>NC_089538.1:20410247-20746497 GCF_963924715.1 Thunnus thynnus
TTTCAACCTATATTTAGCCTTCATGTCCCCCTCGTAAATCTCACTGAAAAATGTGTAATTACAAGATGGTTTGTTGGTGAATTTGAGCACTGCAACGTTTGTATTTTGCCTCTTCAGCAGACTGCAAAGGAGACACTGCAGCACATCAGATATCAGGCTATTCTGTGTCGTAATAGCTTTAGCGAAAGTTTAGCTAAATTGTAGCTAGCTAGCTAGTTAAGGAGTCACCTATCATTAACACTATTTGTTAAAGTGGCTATAATCGATATTTTTATAATAATGTATGAAATGTGTCATGTGAGAGGCCTGACTCTGCAGCTCCACACGGCTTTATTGAGATTTATAGCGAGTTTCAGCTAATTGTTTAGCTGTGCAGCTCCAACATTACTGTTTTGGTTCACTCTTAGCGCTCTCATAGCGTCATTTTTGGCTGCAGCAGGTAGACGTAAATCTGGCTCTGAAGCTAACTCTAAACTGAGCTAACATTTATATTTCATATTGTACATGGTTCATTACAAGTAAGCTAATGTAGAGCTGCAACGATTAGATGATTAATCGATTAGTTGCCAACTATTAAATTAATTGCCGACTATTTTGATAAACAATCACCGTTTGAGTCATTTTTTAAGGAAAAAAAAGTCCAAATTCTTTGATTCCAGCTTCTCAAATGTGTAATTTTCTAGTTTATTTAGTCTCCTATGACAGTAAACTGAATATCTTTGGGTTGTGAACTGTTGGTCGGGACAAAACAAGACATTTTAGGTTGTATCTTGGGCTTTAGGAAAAAAGTGATTGATATTTGTCACCATTTTCTGACACTTATGGACCTAACAACTAACTGATTAGTCGAGTATATAATATAATGAAAAAAGGGAAAAGGAGTGAGGTGTGTAATGAGTGATGGAGAGGTGAGTCAGCCAAGGTGAGGACGGGAGGGGTGGGGGGGTGGGGGGGTGTTAGGAAAATGAGGAGGAGGAGGAGGAGGAGGGGGAGCGAGCGGAAGGCATGCACCCGGGGATTAGACTGGCGAGACTGGAATTCCCCCGCTCATCAAAGACTGATGATTAGACACCTATACACACTGCCCTGCCCTGGATAACACACACACACACACACACACACACACACACACACATAGATAAATACAAAGACACACACATACAGTATGCATTCATGCAGCATAGAAACAAACACGGGCATACTGTAGCACGCACAAATACTCTACACACAGCTGCAAAGACAACTAAGATTAATAACTAAGAGTGTGTCATATTTCCCTTTTTAAACATCATTAATACACACACACACACACACACACACACACCTTGTGAAACCCCCCGATTTGACCACAGCACCCACAACTAATAACTTCTGCTTTCCAACACTGATCAGCAGCTCAACAGTCAGTAACCGCAATCATAAACCACACACACACACACACACACACACAGTGCATGTGTGTATGCACTGATGCTTGCAGTGTTGGTTGTTCTGCTGTTGCATTGCTTGATTTAATTTTCTGATTATACTTAAAGGACTAGTCTGTAATATTTACGACCACACACATTAATATTTGCATGCATTTACACACACTTAAGTCCTGTTATAATTTGCACACTCTCACATATACTTTGCCACATATGTGTTTAAGTTCAAGCAGGAAGACAACAGTCGTCATCACGCTGAGCTCCACCTCTCAACTATTATCCAGTTATTTAACTGGGCTCTGTCATCTTAGCTGGAGAATATTTTAACTGTCTTACCTGTTCTGTCTCCCTCTGCTGTCATTGCAGCATCACACCTCCACCAGTGTAAAGGCCCTATCTATGGCTCCCTATAGGGGCATCTCTGATTGGTTCATCCATATAATCAATGGAGTCAAGACTGAAGTCTATCTAATAAAGCTTCCTCGAATGAACTGTTCTTGTGGTAAATCTGGGTAGGCCCCTTTCAACTGCCACTAAATGCCAGAAGAAGAAGAAGAAGAAGAGGATGGAGAAGGAAGTGGTTTCTGCACAACATAGGACAACTAAGAACGAATATAGCGACTATCATCTGCAATTATAACAAGGTTAAAATAAAAGAAGTGCTGCTAACTGATGTATTTATAGTAGGTTTCTCAGAAGACACCAAGATTACATCAGTGGTTTGTGTTTTGTTTTCACCTTTGCATCATCTGACTGAAAACCAGATAACAATCTCTAATGCTTCACTGATTTTTAAGTATTGGATAGTTATCTAAACTATACGTAAGACATGAGGTATCTAGGTTTTGAATGAGGCTTTTGATTTAACGCAAAATCAACATATGATGTGTTTTCCATTAGATAATACATCAAAATATCTGTCTGTTTATCCTTATTTTACATGTATTCACTTATGCAAACCATCCTTTAACAGCCACATAACACATTAAATAGATATTATAATTATAATTATTAGATTTAGTTATCGTTTAGTATTAAAATACCTGTCAATTAGTGATTTTAAATCTTATGCTCTACTTTTAGGGTGACTTATGTAACTCGCATGTAACATCTGTCCAGGAACTACAGATTAAATATGGCTACCTCTGGTGCATTTACAGAAATATGTATTAATGTGGACTCCCTTTGTAAAATAAACCAATGAAATGCTACCAAAGTTTAAGTTGATGATTTGGTGAGATATAATAATTTCACAACTCAGCATCCACGTCTCTGCGTGTCAGTCCTGGTCCATGTGTTGAATATCTGTGTATATAAGCGTGCGTGTGTGTGTATGTGTGTGTTTATCCTGTTTTGGAGAGTGGCACTCCAGGCTCCGAGCCGCTGCGTCAAACCGTTGATCCCTTTCATCGCGGCTGGACTTTGACTACTTCAAGGTGCTGACGCCCCGAGAGCGACGACCAAACCAAATATTTTCACTCCCGACAAAAAAAAAAAAAAAATCTGACCATGTGTGTTTAGACTCGCGGGCTCTCTGGAAGAGGAAGACCCCCCGACTGACGAACCCCGTGTCACACACATGCGATCGTGCCACACTGCTTCTCCAGGAATTCCATTGATATTCCCAGGAATTCTCTTTCTTCTCGACGCAATTTTCTCTTTTCATTTTGGTCTAATGAATGTTGACCCCTGTGACCTCCCCGCTGAGAGATACCTGCAGGGAGAGCACTTTAAAGGCTTTAAGTCGCTCCCTCCAAAACTCCAAATCATGTGACTTTAATTTGATATTTTCCAGCAGAAAAATGCATCAAGTTGCATTTTTAAAGAATCTTTTTCATCTAGTCGACACAGATATGTGGTGCTGAAGAGGATCTTGAGGAATTTTAGCAAGATGTGTGACGTTTTAGCTCACAAATAATTTATCAAGCAAATTATGCACTTAATGCTAATGTTAATGCCAGAGGTCAAAGGTCAGCGATGATAAAATACATCTCACTGCAGATACATCAGTCAGATTATCATAACAACACATGTTAAAGCTAAAACTAGTTTAACAGCAGCCTGCGGAGATCACTTGGCTCCCGATGAAGCACTGGGGATACATAAACACACAAAACCGTCTCCCTCACCTCTCTCTCCTTCCATACATCTGTAAAAACACACCTCTCTCTCTCTGTTGCATTGCATTTTTTCCACAACTTGCACTGAACCATAAACAAAACATGGAACTATATGTGTTTGATGTCGTCCTGTAATGAGACGGAGGCGGAGGTTAAAGGGTCTCGCTGCTGCTGCAGGGAGTCGACGTGTCTTCTCAGTTACTGGCCGCCCTGCTGGTCATTTATGGGTACTACAGTGAGAAAGTTTATGAAACGAACAGGAAGTAACAGTGTCCTCCTTTCTTACAAACACACTTTCTAGGGGGTGTCCGGGAGTTCCTAAAACTAAACCATCTAAATGAGAGTTTATCTAAACAGGGACCTGAAGTTTACAGGTGTTTGCGTCACTAATGTCCTGCTTAGGTATGGGAACAAACTCAGCATTAGATATTTTCATTTCACAGGAGTGTGTTTATACATCTGCAATGAGCAGAGATACAAACCTGTAATCAGGTATGTTAAGACTGCAGCCATCTGAATTTAACTTTCTCTTCAGTCGATACACAAAACATGTCTGAAGAGCAGAAAAGTCTGGAAAAAAGTTGATAAATCCTCTGACAAACTGCTGCAAGGAAGAAGACAGCAGCCCCCTACTGAATATGTACTCAATGTATGAGAAATTGTAAGACCTTTGCTCATAAATTGGTCTGCTGTAAATACAAGCACCTTTAATCAGTATGTTACACAAAATGTTGGTGCTTTTTCTTCTCATTTCACTGACTTTTGAGCTTCAGTAGGGTTTTAAAAGGTTTACAGTTTACTTTGAAGCTCATATCAACTCTAAATAAATCTGCAATCTACAAAGCTGTGCAAGAGCAAACTCAGAACATGCAAATATTCAATGTTATATCAATAGTTTCTGTCAGTACTTGTTCCAAAAAATGTCCTCACGTGGATCTTATAAGCAGGAGGGAGGAGTTTAACAACCCAGCCGAGCCCGGCCAAGCCGAGCCAAGCCTGGCCACACCCGGCCTGGCCCGGCCCTGCCTCGCACAGGTTGAAACATGCCCCTCCACCTCTCTGTGAAACGCTCCACATACATCACCACTTGGCACGGTGCATCGTAGCTACGGGCAACAAGAAATTAGAGAGGGGAGCAGAGGCTTGCCAGGTGAATACCTGGATATGTGTAGCCTGGGGGCTAGACTTGAGAGGAGGCAGGTAGGAGGAGAGAGAGAGAGGGAGCAGGAATGGCAAGAAGGAAGTACAAAGGTGAAAAGGGAGAAAGACCTGAGAGAAGGAGGAGAAAGGAGGAGACAAAGAAATACAGATAGAAGAGAGGGAGAGGGAGGAAAAGTAGGACAAGTTTACCAGCTTCACTTTGTAAATATGCTTTAAAATCGCACAGATAAGATCTGGATTGTGGGATTTGGTGCTCTGGTTCAAAGAAGAGATAACAAAACCATAACTAGCAAACATCAGGTCGTTAAGTTCATGAAATCAGGCAAAATCATGAACCTTTGTAGAGTTTCAGTGCTGCAGACATGACGTGAAGTGCTCTAGTACAACAGTTTTACTCTTTTAATGTTTACCTACATCCAGGGTTTATATCTAGAACTTCCTCAAGAGGATTCATCTCAATTTGTGTCTGCTCAGGATATAATAACTCGAATTTTTTCCAGCTGTAAACTCTGGATCCGTGTTCTCAACCACAACCACCTCCTGTTGCACACGTGTCGAGGGATTTTTCACCCCACGCCAAGGAAAAATCTCATCCCTCCGAACAAATTGCAAGAAAATAAATGACCCTACTTACATTTAAACATATTGGAAAATGTCATCACGGTTACAGTGTTTAGACATCTGTATAAACCTTCAAGTAAACAGCGTACTGCTCTAAACCAAGCATATAAACCTGCATCCTGGAGGTGTATCACTGTTTGGATGAGCCGCGGCCTAACTATTTACCCAGGAGCGCTGGCTGTAGACAAAACAAGATAGCACAGCATGTACTGATACTGTATCTGTGAGATTGCGCGACAGACGGCAGGGAAACACATGACTGCTCCCATCTCAATGCTGTGAAAGTTATTTCTTATTTTGAGTTGAGCTGATAAAAAAAAAAAGAAAAAAAAAGCGTGTTAAGGATGCAAAGTCAGATTAACAGTCTTCGTATCAAACCACCTGTTTTATGCTCGAAATTCATTCTGAATTCAGTGGAAAGTTGAAGGGAGATTCTGTGACTCTGAGCTGGTTGCACGTCACAACTGAGGACTAACCTCTGTGGCCAAAAGTATGTGGACACCCTATCCTTACACCCCTTGTGTGCCTTTTTACAAAACCATGGCAGCCTTTAATACCTTTTTTCATGATCAGGACAATAAAGCCTACAATATTTATCAAGTATATGGATTTATTGACAATTAGGTCACATTTTTGTCTTTACTTCTTAGCTGTATATAACAATAATTCCTAGAAATACAGTAAAAGTAATCACCTGGTCCCAGAGAAGTGGCTGGAAATTAATGGATGGATCAACCAATTGCAAAATAAATAACCAATTTCATTTTAGTTTTTGCTAAAATTGACACTTGCCCCTCATGAGTAGCTTGCAGAAGTGACAGTATTTGATGGTGCTGACTGAAACTCAACAAAAAAAGCTTGACATCTCTGAGATCTCTTGACAGCCACTGCATACCAATCAAACACACAAAAAAGAGTTTTATCTAATGTTACTGTCAATGAAAGGCTTTTTAATACCTTTATATCAGTGCAGACTAGTCAAGTTCTTCCAAACCAAAGTGGGAAAACTATTTCTTTATGGACCTGGCTTTGTGTGTATGGGGGCATGTTGAAACAGGAAAGGACCTTCACCAAACCGCTGCCAGAAAGTTGCAAGCACATAATTGCCATCAAAAACATCATTGTTTGCTGCAACATCAAGATTTCCCTTAGCTAAGGAGTCCAAATCATGAAAAAACATTACCAGATTCAGGAATGTCCACACACTTTTGTCCACAACCCATGCCTCTACCTGTCTGCCTGTAGTACCGCATCTTCACCACATGAGGGCGGTAAGACGAGAGGAAAGCATGCAGGTGGATGATGAAAAGCATCTCAGCCACTGTAAAGACTGAATGTTATTTTTGACCTTTATGACTCAAAATTCAAGCAAAACAATAAATTATTAATAGAAATTAAGACATCAGGTGCAATACAGGATGCAAAAACTGCAAATATAAGCTGATATAATCATGATGATGACTATAGTTACTTACTTATTTATTGTGTCATGCACATATGCAAATGGTAAATGGAAAAATACAGCTGCAGACAAGATTATAACCTCTTAAACTGCAAACAAAAAACTTTGTCTCCTGTATTTTACAAATAAAATGAAGACTAAAGCTTCCTTGAGTGAGTTCAGACTGACCCCTGGAGTCGTCTTGCACACACTGGCTCTGATTCGATTTTGCTTTATGAATGAGTTACATTTACATTTGAGCTGCTGACTGTGTTTTTTTTTTTGCTAGCGGTTGTTTGATTCAGATCCCTCAGAGTCTGACAAGCTCTCTCTTGCTTCTCTCATCCTCGGTGTCTGATCTGATCTCGTGAAGAGGCAGGTCACAGCAGGTTCCTGCCCTGCTTGCATTTCTCCTAAATATCCTCACTTTAAACAGCTCCTAATGAGGGCAAACATTATTACATTGTCGCGGCCGAAATGTCGGATGTTACTGAGCAAATTGGGCTGTTTAGCTCTCTGTGTTGGTTTTGCAGTAAATGTTTTTGGGAGGAAAAGTGAAACATCTGCAGAGGGAAACCCGGGTGACCTCAACCTGAAAACAGCAGACTAAACATTTTGCTGTTTATGGTAAACAATGTGACAGCGCTTCAGTCTAGCTTTTTATCATTTTAGCAAGCTCTAAGATGGTGAATAAACATTAAATAGATTATAATTACTGTCCAATAATATATATATATATCTCCAAAATGTCAGCTTGCCTTGTTTAGAGCTTTGTGGTTTAATAATTCAATACGTTTTTGGAGCCTCAGGAGTTGTTCTCAACCCATTAAGGAGCACTTAATCTTCCTTTTTTTGTATAATACATGAGATAATACTCATAAATAATACTCATTTTACTGTTCTTCAGTCTAAAAAACCTTTAAAAACTGCTTTCTTGATTATAAAACACAAGATTATGTTGCTTCAGGCACTTTTTTACTGTATGTCCCTCCTCCTCTCGCTCCTTTCTCATCATCTCTCTTCCTAATTTCATCTCTCAGTCTCTAATTTCTCTCTTTTCCTTCTCTTCTTACACCCCCAACTCTCTCTCTCTCTATCCCTCCACCCTCTCTTCTTCTTCTTCTTCTTCTTCGCTCTTTCTGTGCTGTGACAGATGTCTGATATTTCCCGTTGTTCTGACCCGGCAGGGATCTGTTTGTCCAGAGGAGGCGAGGAATGCCATGCATTCAGTGTGGACACGCACAACACACACACACACATATATATATACACACTCACACACACACACACAGAGACATACCCGCATATACAAGGAAGCTAAGGTATGTCTTGTCTTCATATTTTAAATTTCATTCGGAATTGCGCGATATTGACAATACAGATGGGAAAACAAAAGTGGAAAAGAAAATGCAAGCGCTCATCACCATGTTACTCTTACATACACACATACACACACAAAAAACACACGTCTGAGGACTTAATCTGAAAAAAAAAGCAAAATGTTGCCTCCCAAAAACATGGGAGGAATGATGGAGTCTCGGAGAATCTGTAACAAACCTTCTGACAGCTGATACTTTACGCTTTAATTTGTCACCAATCTGTTCATCTACATGAAAAAAAACCCAGAAAGAAAACTGACCACAAAGTTTAAAAAAAAGGGGAAAAGACACCTACAAGTGTTTAAAAAATGAAGTACCAACTCAGCACTGTCTCTATAAACATCCCTAAATAAGTTACTGAAAGGAAAAGAGAGGAAGAGGATTATCAAATAACTTAATAAACACGGCACAAACAAGCCATGAATTGGGTGACTTAGTCATCTGCCTCCCTCTGTGTCACTCAGTAATGTTAAAAATGCTCCAACAGAGACTTCAGACACACAAACACAGACACACAAACACACACACACACACACACACACATATGCACCTTGCTCAGTGCTGCTGAACATTATCCCTTGACTGCATGCTAAAGGCTTAGTCGCATACCAGCCGGCACACTGACCTGGGATTAACTAAGAGCAGGCTCCACCTGAGCAACACATACACATACACACACACACACACACATACACACACTGAAACACAGCAGTGTACAGCTCAGTGTAAAGTACAAACAGTATTTGTGTCTACTGTATGTACAGCACAAGTTATTAGGATTTAACCCCCGACTCTGGTCTGATGTGGAGGGAAGTAAGGAGAGACTGAATGGAAAGAAAGAAGGAGAGGAGATGAAGACAGAAGATAAAAGATTAAAAGATGGGATAAAAAAGGAAGTGGTTCAGACAAACTAAAAGTAAATGAAAAGACAAAGGTTTGAAGGAAGAGAAGTAACAACGAGTCTATTACGGTTAAGGGTCGTTTAAAGTTGCACTAATTGATATTTTTATATTAAAAATGGATCCAAACACTACAAGTAATGTGAAATTTTTCGCTTGCAGTGATGAACTCCCAGAATTATCTCCCAGTTCTGCCTTTCTTAGCTCTATTTTAGCGTCTTTCAGCTCATTGTTTTGGTTTAACAGCCCAGAGCTTTACCGCTTTAGTTCAAGCTAACGGCTCTCATCAGTGTTTTCCAGCTGTTTTTTTGAAGAAAACACTCTAAAAACATCACTGTACACCACCTGCTCAGCACCAAATGGCAAACAGACACTGTTAGCAACTAGCAGCTGAAGATAGGGGAGCATTTAACAGCTGAGGAGCTGGTGGAGACCAAAATAGAGCTAAAAGGAGAGTGAATGATGCACTTAGACAACTCCAAATGAATGATAATGTTGCTCCATGTCTGCAGGATGTGTAAATAGGTTTGCTAACACATCAACTGTATAAGATAATATGTCAGTGTTGTGTTTACAGCTTTGTTCTGCTGCCCGCAAGTGGCCAAAAAGTCAGTTAACGCAGGATTAAGTTTAGGTAACGATTAGGTTAAAAGTGTTAGTGGGACACAAGCCTCGACTTTAAGAGAAGGTGGTGCTATAACAACATCGCGCCACGTCCGCCTTTGCTCCTGAGAGACGAGTCATAACTCGCCAGGCCACAAGAGGTCCTTGTCAGGAAAATGTAAACATCAGTAGATCATTTTGGCAAAGAATGAGGGAGGGAACAGACGAGTGGATCCGATATTTGTGTCTAGCTTGTTCTGTACTTTGAAACGGCTCCACAGGCCGAGTATATTAAAGGTAATGTGGTAACTTTATGTACTGAAATATGTTAAACAGTAACCACACACACACACACTCATAATGTTGCCCACCTCTTTTCCCATGTGGTCATTGGGGAAACCCTGCTTCCTCCTCAGCAGTGATAGAAGAAACAGGTGCCCAGATTGGAAAAGAGAGAGAGAACAAGTGGAGAAAAACAGAGAGGAAGAGAGAACCAGATGCTCTCCCACGCTACCTGACGTCGGTACAGCGACCGCAAGAATCGTGGGTGTGTGTGTGTGTTGGGTTCCATGGAGCGAGGCAGTCAAAACACCTTTCTGCCTCTCTGAAGCAGCTCTGATGACTGCATTCATTCGTCTATAGGCGGCCAAAGAATAAACGTTAGGCACACTAAGCTGTTTGTGTCTGTTAGTGAGTTTCTGTGTGTGTGTGTGTGTGTGTGTGTGTGTGTGTAGGTTATCGTTTCTCGCCATCTGTCCCGTCTCTCACACGTGAGATGGACAGATAGAGGATGGTAGGAAGACGGAGGCCGGGGAAGAGAGGGAGGTAGAAGATGAAGAATGGGGACTATCTTTTAGGGGAAAATCTGCAATTTTTAAGCAAAAAAATGCGTTTTTTGGATGTTTGTCTTTGACATTCATCTGCTCAAAGTGGAAAGTTTCTCCGTGTTCGCCATACATCTGAGTTTAAGTGTATCTACGAGCACGATTTGTGACATCACAACTAGTTTGGAGCCAATCGTGGTCCAGCATGCAACTTACACGATGTGGAAACTTGAAGCTTCCAGTGCACGAACGCTGAGACTTTTCAGAGAAGTAGAAGACAAAGTGTGTCCAGCAGTTAAACTTTTGAAATCAGAATCAAAAAAAGTTTATCGATCCCTGCGGGGAAATCGCTTGAAATTGAAATAAAAAGTACTTGAGCCATATGTCGTTAAAACAAGAAACAAGATCTGCTCACTAGAGACGATATTGTAGCCTAAATTGGCTGGAAAATGTGAAAATGACTCATTTATATGGTTTGATTAAGCTTTATTTCTTGTTATTTGGCAGGATAATTTCATATATTAGGTTATAGCTCTGAGACGCTATGAGAGTTTGTTGTTATAACAACTTACCAAATTATCATGCTACAACGAGAAAGGTTTGTTTTAATGAGTTCATTTTGTGAAGTAACGAGAAAGTTTTGCGATCTAACAAGATAAAGTGATAAGTTGTTATCAAAAGAAACGTTTCTTGTAAAAACAGAATCTATCTAGTCATAATAAAAAAGTATGTCAGAATAACACAAAAAATGTTAAAACAAGAAAAGTTTCTCTTTATAACAAAAAACTGAAACGCTAATGTGTCACGTTGCCTTGTTGTAGCTTAGAATAAGTTTTCCAAATCTGGATATTTGGTAAGAAAAAGTCTTTTAATACAAAGAAGTGAAGAGAAACTCGCTGACCTCTGTTTGTGCTTTTCATTCAGTTGCCAGTTTTACTGTAAAGAATAAGAGACGAGCCACAGGAAGAGAGATACAACACAGGAAGTTCGGCGTTCGCGTCAGGTCGGACGTCATTCGTAAATATTTGTTAATACGTTTACTTCGCCGTCTTGTCGGCGGGGGGAAGTTTTAAAACACAGAAAATGTATACTCTTGCTTTCGGTTTGTTAAAATAGACTCAATACTGGGTGATATGGGAAAGGAGGTGAAGAGGGAGACATCTGTAGATCAAGGTCACTAACTGATCTCAGACAGATTAAAAACCTCCCGTCCTCTTCTCGCTTCCCGCTCATCTTTTCTTTAGAAAGAAAGAATGCAAAACAAATGCTCCTGCGTACAACAGACACATGTAATGCATTTCAATCTTATATTCCTCAATCTTTTTTTTATTTATTTGCTCTTTTGATCTGTTGTTTTTCTTAACTCCTCTTCGGTTGAGCTTTCTCTTCCTTCTCTATCCATCTCATTTCACTTTGTCCCGAAGCAGTGCGGGTTTCCTTTGGGCTGTAAATTCCCCGAGAAAAAAATGGAAGTATAGTGAAGAAAAAATAAAAAGGAAAGAAAAGGGTGATGTGCTTTCAGAAAAAGGAGGTCAGGAAAACAGAGGAGGAAAGAAAGAAAGGGAGGGAGGAAGGGAGGAAGGCATGTCTTGTGACTGTTCTGTGTAGGTGGATTTGTCAGGTAGCCCGTTGGATTGCTGCCACGCAAACAACACCACAAGTTTAACCTATTTAAAACCTATACGCAGTACTTCAACACAGGATGGTCCATCAACAATGAGTAGTTTTTCTTAATGGTTTGGATCTCCTTACTAATACCACATTAATCAACAGAGTCTGGCTTCCTACGTTGAAGTTCCGGATGTCTGATTTTCCCATCAGTGCATGAACACAACATAATAGTGGGCTGAAATACAAAAAAAACACTAAAACACATGACGAAATGGCAGAAATTGCACTTCCGTGACATTATCAAGAGCTTAACACAAGGCCAACAACTTCTTTCCACTGGCGCATGCATCGATAGGCGTGGACACGGAAAGAGTTTGATACATCTCTGATGTTTCCACTGGTCTCAGGTAAAGAATAAACTCTAATTGAGAAAAAGGGTAAAAGACGACGTCAGAGTCAGACAAGAAGGACAAGATGAAACAGATACAGACAGAAGATATAAACGCCTTTATGGTTGCAGCGGTTGCTTCATCTGAGCATATTTGGCAAAGTGTTACACTACATCTTCACATTAAGAGCTTCCAGTTGATAAAAGCGTTTAATCATTTCGTTCTGCTTTAGATCTGGTGTCGACCTGCTGATCTTTCTGACAGCGTGAGGTAGCAGATAAATGGTGGAGTCTATCTGACTGACTCTTCTTTTCCTCTGACAGAAAGTGCTGCACTGAAAAGTTAAGACTGCAACAAGCAATTATTGTCATTATCAATCAATCTGCTGACTATTTTCTCAATTATTGTCTATATAATGTCAGAAAATTGTGAAAAATGCCTGTTATTATCCAAAGAAATTAATCATGTACGACAAAGAAAGCTTTAAATCCTCATCCTCACATTTGAGAAGCTACAACCAGCAGAAATTTGGTATTTTTGCTTTAAAAAATGACTAAAATGATTATTATATTGTTAAAATAGCTGCAGATACATCATCTGTCATTATAGCTCTACTGAAAAGGAATCAGAAACGCTTCATATTTGACAACATCCTTCCTCTTTAAAAGAAAATTTCTCCTTAACATGACTAATGACTTTTTTTATCTACTCACCAAATACAACTAAGTGTTTAAACAGACTCGAATCTCTTGTTAATTAATGCCTGATATCTGAAATGTACATTAGTCAAGTACATTTTTTAAGCAAAAATGCCAAAGTTTTGCTGGTTTCACCAACTTATATTTGATCCATTTCTCTGTTTTGTATCATTATGAATTAAATACCTTTGTGGTTTCAACTGTTGGTCCAACAAAATTAACAATTTGCAGATTTATAATGAAAAAGAAGTAAGCTGCAGCCCTCCTGAAGTCTATTTCTGACCCAACATTCTGCCAAACTCGCTCTGATATTTCGCCTCCTTCCAAGCGTTTGACAACCGTAATCCCTCATTTCGAGTGCAGCCTAAGACCCTTGTTGCATCTCTCATTCCCACGTTTCCTATCACCTCTTCACTATCACTAAATTCATAAAAATCCAGCCTAAAAATACCTTAAAAACAAAGAAATGATGGACAGTAAAGAAGAAAAAATGTAATCTGAAGGGTCTTTGTGTTACATATCAGACAAAATTCAGAGATTCCAGTCGAGTCTCACTAACCTTAATCTTTAACCTAAATCAGCACAAATCCACATTTAATCTGGATAGTCTCACCGGTCTTCAAAGGAAGGTCGGTCAAACCTTTAAGCGACCGCAGTTTAACCCTTCAGATCAGGGATTCCTGACTTTTTTAACCCAAAAGAGATTTAAAGAAACTTAAATCTCTCACATGAAGTGCACCTGGTTAAAGCTCACTGTGGTTGTCATGTGGCGGTGACACAAATAACATGACTATGAGCTGTTGAGCAAAGTAAAAATAGTTTGTAGACTGCATGGTGGTCCAGTTAATGATCAGAGTTAAAATATAATAAGACAGACAGAGGGAGCAGACAGACGTAAAAAGAGATTTCTGACCTTTAAAGCCTCAAACCAAACAGCGAGGGATGGAGTAAATAAAGAAGTCTCTAACAAACACACTATGTTTGCCCTGCTGTTAACACTGAATGGAGGAGGGCAAGGAGGGTGAGGAGGGTGAGGAGGGGGCGAGGAAGGAGTGAGGAGGGGGCGAGGAAGGAGTGAGGAGGGGGTTTGAGTTTAAGTGACAGAAGAAGATACTCTGTGCAAAGAGAAGAGTGGAAGAAAGACATGAAATGAGACTCTAACACTAACAGGAAAATGTTGGGAGGAAGAGGAAGGAGTTATATAGGAGAGAAAAAGGTGTACTGATAATACTACTACTAATACTACTGCTACTATAGGCTAGTACTACCACTACTGTAGCCATTGGCCACTACAAATCCTTCCACTACTACAGAAATTGCTGCTCTGACAACTTCTACCACTACTACTACTACTATTGCTATTGTACAGCCAATTACTTACAATTAAAACTGCCATGCTAATGCTACCACAGATGGTACTGAAACTGTACTGCTAGTACTACTGTTGCTGCTTCTGCTGCTACTAAATACTTCTCTGCTATTGAAAGTACTACTATTGCTACTAATGCTACTACAACTAGTACTAGAACTACTACTACTGTAGCCATTATTAACCCTCCTTCTAGTACTACTGCAACTCTTGCTTACTACTACCACTACTACACTGCTACTTAACCTCCTTCTACCAGGCTACTTCTACTAGTACTTGCAACTAAAACTACTGCTAATGCTACTACAAATGGTACCAGAACCATACTGCTAGTACTGCTACAACAACTACTATAACTGCTACTACTAATACTGCTACTAAAACTACTACTACTGCACTACTGTAATCTCTGCTAGTTCTTCTACTTCTACTACTACTGCTGCTGTTACTCATTCTACTACTTCTGCTACCACTAAAATTACTACTACTTCTACATCTACAGGTACTACTGCCTCTGAAACTACTACTACTTCTTCTACTACAACTACTGCAACACCTACTTATGTTTGCAGCTTATAGAACACCTGTTGCACTCTACTACTACCACACCAACTGATGAGATTGCTACTTGTATTTATACTACTACTACTGCCACTATTACTACTACTGCACCTACTACGTGGGCACCTGTAGGTCAGATAGAGGGTGTAAATGACCTTGAGCAAGACACCGAAACCAAAACTGCCTCCAGTTGATGAGTATTCATGGAGAAAAATGGACAAAAGCGTCTCTCAAATGAGTAACTAGACCAGTGCTACTACCTCCCTCACACTACTACTTCTTCTTCTTCTCCTTTTAATGCTATTACTCATTCTCTTATTGTTACATCTTATACTGCTGCTACTCCCACTTCTACTGCAGTACTGCTTTCTTCCAGCTGTAAATAAAGAGAATGAGTGAGAAAGTAAATGAAGAGAAGGAGGGAGGGGTGTATGTACTGGATTTGGGGTAATTAGCTGTCTAAACATTTGGCGTTAGCTCTCATTGGCTTTTGTCCACCTGTAAATCCTGATGGCATCTCCAGCTCATTGACACCACAGTGCAACTTCTACCAGGGAAACACATTAAGAGACACACACATTATGTACACACAAAGCAATGTTTCAAGTGTGGAAGGATAATATAAAAGGAGGCGAATATGACGTACATGCTGGTGTTCATGTGTGTCTCTTGAGAGCACGTTTAAGGAGCCCTCCTCTTCAAGCAGGTGAGATAAAGATGGAATTTGTCTCCGAGAACAGACACAAAGGAGAGAAAATGAGAGATAGATGGGGGAGAAAAAAAAACAGAAGGGGGGGAGAGAGATACAGAAGGTATGAGCACCAGAAAAAGAGGAGGATAGAGGTATGCTAAGAAAAATGTCAGTATATAAGTTTGAGAAGGAGCGAAAAAAGAGGGTTTTTTGTGATTACTACAGCCAAAAATGAATGAATTTGTAGCAGCTTTTTCCAACAAATTGTGTTAAATGCTGTGTCATATTTTACATTATTTAAAGAAACACTGCTGTAATAAAAACTACTGTAAGTTAGCTGTGAAAATGGTGTTTAAAGATCATACTGAAAATCATGATACATGTAAATTACTCTAATGGAGTTGGTCTTTTGTGCCCTGAACTGTGTCTGTAAGGTAACTGCTTCCTACCATACAGTGTAGTACTGCTAGTGAGATCAATAAATCAAATGTCTGGTTTTAAGTATTTGATTGAATTATTATACTGAAGTATTTGACAGGAGTGATATGTAGCATACCTGAGAAGACAAGCTCTGGGGCAGCAAACCTATACACTTACTTATTTTTGACTTTGACCTATAAAACTTGTTATGAGATTAATTATTTCTCTGAGAAAAACTGCGGTGACTCCTCAGTTTTCCCAGCTTTAACATTTTTTTTGCAGTAAACTTGAAGGATTTGGAAGACTTTATTTTAAACGTTATCATAAATATTGAGAGGATTGGTTGGATTAGCGTTACGTCTTGCACTTGCACAGGATTGGGATTTCATGGACAGACTGTTTCTTTACTCAGGGAGAGAAAGCAGTAAAAGGAGAGGGATTAAGAGGAAAGCAGACAAGACAAGAAAACCACGAAAACAAAACAACACAAAGACAAAGAGAAATGGTGAAATATTTAACTGAAACGTGACCTCCTTTCACTCTTTCACTGGAACAAGCAGCTCTACCGTTTTAACTCACGTCACCGATTTATCTCAACAACCTGAGGATGTTATGGCTACCTGAATCTTTTCATCACACACAGCAGACACTCCAAACTCCACCTGGGATGTGGGTCACGTGAAAGGTTGGGGAACCCATGAGAGAGTGTGTGTGTTTGTGTGTGTGCGTGTGTGTGTATCTATGTGCGCAGGAAACCATGCCTCAAATTAAGTGTGTTTGTGGTTTGAGCCGCATGACGGGTTCAAAGAAAAACCTCCAGGTATACATTACCGCTGAACTCCCTCACCTGGCTGAATGGAGATTCATATCTGTGCAAGGATTAACACTGCACACACACACACACACACACACACACACACACACACACACACACACACACAAAGACACACACACACACGGCCAAATAGCTATGAAACGGTGATGTATGAGATGTCTCATTTATAACAAGTTAATGATTAAACACTGAGTGGGAATATGATGTCATCTGCTCGTGTTTGTGTGCGTGATTCAGCACTCTTTGCATTGTCAGCTTTATCCTGTAAAAAACATGTATCTCCAAAATGTCAAATTAATATGAACCATAATGATGAATTTTGTTAAAATGTATTTTTGAGGCAATCCAGTGAGACTTAAAGGGTTTTAGTAGCCAAAGAATAAGGAGAATTTTACACATTTTTTAACATATAGCCAATAATAATATATTTTCTAATATTTATAAGATATAAAATGTTTTAATATCAGTAAAATATGTTATATTTAATGTTTGGAGATGCATGTTTTTCAGTGGAAAGCAGCGACAAAGGCAGCAGGTTGAATTCAACACAGGACAGGTTTTGGATTGTGCACACAGTCTCCACTAGGGGGCCTCGGTGAGAGCACTGGGACAGATCAGACATAACCAGGAGTACTGGGAATGAGGGAATTTTAAGTGTGTGCGTGTGTGCGTGTTTGACAGAGAGAGAGAGAGAGAGAGAGAGAGAGAGAGGAATGAGTTTTCTTTTGCAGCAGTTCCCTCCATCAGCATCATTTTCATCACTCACGTCTTCCTTTTTTTGACAAAGTTACCTAAACTCAGGGTTTACTTACTAGCTTTTTTCAATCACATCTCACAGCCTGAGCAAACTCCACTCAGTTATGAAGACTGTAAAGTGCAACTGAAAGCTAGTAAGTGGACCTTGAGTCAAACTGCAGTTTCCAAAGTCCAAAGTGAAGTCACACGCTATATTTTTTTTGGTCTTTTATCAACTCAAGTGTGATATTTTTTGCTCTTTCACTCTATCAATCATTAATCTCCCTCTTTCTCCAACCCCTTTCCCTCTCACCCTCCTCCTCCTCCTTCTCCTCCTCCTCCTCTTCTTCGTCATCTACCCAAAAAAAAAGAAAAAAAGAGGGGAGGGCGGGGCCAGCCACATTCCAGGGGAACCCCTCCACCCTCACCTGTAGCTTTAAATCTCCACGACAACAATAACAGTCAGTCTGTCCGCTCGACAAGTCACACCTGCAACTTTCCATGAACACGGTGTACCAAACACTTTATCGCTTTTAGCTTTTTACCTTGTTTAGAAATTTTTATGGAGGCTTGATGGGGAGAATTTAATCTTATTCCACATCTACAGACATCAGAGACTTGAGTGTTAAGAGGGCTTCACTTCAAAGCTCATATCCGCTGTTTGGAATAACTGCATGGATGGAAGTAAAATAGGCCACTAAGAGAGCATCTACAGTCCTTTAAGAATAACAACATTTTAGATGCGTCATTGCTTTTGTGTGTGTGTGTTTTGACATTACTCTCTACAACAAAATCTGTCTATCTGAAAACGCCAAATTATGAATTGACCTTAACAAACTTTGAGTGAACATACTTCTCTCTCACATACTGACATAAAATTCACCCTGAAGCTTATTAAAAGTGATCCTATAACATGTTAATAGCCTTAGAAATTGCACTCATGCTCCTTAAGGTGATGCAGCGTTGCTATGGAAACCATAAACACAAAAAGAAAGTGTTCAGATATACTCTAGAAATGTTTCCAGCTTGATTTGAAACATAAAAAGTCAGACTCATAGCATGCTGTTTTTATAAAAACTGATGAACAGCAAGGGTGCAGACCTGATTGGACACGCCTGGCGTGTGGGGGCGGGATCAAGTCTCCCACCATGAATTATTAATGAGGTCTGAATATTCATCATATAGAACCTATTGGAATATTACATGAGAAGTCAGGCTGAGATGCCTCCACGGATTTTTTGGGTGACTTTTGAATCTGCAGTTTGATGATACAGCTTCATCATACAACACTCAAAGATGTAAAAGTTTGAAAGCTTGCAGCTGGACTGAAGAGCCAAACAAATGCATGAGAGTGAAGAAGGGTAAAGAATGCGCAAACACAAACACACACACACACACACACCCCTCCTTTGCTCCCAAATATACTTCAAGTGCAAGGCGAATTTCACTTTAACGCCACAGAAAGTTATAAAAGAGACACCAAAGTGATGCTGGCTGCACAGAAAAGGGTGTTAGAAACAATATAAAGCAATAAAACAACTGATTTTTATTGCTCTAATTAGAAAAATACGTCATTATGAGTCAGTAACAAGGTGCTGTCAACATGCATCACACCTGCAGGAGAAGTACACCTGGATAAAAGCTGCAACAACAACACCAAAAAAAAATCACATTTCCTCTCTTCAGGGATGGAAAGTCTTTCATTAGGATGTTAGCAAACTAAATGAAGCACATGTGTTGGATAGTGCAGGTGGCAGGCAGACTGTGTTAAGAGCTGACAGAGCAGGCATGATGCAGTTAACTTTAATATTTTAATTAGAAGAGAGCGGGCTTGTGACGGAGGGACACGGCGCACTGCATCGCCGCGCTCCTCCAGACAACACAGATAGATTTCGTCTGAATCTTTAAAATGATAACAAGGAATAAAAATAGATGCAGGCTAGAGAGAGGGGGGGGGGGAAAGAAAGGAAAAAAAAGAAGTGTGCCGTGGATGGCATGTTGCTACAGGTTGAAATGGGTTACAGGGAACAGGGAAGAAGAAGAAGAAGAAGAAGAAGAAGCGTGATGCGCAAAGGTGGGGGTTGAAAAAGACCAGAAACTCGGTCCGATCTTCCATGAAAACTACACAGCCTCAACTCATGAAGGTGTTCCCCCTCTCCCGTCGTTAAAATGTGCTGTAAAAGCTCAAAGCACAAAGGTGTATGTTTGTCTTAATTACATGCAGTGGGGTTATTATTTTCACTGCAACAAAACGGAAACGGCAACGGGATTATTATTAGAGCAGAAGGATAAGCACTTGTTATAAAGCAGCCTCTCTATTTATAAACTTTAGTTGAGCTTGCTCAGGGAGAGCCGGTGGTGTCCGACGCCGGGTTGAGTGGTGGGGAGGAGGGGGGTAAGAGAGAGAGAGAGAGAGCGGCAGGTCTCTCTCGGGCTCTTTCGTGTTGGGTATCTTTACGGTTGGAAGGGGGGTGAAAGCTGTTAGTAAGTTTCTAAATCTCTGCAAGCAAGCAAGCAAGCAAGCAAGCAAAAAAAAAAAAAAAAAAAAAAAAAAAAAAAAAAAAAGGAAAAAGAGTGTAAAACGCACTTACCGCTGAGTCGGATTGCTGCACCGCGACGCACAGGGCGAAGAAGAGCAGTGCTACGGCGAGCTGTCGCAGGCTGTTCAAGTCTTTACTCATCTTGCGGGAATAAAACAAGGATCCGCCTGCGTTAACACTCACAAACTCTACTTCTCTCTACTCGCAAGACATAGCCCTGCTTCCCCCTCCTGCACACCTGCCCTCAGTGAAATAGAATTAATAAGAAAAACACTTCTTCTTCTTGGCGTGTTGGCTGTTGTTGCGCTTGCAGAGGATCCCAGTGGTCCTGGCTGTGGCACCGTGCGCCTCTGCAATCCCCCTCTCTAACTTTTTCTCTCTTGGACTTGCAAACCTGCCCAGCCGGAACTACTTCCCACAGCCATGGCGCACTGATATCAGCACCCTGCACCTACACCAAGAAGAAGAATTAATCTAAAATAAAACTGCAGGATGATTTTACACCCTAAACTTTTATCCATAACACACTATCAACGTGGCATTTTAGTCCAGTTGACGACTATTTTCTGTTGTTTTAGATTATTTTTACAATAGGAAATAACTCAATAATGTTAAGACCTCTCACTGGCGGATGGATATGCATGCCTAACCAATCCTAACCAATGCCTGAGGCTGCACAAAATAGGTTTGACATTAAACCTTTATTTGGCAATTTCTATAGCCTATGCCCGGACAAGTTGCATTCCTGTCAGATTATTAAAGGTCAAATTCTTGCTTTTGACTCTTGACAGAGGGATGCTGCTGGCAGAATGGAATAATAAAGTGACTTTTTATGTTAAAGCACATCATCCTATGTTTTTGATTTATTGATGCATTCTTATAGAATCCTTAAGGTTACCAGATGGATTTGAAAGGTCATGTTCACAGGTGTTGTTATGAGCTCCAGAGAATGTCACTGATTATATGAAGAGTAATTATGGATGATATTTCAGAAAAATTCCTAACTCACACGCAAATGAAGTTTTCATAAGCTGTAAATGCTATTGTGAAATATTTCATGGCAGACAAAGTTTTATAATCAAGGCAAAAGTGCTGCATTAAGTAACCCAGCCTTGCAAGTAGAGCTGCAATTAACAATTACTTTCATAAATGATTAATCTTATGGTTATTTTCTATGATTAATCGATTAGTTGTTTGGTCAATAAAGTATCAGAAAATGGAGAAAAATGTCAATCATTGTTCCCAAAAGCCCAAGATGCAACCTCAAATGTCTTGTTTTGTCCTGACTAACAGTCCACAACCCAAAGATATTCAGTTTACTGTCATAGAAGACAAAAGAAACCAGAAAATGACACATATGAGAAGCTGGAATCAGAGAATTTGGAGAGAATTTTTCTTCTTAAAAAATGACTCAAAACGATTGATTATCTGCTGTCATTGAGGACTAAAAAATCCAGAAGATATGCACATTTAAGAAGATTTTTCTCTCTTTTCTTAAAAAATGACTCAAAATGATAAATTGATTATCAAAATAATTGGTGATTAATTTTCTGATGATCATCTAATTGATTAATCAACTAATAGTTGCAGTTCTGTTTGCAGGGTTGGAGGAACTCATGTTCACCTGAAGTGGTGGAAGAAGTATTCAGATCCTTTACTTTAGTAAAAGTACCAATACAGCAATGTAAAATTACTCCCTTACAAGTAAAAGTCCTGCAAAGAGTCCTGAAAAATCTTACTTAAGTAAAAGTACATCAGTATTAGCAGCAAAATGTAGTTTAAGTATTGCAGTAAAAGTAGTGGTTTGGTTCCTCTGACTGATAAATCTGAGGAGTCGTGAGATGATTAATGGGAAAAACAAAGTTCTGATACACAAATCTGTTTTCAGTTTTTGGACTTTTTCTCTAATCTTTGATTTTTGGTGAAATATTGGATCATTTGAACATTTATTGAAATGAAAGCATGTGAGAAGTTTAGAGGGAAAAATCACTATTTGGTGGAGCTGTTAACAACTCATAGACATGTGAAATGTGACCCCGACTACACACTGCTTTTTGTAAGACGTCAAAAGCCAAAAAGGTTGGAAACCACTGGTTTCATCTTTAACAATGTGTAACTTGTTATATTATCCATTGTGTCAAATCTTCATCTGAAAAGTAACTAAAGCTGTCAAATAAATGTAGTGGAGTAGAAAGTACAATATTTCCCTCTGAAATGTAGTGGAGTGGAAGAATAAAGTAGCATCACATGGAAATACTCAAGTTAAGTATCTCAAAATAGTACTGAAGTACAGAACTTGAGTAAATGTTGTGTTTTAATGAAATTGTATACTGAGATGATGTATTGTACCATGTATGTTTTTATGACATGTCTTATGTTGAAACCAAAGGCAAATTTGCACAATGTGGACAATAAAGTTTTCATATTCATATTTGTGTTCGTATTTGTGTTCGTATTTGTGTTCGTATTCGTATTTAGTTACTTTCCACCACTGCTCACCTGTTTGCCAACTTGTGCTTCCTAAGGTTCAATAACAACATCAGTATCAGTTCTGCAATGCTAGAATATTGGAATAAGTCACTGTACAGTTTGCACAAAATATTAGGCAACCAACACAAATTTTAAAAGACGGTCTAATTACAGAAAGGTTGGAAGTGCAAACTCACCATCTTAAGTACTTTGAGTAATTTCATTGGACTCCTGCATCTTTCCCATCTTTGCATCAAGGACCACAGTGGAAGTAAGTCTTTACTGTGTCATCTGTGATATTTTTGTAGTTGTCTTCTCAAAACATCAAATAAACTAACCTACAGTAAAACACTACAACCAGTAGCCAATCTGATCAAATGCAAAGAACCACCATCTCCGTTTGTCACTCCATAACTGGCAAAGACAAGAGCAGGCAACCCTTCTATGATTTTATGTTTTTACACCATACTGTACGCTAGAATCAAAAATAGTTCAACTTTCTGATGTTTCCAGGAAGTTTTATATTGTTTTTGAGTTGCAAATATGACCCTGAATTCAATATTTGACAAGCCATCGTTGGTTTACTTGGAGGAAATGTTTCAGACATCCAAGGTTTGAACTCTTTCTACTTAACTATAGGATTAGGATTAGGGTTGAGATTGGAGGTATAGTTTGGGTAAATAGTATAGGAATTCATGCAGCAGTGAAAATAGATAATACACCAACAAATTCCTATCCAATGTGCAAAACTAAAAAGGTCCCTGGAAAGATCCCTGCGTTACTCCGCAGCTAAAGACAAGCTGCAAAGGGGAGCAAAACTGCTTTTATCTGTATCTGATATAATTCAAATAGGAAACATGACTGTAATGCACAACAGAAGATAAATTAACATGATGTGATGAGCAGTGTTGAAGTATCACTCAGGTCACCTATAATAGAACATTCAAGAGCTAAACGAGGACTGTTTGCAACCCGAGTAACTCGGCGTCTGCACCATTTTTAGACCAGAGAGCCAAACAAAGCTGTTCAAATAATCAGCAAAGGTTACTATAGTTGTTACTACTATAGTAGTTACTTTAGTTAACTGTGTTACTTTGGTTTTTATATCATTTTAAGTTAGTTTTTTCTCACTTAAAAGAGATAATACCCTCACAACAGGGTTATAGTGATCTTGTAATGTATGTTTTTTGAAGTTAGAAGTTAGAAGGAAAACTTTTAAAACGTTGATTGCAAATGTGATTCTCTACAGAAATATCATGCAACCACTGGAGATTGAATAAAAATGTCACTCTTTAGTAGGATGATATGATCATTATATTGATTATATATGTGATAATGTTGCATAAAGTATCATAAAGCCACTTTAAACTACAGTAATTCATGAAAAACTAATATTCTAGGGACATAATGTTGAAATAAGAAGATATATAGTAAAGAAAATGATACAAAAGTGTTAATAAAAGTTACTATATACTAATAATTGGGCATCTCAGACATAAGTATTTATAATATGTGTTATAGAACAATAGCTTCTTTATTGTTGATTCATATCATGGATTAAAACCAGAGGGGGGAAAACTGCTCGTCTCCTTTACACAACCAGACTGTTTTAAAAGGTTATGAGCTCTGCGCGTGGATATAAACTGCTGTTATAGCCAAAGGTATGGAGGCATGAATGACATGTGTTGGCCCCTCCTCTCCATTGCTGCTGTGGTGCGCTGCTGAGTTGAAGCGCAACAGCCCGGAGAGCGCAGCAGCGACTTCACCGCTGCAACTTTGGTGAGTTGGATATAAGCTCTGATTTTATGAAAGAAAGAAGTTTTTGTGGCTGTGTTGTGGCTTTAATACTCGGAGCCGTGTGTGTATGTGTGTGTGTAAAGAGTTGGTTTTGTGTTTGGCGGTGGGACTACTTTATCTCCCTCTTTCCTCTCTCTCTGTGTGTGTCTCCGGGTAGATGACAGGGTTTTTTGGAGCCGTCGATGAGCGCGTTTGAAGTGCCTTGCTGGTGAAGACAAGGGAGTCGAGTCTCGACCTGCGGTTCCCCCTCTGCCAGTCGGATCAAAATGAAATTCCTGTAAGCATTTATTCACTTTTAAAACTTATCTAACTTCTCCATAGTCAAGATTTCGGCTCTGCAATCTGGCGCAGCGTTTGGTCGCGCCTGTATTGGGGCAGCTCCGGCGCAGTTTACCTGCCAGATAATCACGGGAGGAAACACACACTAACGAAAATGTTTATTTCTTTGGCAGGATTTGTATGATAGCAGTCGCCTTGGCGGTTGGATCTACACACGGAGTAAGTCCCATTTGTTTACTATAACCTACTTGGGGTGAAGTGGCTTCCCTGCTTGGGTTTATTTATAGCACTTATAAAGCCTATTAACGACCACGCTGAATTATTTTTTTGTTGTGCATTGCGACTGTGTAGCCTATTTTTTTTTTTTTTTTTTTTTTTTGTGCTGGAGCAGACAGACAAATGTTGCACGTAATTGGCTCATATGGATCAGCAGCTGAGCCACTGTGACCAAGCCGGGAGCCCACTCTGCCTGAAGCCAACAGTTTAAAGCTGTTTGTTGCATTAATTTCATTTTCATGTGTTTGTAAAGTTAATTTCATACATATGCTCTTCATAGTAGAGACCTTGCACTCTGCACAGGTCTCTCTTCCATGTCTTTACTCCATGCGTCACGCTGTGGGTGTTTTCAGCCATGCCGCACATTTATGAATATTCTTTTATCCATCCTACAAATACTATAAAGGCAGTGATTTGTTTTTTTGGGGGGGACTTTTAAAGGTAAATTAAGACACGTTTAAATCAAAGTTACAGGTGCATCATATGTGCCAAACACTCTCCAAACTGTGTGGATGCCCTCCCCCTTCTCCTCCTCCTCCTCCTCCTCTTCCCCAAAAGTTTTATGGGACTGAAGTCTGCATTTTTGGGTAGCCTGAAGGACTGGGGGGGGGAAAAAGTAGTTCGTATTTGAGTGGGCCCGCTCAGAGTCATTTGCAATTCAGACTCCGCCCTGCTGATGAATATTTAGGATAAGGAGATTATTGGGTGTCTTCTCTAAGCCACACCTAACTTCCCCCTGCTGAGGTTCACATCTGCTGCAGCGGGAGAATGTCAAACAAATAGGGCTTTGCTGCTTTCATTATACAGCAAATTAGTCTTTAATTTTAGACATCTTATTGTATTGACCACATGTTATGATTGTTTTAAGATATATAGCATTTTAAAAGTGATTTAAATCTGTTTTTGTTGGTTTTCTCCAGTTTTTAAATTTCTACTAAACTGTTCTACTCCTGACTTACTGATTAACTGTCATAATATCCTTTTATATTACTTTCTATCACATCCTGCAGAGTCTTAAAACTTCCCTTAAAAATAATATCACATCAGGACCAAACTAGACACACTGTAGAAACAGCTCACTCCAGTTTATTTAAGGAGATTATGTTTAAAAACACTTCTGTTGTGCATGGAAAAGTTGAAGTTCATACTCCACACTGAACACACCGAATCATGAGAAAGCACAGCATCACTGTCTGGTGAAAATTACATTTACTACAGTAATGGAAAACGGTTGCAGCTCTGGGGTAAAGCATCAACTACATGCACAACAAAAGGAGGAGCATGTGCAAGTTAAAATTCTACATTATTGTGACATAAACTGACAGAGGTTCAATGCAGCACTGCACTCATTACCTTAGAAATTAGAATAAGAAAGAGCAGTGGTGGTGTTTGATGGTGTCATTCAGAGTGAGAGGGAGGCAACATGGGTTCTTTATTGTTAATTTGGGGGGACATTTGGTGGAGGAGAAGCAAAAATGGAGGTGATATTTCCTTAGATAACTGTGCAACAGCCTTGAAAAGCCTAGAAAAGCAGAAAAAATCACAAGAAAACAACTTGGAGATTGGAGTTTATCTGGTTTCCAGAAGGCACCATAATCTTATGGTTCACAAATTTTCTTTGGCTGAAGTAAAAGCATTAAATTTGTCTAAACACGCTTTGGAAAAGTAATTGCATAGCAGTGACTAAACCCTTTTCCATGCCAGTGATTGCATGCAAATTCAAGCACAGTTGGCTGAAAATCAACCTGGATCTTGTAGCGTTAGTTAACCGTGGCAGCGTCAGTGTCTTGCTTCACCATCTCAGCGAGGCTGTCGTCAGCTGTGACAGAGACGCCGACTGGGGAACATGAAAGCGAATCGGCGCCTGAAAGCTTCCTGCGTCTCAATAGACCTCAGCTGATCGAGCTGCATTGACTTTGAATCGACTCCTCCTCCCACTTCCCACCTCCCTTGTTTCGAGTGTGTGTGTGTGGGTGGCTGAGTGGATGCATGTGTGGGTTGAGTGAGTGACAGATGAGTTCATTGGGTGGTCTAGGCTGTCGTAACCTTGGTAACCATGTCTTTGGTCCAGCCACGAGTTGAGCCGAAATGTTGAAGTTCATCGTCTTTCGCTGCCGCCTCTCTGTGCTACTGTGCACTGATAGCAGAGGAAAAGGTCTTTATCAGGTGTTATCAGTGTCGGCAGATAAGACTAAACACACACACACACACACACACGCTTGTTTATCTGTCAATGGAAATACAGCAGCATGCCAAATGACACAAGGATGGCACTGTAACAAGCATAAGATAAGTTTGTTTAAGGTGCAGAAATCAAAATATTAGTGATGTATAACCTACTTTTATATTTAAACTTTTAAAACAGATACCACATGTCCTAATATGTGCTGTAAAAAAGTCCTTGTAGTAAATATTTTGAGTGTTACAAGAGCCAGGTTGTATAATAATGAAGGGGCTTAAATTTGGTGAAAATATAAACTATTAAGTCTTGAAATTATTAAAGTTATTAAACTGGATATCTGACAGTTCATATTGCTCCAAGTTTTCTCCAGAAGTATGCACATGTTTGTTTTTCCTTGCAACATTACAGCTTTAGCATTTAGCAGCAGCTCCCATTGGAAATATACACTCACCGTCCACTATATTAGCCACACAGGTACAATCTAATGCAATCCAATGAAGCTTATACATTTTCATTTTTGTTGACACTGTCATAAAGCTAATCATTGTACTTTATGTTTATTGTCAAGGTTGTAGTGGGTTGTACTTATATGGAAAGGTGTTTCTAATATTTTGTCCACCTCAATTACATACTGTGCATGAGGGGGACCAAAATATTAGAAACACCTTTTAATATACCTTTCACCTTTCTGACATGGTCAACAAAAAGTAAAAGTATATAAACTTCATAAAAGTAAAATGGCAGAGATGTTGTATTGGATTGTCTGGTGGCCATATTGTTGGACTTCAGCTCTTGTGCTGATTGTGTTTCCAAATTTATAATGTAGCTTTTGCAATGGAAATGGAAAGATGTTGCTGCTTTGGACAAAATTAGTTTTTTTAATGTGTTTGTGTGTTTAGCTTGATGGCTAGCTAACCTCAGTGTTTAGCTAGTTATCGTTTACAGAAGAGTTAGCTTATCTAGAAGAAGCTAGCATTGATATTTGCAAGGAGTCGCATGTTAGCATCATTTAGCTTGCTAGTTTGCGAGTTTTTTGGCTAGCTATGATGCTAAAACCAATTTCAGGCTAACTAGACTGACTCTTCTCAAACTACAAGCTACGGCGCAACAAGGAGGTAGGAGCTAACAGTAGCCTAACAGTATACTGAGCCACACTAGCATAAATTTAAAATTATGTGCATCTTTTTGGACTATTTACCCTTTTTTACATCATTAGTTACCAACCCTAAACCCACATGACAGCAGGTAACTTTTTTTAGCGTCCCTGATGGTGCCAGTTGTGGCTGATGGGATACTTGCATTGCGACTGTAAAGAGAATTATGTTTGAGCGAACATACCAGGCGAGAAAGTCTGTAGGAGCTTCTGCTGCAAAGTGTCTGCAATGGCTGACACAGCTGTTGGCACAGAGAAAACATCACACACGGGTGAGGAAGAATGGTGAGGAGGAGAGGGGAGGAGGCTTGACGGGAAGCAGAGGAGGGAGTGAGTCTGTGCTACCTGGACAGTTAGGAAATCATCCAGAAAATGTCTTCTTTTCATTTCTTTTGACGCAGTTGAAATGCAATATGGGAGGGTTGTACACATGTGGTCATAATGAAAGTTATAGGAACAAATTTGAGTATGTTGTATGGGATTATTTCACAACAGAAATGGGAGATGTTTGTAAATTAGGATTAAACTGATGCTTTTTTAGAGATCTCTTATGGTTTGTAGACAATGACATTGCAATTTTTTAGCCTTAAAGGACCATACCAGTGTCTTTTTTGAGTTTTATTCACATTTTTGCTAGCCAATATTGAATGCTTGCCATACAGTTTGGGACTTTTTAATATTTTTGTTTTACTGTTACACCCACCCATTGGTTTCCATTTAAATTTGTACAATATAATAATCAATTAGCCAATTATAATTTTGTAGAGTGTGTTTTATCTGACCAACAGACAAAAACCCAAAAATATTCAGTTTACTGTCACGTATCAAAGCATGAAATCCTCACTTCTAGAGCTGCAACGGTTAGTCAGTTAATCGACTAGTTGAGTGACAGAATCACCAACTATTTTAATAAATGATTAATCCTTTTGAGTAAAATGCTGAAATTCTCTGGTTCCAGACTCTCTATGACAGTAAACTGAATATCTTTGGGTTGTGGACTGTTGGTCGGGACAAAACAACAACGACATTTTCGGTTGCACCTTGGTCTTTGACAAACAGTGATCAACATTTTTCCACCATTTTCTGCCATTTTAAAGAGAAAATAATCATCAGATTAATCAATAATGAAAATAATCACAAGTTGCAACCCTCCTGTCCAAGGAGCTGGAGCCCATGTTTGCAGTATATGGGTGAAAGCTTGCAAAACAACTGGTGTGGTCCTTGTAAAACAGAAGACTGCTTGTAGTTTTTTTAAATATTTAGTTTCCTAAAATGCTCATTTTGCACAGTTTGTAATACTTAGAGATAAATTGGTGCAATAAAACTTTTAAGAGACAAACCAACTGCATAAAATCTATAGAAATGGCATGAACTAGTAGAACTTTACTCCTCTCCTCCTCTCCCTCCCTCCCTCCCTCCCTCCCCTCTGTCGAATTCTTTCAGAGCTTGGCAGGACTTGTCAGGCTGTCTCCCGCTCCCTGCAGGTGCTATAGGCTGGTACATTCCAGAAACGCTAAGTGAGGCGACTGATCACTGCTTGATTTGTGATTGCAAGACCCTCCCCAACACAACTGAACACCCCCCCACCTCCTCCTCCTCCTCCTCCCCCCACCACCTCCTCCTTTCCCTTCTGCCCTCCTCCTCCCTCCCTCCCTCCCTCCCTCCCTCCCTCCCTCCCTCCCTCGCCTGATCATTACCCGCTGTAACCCCGCTCCCTTCCTATCACTGCCCTCACTGCTTCCACAAGTCAGGCAACTCATTACCAGTTGATTTGTGAGCGGTGGTCCCTTCCTCACTGCTCATCCTTTCTTACTTTCTCTCTTAGTCTGCAACTATTTTGATAATTAATTAGTTATTTTGGCGTTTTAGTTTTAAAAAACAGGCAGTAAAAGAAGAATTTTCAATAAGCAGAGCCACAAAAATGATTTTTAGGGCACTTAACACGATTGTAAAACCCAGTGACAAAGGCAAGAAGTAAAGGGATGACATATTAACAATCCAACGTGTTGACATGTTGTCAGAATCTGCTTTCAGTGATATGATTGATTAGCTATATAAAACAATATCTTTTACAAATCATACAGAAGTAAAAGTGAGAAAAAGGAGGCGAGAAGAACCAAAACCACATAATTGTAGCGGAGAGAAAGCCGTCACACCTAATTTAACATGATTTATGACTTTACGCTCGGGTTAAAAGTATTTAAGAGGTTGCATAGATGTGTTTGTTTTATGTATCAGCATGTCCCTGGATGTTTAGAACATACAATAGGTGTGACTGTGTAGTTTACATCCCCCCCCCACCTCCAAGACTTTTTCCTGAAAACATGAGTGAACGCCAATGATGATTTGGGTCAGGATGAGATTAGTTGAGTTTATGAAAACGTTGTTTTGAGATGCGGTAGATAAAGAGCTGACGGGTAAATCCAGAGAGGGAGAAAGATGGACTGGGTCACTTTGTAAACTCTGTTTATCTTTATTGGGCTGAAACTAAACACTCTACAACACACAGCAGATGTCAGAAATAGTACTTTTGTGGCTTTTTTTTAACCTAAATATCTCATTTGGGCTGTTTTTGACTCATAAAAACAATTTTTTGGTCCCTAAAACATCTGGATATAGCGACATAAACTCCCCTTTACAATTTCCCAATCCAAAGTGACAAGTTTCCAATTGCTTGTTTGGTTTGACCAACAGTCCAAAACCCGAAGAAATTCAATTTACACTGATATAAAACAGAGAAAAGCTGCAAATTGTCACGTTTTAGAAGCTGTAGCTAGAAAATGTTTGGCTTTTTTTGCATGATAACCAACTTAAAAACGTAATCGATCATCAAAATGAATGGACTAATCAGTTCAACCACCAATTATGACAACCACTAACTGATCTAGATAACAATTCAGATATACAGTATTCACCCCTGTTGCTCCAACCTGAAGAGAAAGGAAGTACTGATAACTTGGTTCAATGGCGGCCTGAGTGTCATGGTATGAAACAAATTGGGAGGTTTACTGCAGCATATCAGTTTATTATCATCCATCCATCTCTTCTTCTTTACCTGCTTCTTGGGTGCAGATGTTTGAGTCGGGCAACCCTTGAACCAAGAGTCACGTACAAGGCAACACTGAATGACAGCGACCTTTATTATATTTATTTAGGACCTACAGAAGCCTGCATGGGCCAGTTGTTGATCTCTGAGGAATGCGGCGAAATCTTTGCGTCGCTCAAGTACGAACAGAAATTTGTGAAAACATCCTAAAGCAACACAGAACGAGGCGACGTGCGTCGGCGTGACTGTTGACAGACGCTACCCTCCTTTTTTTTTTTTTCTTCTCTTTTGGTTTTTTATCTGCGTGTTTGTCTTTGACTTTGTAGCAGTGTTTGCATGTCCATCTCTTTTTTTTCCAGCCGTTCCTCCAAACATCTGCATCACTGTCTTTTTCCTAGTGGTGTTTACAGGTGCGGTTAAAAGGCATGTAAAATCTGTTATCTTAGGTGTGAATGTGCAGCGGCTTGATAAGGTTGACTGGGAGTTCTGTGATTCGTCATAGTGATTGATTTATTATCTGCTCTTCTTTTATTTGTGTTGCTTTCTGACTTTTATTTGTTTGTTTTAGGAGTTACGGTGGCGTGTGATTGGGATTTGTGTGAGTCTTGGCAGCTGTTACGCTCTTCACACAATTCAGAACTTAAATATTTTTGCCAAACTGTAAAATTTATAGGTTTTTTGTTGTGATTGAAGAGCGAGTTTACAGGTTGTGGCAACAAATGGCAGGACAGGGCAAGGAAATGAATGCACTCTTACAGTCTGCCGAGCCTTGGCACAGCCACTTTCACATATCAGACCCCCCCCCCTCCTTCCTCTTTTTTTTTTTTACCAAGCACACGCTGTCAGTTTGTTCCCCGATTGGTCACGGTGAACTCCAGAGGCCAGAGGTCGTCCGAGCACAAAGGCAGCGGGGGCTCGCGGTTGTGGCGACGGCTTAACATTCCATCGCCCGCTCTCCAGATTTGTTTATCGCACTTTTGTCTTTTGCTTTTCTGCTTTTCATAGAAGGGGAAGACGAGCAGAAACGCAGAGAGGACAGAGAAGGAGCAGGAGGAAGTAAAAAAAAAAAAAAGAGGAGAGAGGAGGGAAAGCAGTGTGTGTGGGGGGGGGGGGGTTATTCTATCTATTTGCAGGCCCTCGGGGTGTGTTTGTGAAGGTCTTTAGGTTTGTCAGAGAGGAGCTGAGGTGGGGCAGTGTTTCGCTGGCTGGATGCTCGGTGGGAGTGCTGTCCTAGCTTGTTCGACGTGCCCGGTCCTTTCTCCTTAATGCCATCGCTTCCCTCGGGGCTGTTTGCACTTAGCACACCTCAAAAAGGATTAGACCTCCAATCTACTTCTCCCCATTTGTTGGGTTTTTGTCCTCTGTATGTCTGTCGTGTCTTTCATCCTTCCTTTTCTTGCTTCATTTTGTTTATCTTGCCCCCCTTTTCGAACTCCTCACCCACCTCCCTCCCATTTTCTTTATAGAGTTTTATACCTCGAAAAAAAACGTGATATAGTCTCTGCGCACCTTCATATGTAACAGGTGCGTCAAACTTTACAGACCGAAACGTTTGAAACCAAGACTTACAAGCTATGAAGGCAAAAGATTGACATTTAAATAGCTTGGCTACTAACATTACAACCAATTAAACAAAACGTTGGACGTCGGTATCTCTGCCTTTATTAATCTCATTAAACTGATTTTACAGAGCCAAAGCTGCAGCCAAGGTTTCTTTTTTTTTTTTCTTTGATCCAGATCTTGTCAGAATTTTGCAACCAGGTTCTACAGAAACCCCTTTTTTCTCCAGATGTCGATTTTAAATCAGAAACCAAGGCAACTCAACCCCCCCACCCCCCCCTTCCCCATCCTCCCCGAGGACTTTAAATTTGTTTTGAAGTCAGGAAGCCTGACAGGTTCAATTCCAGCTTCGCTTTGATGCTCTACTTTTTTCCACTGCAACATCATTACTTTGGCATTAGACACCCAACATCAGCCCTTTAAGTCAAACATTTTTCCTCCTCACTGCAATTATCATATGCATGCCTGTGCAGAGGGAACACATCTTCTTTTGTCTCAGTTTACTGTGGTGGTCTGAAAAACGGCCCCTGCAGGGTGGATGTGGGTGCATGTGAGTGGCTTTTCTAATTACCGTTAATATTCTTCAATGGAAACACCTATTAATTACATATTTGAGGCAAAGTTAGTGTCGTTATTGTGGGTAGTGAAGGTGCAGAAGCAGCCTGACATATCTAGCTAGCAGACCAAAGCCAAACAAATGTGTGCACAGCTCTAATATCCTGTTTAACTTTACCTTTAGCATGGCAGCGTTAGCTTTAACTTGGTTTATTTGAAGGGGAAAAGCTCTCTTGCTCTGTTCCTGCAGACACGAAGCAATTGAAACTGTCATGTCTAAAAAATGTGATTTGTTCCAAGGTGATAAAGATGCTAACATCACAGGAAATAGGGTTATTGTTAGCTAGCTAGGAAGCATTTTGAGTTGGACAATTGAATCACTTTTTTTTACTGGAGTGCAGTGCAGTTGTGACTGAAACACACATAAAAAACATACTGATACACAAAATAATGTCAGATATAGCACAAAATCACAATTTTTCCACAAACACAGCTTCTTAAAGCCCAAAGTGACATCTTCAAATTGCTTTTTTTGTCCAACAACACACAAAAAACCTCAACAATATTCAGTTTACTATCACAAATCCTCACAATTAAAATGCTGGAAACAGGGAATATTTGGCCTTTTTTGCAGCAATTGATCGGTCAATTATCAAAATATTTGCAGATAATCTTTATTTTGACTCATCAACTGATTGTTTCAGCCCTAAAAATTATAGAATATTGTCTTGTGATGTTTTATCCTTGGAAATTAAAGTAATTTGGCCATGCTTGTGGAAAAAGTGCAGTCAACTTTTGGTATGAATCCAAGTGAACTACATGTATTTTTTCAGGTGTTTTAAAAGTTTTTAATTTTCCCCCAAAAGCTCCTAGCACTGCCCCCTGCCCAGTCATTGTATCCATGGTAACCGTATCTTTGTTGAGGTGAACCCCTGGCCGCAACCCACTAATGCCCCACTGTGATAGGAACACTATCATTGGCACATCAGATGTGTCAGTTACTGTGTGCTATTACCGCCTCACTGTGTCTCTGCCTGTCCCTGTAATTAGGGATACCTCCGCTGTTTTTTTCCACCTCTTTGTCTCACACTCATCCTTCACTCCCTCTTCTGTGCCAGCCAGGTAATCCAGGCAGGCAGGTAACTACCTCATCCCCCTCTCCTTCCCCCCCCCACCCCCCCCCCACCCTCCTCCGCTCTTTGAGCTTCTTATGAATGACATAACTTTGGTACATCGGGTACCTTCTTTATTGGATTCTTTCCCTGTGATGCCAGCTTGTCTGTGTTTGTCTGGCCTCCCTTTTGTCATAACTTCACTGAACCGGCTGCCAAAGTTAATGATGACACTGCTCTGAGGGAAACACAGCCGCTGGCTATGGAAGTGCCACAGTATATTGCTGTATGAGCAGACACATCTACGAATGCAATAACTTTAGTTTTAACGCCTTAAAACGTATTTTGTTCTTGCAGAACACTGTTGTGTAAACACCAGATTTTATGTTGCTTTATGCTTTTTTTTTTACTCTGTTTGCATTCTATGATTATTTGACTGTTTAACCTTATTCTAAGAAATGTTTTTCTTGATTTCTCTCTCTGAATTTTTGATGTTTTTGACTATTTTTATATTTCCCTTATAACTACAGTATTTTTGCATTTCATTTTACCGTCTACTAAGCGGTATAATCAAGTAGTAGAATTAGAGAGTCACTTTTTAAGCAAAAATGCCAAACAAGTAGCTGGTTTCAGCTTCTCAAATTTGATGATTTGAAGCTTTTCTTTGTCAAACTGAGTATCTTTGGACAAAACAAGACATTGGAAGACGCCGCCATGAGCTCTAAGATACATTATAACAGGCATTTTTTCAGTATTTTGCAGCATTTTCTAGACAGAACGATGAATCAATTATGAAAATAATTGATAATTGCAGCCCTAAGTAGAACAGAATACAATAGAGAGGAGGTAAAGGTATAGAATAGTAAAAATTTGAAACTGATGATATTAATTGATCACATTAACCAAGATACATTGACATTTGTCCACAAAAACAAGACTTAAACTCTCATTTTCTTTCATGGTGGTCAACCTAAAGACGAGGCTGTCTTTCTTTGCTCAGTACCCACCGAGTAACCTTTGTCAATCAGTGTTGTCCTGCCATAAATCACAGAGACTCCCCCAATTTGTCTCCTAGGCCTATCCAGAGGGGAAGATACCACATCAGTCAGGTGTAATTTACTGTTCTTTGTAGCTGAGTGTAAAACTATCACCCACGCCCTGCGGTTGAACCCCCACCGGCACCATTCATCATCCCTGACTGGACTGACGAACAGCAGTCAGTCTTTGTGTTTTAATTAAAACTATTTTGTATGAATTCCTCTGCAAAGCACCTGCTAGATTCTTATCGATTTACAGCTTTATCAGTAAAAGCCTTGAGAATCAGTCTCTAACTTGCATTTGCAAGGCGTGAAAATCTCAAATCTTCATCAGCGAACGCATCCCTCTCGAGACCGTTCAGGTATTTCAAACAGGCCTCATGAGCGGAATTCCCTTAGCGATACAGCGAGTCTTGTTTATGAGGGAGTAGTGGTTGCCTTTTAAAAGCCTTGGAGGAGGGAGGTGGGGAGGGGGGGATATTTTCAGGGACTGGGTCACTCCGTCCTCTGGCACGCGCCCATAAAACAGCCTCAGCTCACTGCCTTGACCTGCTGCTGGCGGGACTCCATCCTCACTCGCAAACCCTTGGCCCAGTTTCTCATACGCTATCTCAAGCTCATACCTGGCTGACTAAGTGTAAGCAAGTGTAAGCCAACTTTTTTGGCAGGTGTAACGCTGACGTCACACGTAACAAAGAGCTCTTGTTATCAGTTTCTGCGTCCAATTGATCAACCCTCTTCAAAGAGCTTTTGTGAAGGAACTCAACTTGCTGGAATTCATGTAGAAATGATTGAAAACCACATTTTACTATATTTGAATTCATCAGATGTGTCTCTATATGTCAATTTATTATATGTAAATGTGTTTCACTCGCTATAATACATGTGAAATGATCTTTTTCACATTTTACTTGAGAAATATTTTTTCTGTGAATAAAAAAAAAAAAAGAATAAAACACACGTGAAACATATTTCCTGTGATAAATTCACATGTGCTGACTTGTGAAATCAAAATATATTTGACATAATGTAACAATAAAGACAAAAAAACTGACAAAATGTAGATAAGAAAAACATCTATTTAACCAGTTAACAAAGGTTAGTCAGCATAGTGTTCACTGTAGCACCCCTGACTGAAGTGCCTCGCAGCTTAGCGCTACCTGGCACCGTTCCCTTCAACTTCACCCTGAGCCTCGTGCTCTTAGCTTTAACTCCATTCATTACGCAGGGAAGGGCCTCAGCTAGTCCTCTGGCTCTGTTCCCTGTTGCCCACCAAGGCCCCAAATGGCCACTAATGAGGGGGGACAGATGATCAATTGTGCCAAAAACATGACCGCTTCCGGGGGTGAGGGTGAGGGTGGGGGTTTTAATCTTGCATTTGATCTTATCATCAATTGCACAAGACTTTAGATATCTTGGTGCGATATGATGTGTTTCCTTCTTTTTTTTTTTTTTTTTTTTCATGCACTGTAAGGCGATAGCGTCCTATAACCGGGGTCAGTGTGTTTGTCAACAGAGTGCAGTTGCCCCACATATTTATTTAGCTGGCTCCTCTTGTTCCTAAAATAGCACACTTGCTCACTCACTAGCTGGCCAGCAAGCAGCTTCTACTGTGTGTTAGTGTGTGTTAGTGTGTGTGTGTGTGTGTGTGTGTGTGTGTGTGGGCCAAGTGGAAGGGGGGGGGGGTTGAGGGAAGGTTTCATTATTTCTGTGAATGGTGTGCAAGTGAGAGTGTGTGACAGAAAAGAATACAAACACACTACAAATTGATACGTAGAAGTTCAGTTTCTGTCATAAAGTGAAGTATTAAAGGTAGCGGACTCCCCTGTTTGCACTAAACTTATTGAAAAAGCAACATAGATCTGCATAAACCTTCAGATCTGTGACTGATATGTTGCTTTGTCAATAAATTGTGTGCTTAACATAGTGCAGGAGTTCACAGTTTGCTGCCATGTTTACATTATTTTAGTAAAGTTAAATGACTCGTGCTTAAATCTACTAATGTAAAGGTTTCTGATTCACTGATTTACTGTTTTATTTTACCAAGAGAGACAGTAAGGAAGAACTTGAGCAAGACTAAAAGAAGCTAACATGCACCAATTGAGACTATCAGGCAATTTCGTAACTTTTCTGGAGCTCTCGCTCATGGCCGCATGATCTTCATCCGCAGATGGAGTCTACCCAGTTGTCATGAAACTGCAGATGCTAAACTTCCTGGGTTTTTTTTTTCTGAGCATTTTAGCGACTTCTAATTCACATCAGTTTGGTCACGACACCTGGGAAAACTGCATGAGCCGATGAAGATGGCGAGATATGATCGAAAGCTCCTGAACGGCTACTAAATAGACCTTGTGGTGAGATTAGTTTCTGACTTAAAAACCTCTGTTTTCACGTAGTTGTACAAGCTCAAATTCTCTAATACTGATGTAATTTAATACTCTATAAACATCCAAAAGCTGCTGAAAGAGTGAATGTAATGTACTCAAGTGTGTGTGTGTGTGTGATAGAGAGAGAAGAACCTGAATTGAAGAGGTGACAGTAAGAACAAACACTCTATAGATAAAGAGAGCACAGAGGATCAGTTGGGTAACAGAGAAGACATTTATTGCCCTTTTTAACAATATATAACTTGTCAGCTTTTTGGCGAGTCCTTACAGCAGCCCATAGGTATGTGCATGGCGCAACACTTCAGTGCTATTACACTTTACATGATCTCGAGCTACGTGATGTGATTGACAGCATGTGATCCGACTGACATCTCACTTATCTGAATTCCTACTTTAAATGTTGATGTTTCATTGACATTTACTGCCATTCAGCGTGGCAAGCTTCATGAATTGACAGTGTGCAGAACATGTAATGTAACAACACTTTGCATACCGCCGGTGATATATCTCCAATTATCTCACCAAACAGAGCCCGTCGCAAATCTTTTTAACCTTATTAGCTGTTTGACATTGCTCAAAGATTCATGGCTCGGGGGGCGGGGGGGGGCCCCCTTCGTTTGAACGTAAAGGTCTTGGATGCTCTTACACGGAGGTACACACGCACTCGATAACCCTGAGCCATAACCGCGGATTGCAAACCTGCAGGCCCAAACACACTGAGGGAGATGATGTCGTTTGTTCTTTCTGCAGGGTAGTAGATTAACTGATACACAGCAGCTTGAGTGGCAGAAGTGTTTTAGTAATTGCAGGGGCATGCAAGAGCATGATTCACGGGGGTTCGCTGTGCACAAAACGGTCTATTGATTTGCTTACACGTGACTCCGCAAAGGCCAGAAAAGTTTTTTTTTATTAAGATTGCAAAGGTTTATAAGAAATTCTCTACTTTTATAAACTCAAGGTGAACTGGAGGTTTGCACATCCCCCCCCTTTTTTTTTAAGCCCAATTCTTTACCTTCATATTTGTCTTGGGCATGACTGAAACTCTTTAAACGGTGACGTCAATAAGGGGGTGATGACCTCTACATACATTCATCCTTTCAGACCATGCATGAGCAGGTATTTGTGCTGTTTTGTACACAGTATAAGCTTATTAACTGTATATGTCAAAACAATATTCACTCTCTCTTTTTGTAAGAGGGAAAATTTCTTGTGCGGACAAGTTGACCTTCCAACAGTTTAGACAGAAATGAGGTCCACCGAATCGAGACTTGTTCTGTTTTACTCCTTCCAGGTACGACATATTTCTAAAAAAATATTAGGTCACTCTTCAGGACTTGTAATGAGAAGCTGTGGTTTCGTAACACTTAACATTTCAGCACCTCGAGGTCCTTTCCTAGAGCGCCACATTTAACCCCGATTTGTACGGTTGCGACCTGCAGGCGAGTGTTGCACCTTTTCCTTCAGGAATGTTCAGGCATTCCCGATCCCACCGGCATTCCACATGACATTTAGGATCTTGGAATCCGTGACAGACAGAGAGGGGGACAGGTCTGGGCTTAGGACCCATCAGCATGTGAGGGCTAATAGCTAATGAACCGTTGCCAGGGGCGACATGAACATTCCTTGTCATCGCCATAGCTACTACCCCCACTCCCTCCCTCCCTCCCTCTCTCTCTCCCTCTCCACCTCCTCCTACTCCTGCTGCCCTCCAGCTCCTTGAAGAGGTCGCACACCTGTCTGCACCTCTTCTTTCCTTTCCTTTTCCTTCGCCTTCCCTTCTTCTTTTTCACTCTCTTCCTCTTCCATCTCACCTTCCCTACCTCTCTCTGATTCTCATTTGCACACTTTGACTCCTTTGTTCTTGGTGATAAAGTATTTCTAAGTAAAGATAAAGCTAAAGATATGTTTGATGATTAGATGTAAGTTTGTTATGAACTTTTATTCACTTTAACTGACACTAAGAATTTCAAGTATACAACACAGTTAAAGCTTGTAATGTACATGCATGCTCAAGACTGACTGATACATCGATCAGGCAATACATTAGCTGGTATTAGCTTATTGCAGATATATTGGTGTCAGCATATATGTTGGCTTATAAGTAACAAGAAGTTGCAGTGCAGAAATATTCTGCATGCATCTGCAGATTTAGGCTTATATTCAACATAAATCACAAACATCTTGGAGACAGTCCAGCTGTGTTTGACGATACTAGATATACATTAACCTGGATAACAGAGACCAGTGTCCAAAGTTAATCAATTGCCTTTTTGTGTCACATGTATATTCGTTTCAGTACATTTCATTAAGTTAATACAAGTGACAGTTTAGCGGAGAGCTGAACAGATGGTTGCCCGTCTCACAGGTGAATTCTCCCCTCCAGCGTAGTTGGAAAAAAAAAAAAAGCCATATTTTTAAAGGTCTACAATACCCATAAATCCTTCTGTGTGGGAACCTAAATCCTGGGTCACTGATAAAAGCTGTGAGGGTTCAGAGTGGGAGCCGGAGGTCAGAGGAAGGCAGTATGGTTCCTAACTAACAACTGCGAGGGGTCACTGTTATAAAAGCAGGACTTCAATTACGTAACGTTACATGTTACCTTCAGGAATTTCTCAGCGAGACAAGAGAGGCAAGAGCATACATGCATTTTAGGATTTGCACGCTACTAGAAGTATGTCATAAAGGTAAAACAGCCTGTTATGACCCTTTTTGACCTCATAGCGGAGGTCATGGTTTTATCTCTTTACTGACTTGGAAGTGTTTTCTTTGAGTTGTAGCTGATAAGAGGAGAGATGACAGGTGCTGCAGTCACCTCTGGTTTTATTACAGTGCTATAGGAAGTGACCATGGATTCATCAGTTCACTGGACGGATGAGAAATGCAGTAAATCTTGTAGTATGATCCAAAAAAATACAGATTTCGGCCATTTATTAAAAAACGGATTCCACAAGAAGTTGTCCCAGAGTTGAAAAATGACACCAACCTTTAGACAGTTATTGAAAGTGACAGTTCCTGGCTGTTCGAGAGGCTATTATTTTGTGAACAAAAGGCCTAAATTACCCAGCATTCTTTCAAAAGCACCGTCATTTGTTTTAGCACTGTGTCAGTTTGGGGTTTTTTTTTTTTGGTTGAAGTTAAACGCATGAGAGGAAGGAATTCTTGTCCAGACTTGATCTCCAGCCAAGGGACTACGAAAACGAAAATAGATGTAAAGGTTAAACTAAGACGAGGTAATGACCGTCTCAAATGGTTAAAGTGACCGTGTACGACCTCGAGACAGAGAGGTAAACGTGAGGCCGAGACGTGTTGCTACTTACAGACACCTGGAGGGATGTCTGACCTGTCTTTTGACCATGGACTGACCTTTAGCTGGGGGTCTTGAGATAGCGTCAGCTGAAGCGGACGATAATGAGGTTTATTTTTTAACTTATTTAAGGCTGTATGAGAAAAACGCTCAAGGCTGACAAGGAATCGTCTTGACTTAGCTAGACTCTGAAGTCACAAGAGAATTATTGTAGTCAAATGATCTTGCAGGCTCTGGCCTTGGTTGCTCTTTCATGTATTTTGGCCCATTCATACCTGTGTTCTTTTTTACTCATCTAGACGTTTACAAATGCTGCTTTGAGGTAAATTCTGTGCGACCTTGATGTTTGTCAGTGGAGGTCATTTAGTGTCCGTCCATCTCAGGGTGCATTGGGATAACGGCCTCCGAAAAAACAGACACATAAAAGATGTTTCTTGGCAAAGATTGATTGGACAAAACAAGGTCTGAACAAGTTAGAAAGAGGAAGTCAAAGAGAGCAAAATATTACAATATAATAGCAGAAACATGCCCCAGATGCTGTTTTTCAACCCCTCATTCTTTCACCACCATAACCTTTTCTATAGAAGTAACACAAAAAGAATAGAAAACGAGGAGTGGGCCTCTTCCCCATAACTCAACCGCTGTTTACGACCAAATTAAACCAATGCTCTGCCTTCCTTCTCCTTAACAGACTTTCCCATGACGCTCTTCCACACCATAAGGTCATTGTTTACGCCTCAACACTCACTATAACCATCCAAGATGGCCAACATTCCTGCTTCCTGTTCTTGGTGTAAATCACTGGCCTCGGTTTCAGCGTTTCACCCTTTGGTTTAGCCTTTAGGTTTCCACGCTAACGGTTGAGTTTGACTTCATCCCAAAGGTTAAAATATGGAATGTTTGAATCATAAGACTCCTGTGTTTGTTAGTGAGTGTAAATGTAAGTTTGGGAAAGTTTATGCTAATGGTCAGTTTGGAGATTAAAGGATAGAGGATGCAACGTAGGTGGTCTCGGAGAGTTAATGTTCAGCTGGTGTCGTTAAGTTCTCGCTTTACACATCAGCTAAATGAGTTTTTTTCCGTGTTTTCTGTGTTCCGTTTCCAAATTTAACGCAGCAGGTTAAACCGGAGCAGCCGTAGTTGTACATTTACTCGCCCGGTCTCTCCCCTCCTTGTACTGACCTGATGTCGGACGGTCACTGAGCATTCCTTTCCCTGCACTCATCTCAACCTCTCCACAGATAAGGTCAAAGGTCAACCAGAAGGAGAGAGGGAAAAGGGAGGGGTGGTCGAAAGGGAGTGTCCTTTATTTTCCCTGTGTGTTGTATTAGCAGGTTTCTCTGTTAGTTCTGTCTTTTTTTTTAAAAAAATCATCTTTTTGCGGAGAGCGAGGGAGGGAAAAAGAGAAAACAGAAAGAAAGAGAGAAGGAGGGAAAGATGTTTTCCTTTTTCTGAACTCCCTGGGCATGTGGGAGCACTGACATGTAAGGCTTCATGGGTAATTAACCCAGGCAGGTGGATGCATTACTGATTGGCTCATAGTCAGGATTTACACAGACGTTCAGTGTTATTAGATCACTGAGTTAAATGAGCTTTTTAACTTCAACTCGAACTTCTAAACTAAACAAAAAAACCCCCCAAAATTAAAAAAGATATTCATGTTTTACAAAATCTAAAACATAGATCTCCTTTGTGTCATCTCTGTAAGTCTTGAAATAACTGCTTTTTCAGATGCGTGCCTGTGATTTTATACATTTTGACGCTCTGGCTGGGAAACCCATCCATCCATCCATCCGTCACCCAAGTAGAATAAAGTAAAGCATTAATGTGTTTGATCCTCACATTGACTCCCACCGACTGGGATCAAACAGCCTCCTATATCTCCACCTTGACCCCTGCGTCTCTTGTATGTGAAGCACTTAACCCTCCATGCAGCTTCTCAAACAGTCATCCTATGTTATTTCAATATGACTAAACCCAAAATGGCTCCCATCTGGGCGCCACACACCTCTAGTTTTCCCTCTAGATTGGTGGATTTTATCTGCTTTAATGGCCTCTTCACGGGGCTGCACTTTCCTAGCCGGCCTGAAAATATTATCTCAGCAATGCACAATATTTTTAAATGCGTAATATATCTATTCTATTCATCTTTAAGTCCCTCTGTGTCTCGCTGTGATGATGGGTGAGCTGTAATGGCTTCCCAGCGGGACGTTTTAACCCCCCAGTCGATCTGTATAATTTCACTGTGGTTTGATCCAAAATGGCTCCCCCTATGGGATTCGTCACTTCCAAGAGTTTTCCCCCCCTTCTACACGCTTCACAGCTGAGCGGTGGTTTCCTGTGGTGAAGAGGGAGTCGAGGGGCTGACAGCAGGCGGCTTGTTCAGGCAGAACTCCTGCGGTGTGTGAAACCTGCGACGCCTGCCAGCTGTGTAAAGCTCGGCTAAGTCCTTGCATTTCTTTAAATAAAAAAAACAAAAAGAGGAGCTCTCGTTGCACAATGCAAGACACTTCCATCATCTGCACACATCTGTCTGTTTTCACTACAGTTTCACGTGTTTCAAGAACGTTCTTAAGACAAGTGATGCCTTCTTGTTTTTAGCGGATGCAACTTTTAAAAATCAGTCTTAGAGCATTCTTGAAACGAGTTGAACCCAATCATATATTTAGGAAACAAACCACACAGGAGATGATTTGTCATGTTTTTGGCTTTATGACCATCTATGATTCAACCTCCCACCAACAAGCGTCATTCATTGTTCCTTACCTGTTGCTCTGTTGTGCGTTGTTACCGCATATATAACCATGGCAGCACAGACTGGAAGGGCACGCTACGCTACAAAACTGTTATCAATGTTTCCGCAGTCATGCAAAAGTTGTCAGCGTCTAGTGGAGTGTGTCACCCAGACCACACCGACTCAGGAAACCTGCAACATGTCAACAACCATCGCTGCCAACAATCAGCACGGTTAAAACGTTGCGCGACTAAAGACTAAAGGAAAATGACTCCCAGAATCGTGATAATAGTTTATTTTTAGGGCAAAACCTGCGGCACGCGGTGCACAAACTGAAATATACCCACCATACTCCACTCCTCTCTATCTCTGATATTTACAATACATCCTCCCTTCCCTTTAAACAGTCCGTTCACATACAAACCATTAAGCTTAGACTGTAAGTCTTCCAGTATACACACTGTCACATCATACATCTGTGATTTTAAGAAACTCCTTAGTTGGAGTAAACTCTACAGCCCTGTGTACCTGCATGTGTTTATTAAACACCACCACCAAGTTAGTCATACTTTAAGACGCCTTTTAGAGCTGTCAAGGTATAAGAAAGTTTGATTCTCCTCCAGAGTGTCTTTGAGCAAAGGCAAGGCGAGATTACGTCCAGCCTGCAGCAGCTTGACCTTGATCTCTGACGTTCTGCTGGATTGGAAGAGAGATGAAACTCCCCGAGGGATGAACATATAGGAGTGAAAACTGCAGGAGAAAAAAGCTTTTAGAGAAGAGTTTAAATCTTGTGGTTGTCCAAATTTCGTCCGTGTATTTTAAGAATGAAGGGTTGAAGTATCCAAAAACAAAACTTCACCTTTTATGCTTTAATTTGTTACTTAAGTGTTTATCAGTCATCTTATTTTCTATTATTTTTATGCTAAGTGTTCCATCAGAGATTTTGTCAAACTCTGTATCGATGTTTATCTTAACTTTTGGATAACTTCCATATCAGTACATTTCAAATAATCTGTTTTCAACACACCTTGACATTAAATATGATGGTCTCTTCATTTCGACAGACACTTCTTAGAGCTACTGAATCATCCTCTGTGGGCTTATGAATCATCTCTTATCTTCTGTCACATCGCATAACATCTGTCATTACTCTCTTTCGCTCGCAGATATCACACCATTTATCAAATTTTACCTTTTTTCCTCTCTCTCTCTCTCTCTCTCTCTGACTCTTTCTCCTGCTGTCAGAGCTATGTCACATTTCTGAGTTTGTCTTTAAAACTGCATAAAAGTATTTTAAATTTCCAAGACTTCTGTGCATCGATGTCTAAATAATCCCCTTTGATCACTGGCTGTAAAATCTAATGTATGTTAGTCTGTAAAAGCCATCAAAAGAACTGGTTAAACTATTACTCAGGCTGGCTCCACTCCAACCTGACTGCAACTAATAGATTAATTATTAATCTGGTAATGTTCAAACATTTAAACCAATATTAAGGTTGATCTGTCCCATAATTGTTGGAATAATTGCACAGAGTCTGTCTTTAGTTTCATATCTTCATCTTTTAGATTGTTATTCTTATCGCATCATCAAGCATCTTTTGTTTCATGAAAGCATCTTGCAGCAGCCGCTTCGTGTCATAAATCACACAGTGATCTGCGTCTAAGTCACTGAGACAAATGAGAAATATCTCTGTGGATTAAAGAAATGATAGCGAGGGGCGCTCCGTGACTGATTTACTGTGTGTGTGTGTGTGTGTGTGTGAGAGAGAGAGAGGAAGGTTAAATGTATCTGCTCCTGTATTATCTGTCTGTCTGTCTCTCTACCTCAGCCTGTTTAATACCTGTTGCTCCTAGAACAAGGTCTGTTCCGCATACCTGCCTGATGGCTTCTTGGCACTGTGTGTGTGTGTGTGTGTGTGTGTGTGTGTGTGTGTGTGTGTGTGTGTGTTTGAACACTGTGGGGACTAAAAATGGACTGTGTGTATCATGTGTTTCGGGGACAGGTCTGAACAAAAAGGGATTTGTTTGCTGAATAGGTATTATTAAGGAGAAAAGAAGTCGTATATTTTGCAAAAACTGTTGAAATTAAAGTTCCTGCAACAAAAAAAATGCACACAAATCTTTGATAAATTTATTTCAAACGTCGCTAGACCGAGTCACCGGGACAGCTCAGGGGTCTTTGCTTCCTTCCTGCTAAATTCGACTTCTCTACCGAGGTCCTGTTAGCCAAACGTTGCCTCGGCTCTATGTACATGGTTGCCATGCCAACCGCTACCCATCACAAGGTGAACAAGCAGAGTTGACGTTTGAGAGATTCCCACCAGCTGTCTGCCGTGCACAAACACACACACACAGACCGAAGCATGCATACATACAAGTGAAGCACACACCTACGCGCTCTCTCTCTCTCTCTCTCTCTCTCTCTCTCTCTCTTTCTCCATTCTCCACCAGTGTCACTCGGTCGTCCTCTTCCTTGACAAGCTGCTGCGACATTGCTGTGGCTTTTCATGTCCAGCCTTCGCACCGCCCAGCAAACTTCCAACTTTTTCACCTCAACCAAGTGTAAAACTTCTTTTTTTTTTGTCAAATATCTGACATTTCCACTAAAGTTTTCAAGACTTTATGCACAAAAGCAGGCGGATAGAAGACTTTAGCTCTTTAATTATTAAAAAAAACAAACAAACTCATCCATCTCCTTCCACTCCATAGAGTACTTACTCCATGCTTTATCCCATAATAAACTGACTCAGAGTGTATACATATATGTAATTACAGACATAAACACAGACGTGTATTGGTCATGTCACCTAATTTGCTGTTAGTGGCTGATGTTGGTGGTCCGGTCTTCAGTTTAGATGCTTTATGTTGCTGTTAGGGTGGTTTCCGGGGGAAAATGATGAGAGGCGGTTAAAGATTACACAAACCAGAGAGAGTAAGACAGAGAGAGAGAGAGAGGGAGAGCTAACGGGTGGGTTTGTATATACTGTAAGCTTACCTGAGGTTTGCAGTGTTGTGAAGCTTTAGGTCTGTGGAATGCCGTTAAGTATATGGTGACGGATGGCTTTGTAAACAGAAGTATACAAATAAAGTTGGATTGAAGCTAGTCGGAAGGCGGAGGATGAACACGGCCTCTGTGAAAACGATGGAAAGTTGATTTCATACATGTAGAAAGCCTTTTTAAGGGGACATTTTTGCCGTGGCGGTTGTTTAATTTCTACATTTTATGTTTGTTTTGGCAAAAACTGACCTTCCATAAGGCTTTAAATAACAAAAATGGCCCTTTTATGTAGCTATCATGTCAGGAATTTCCTCATCAGGAATGTAAATAAGAAGGTCTGCTTTTATATCTTGTGTCATATTTGTAAAATTGTGTATATATTAAAGCTAATTCTGCAACTCCAGATATTAAAAAAATGTGTAAACAAAAGGAATAAAGTTTGTGAGATACTCTAGGAAATAAATAATTCAGTTTTTGTCAGTGCATTACAAGGAGAATTCACAAAATATACCCTCTCGGGGAACCTGACACCATCTATACGCTCTAAATCATCTTAAATACTGTTTTTTCCGTGACATAAAGCAAGCGAAGAGACGTAGGTCATCAAATAGTCAGCCAGCTCCAAATTATCACCATTGTACTGTAGCTCTGGGGGTTAATGTTATTTATTGATGCTATAAATATGCCAACCTTTAAATTCAGGGCTGCGTTGGCACTTTCGTGTTCGGTCATGCCGCGTTCCGGCGATGCATCTGAATATAAATGCACATATGATATGTTGCAAAGATAAAGCAGCCTGGCTCAGCAGCAGGGGGTTTAAAGGGTTTAAGTTCTGCAGCAGTGGATCCAAATAAAAAAAAGAGACAAAAAAACCTAAATTGTGTTTGTTTGCAATTAAAACCTTTGTACTGTTGGACGGCTGTGGCACGCTATTTTGCTCTTTACGCAACCCTGCGTCTCTACACAGTGACCTTATATAACACTGATTTGCTTTTGTCCAACATGTTTTGATGTAAATGTAATTTCTGTCTAGATTACTGACTGTTTATTCTCTAGAAACATGTCTTACAGGAAGTGTGACGTCTTTACTCTGCACGGAAGTCAAAGGTCAAGGTGGATGGTTGGGAGTAGAAATAAAAAATGGGAAAGACATTTGATTGGAGATTATGGGGTAAAGAAGCTAAAGTTATAAGTTTTCAACATGATGGACAGGGAGCTTAACTAGGGATGGGAATCGAGAGCTGGTTTCAATTGAGAACTGGTTCCAAATCGTCCAATCCATCAGGAATCGTACGCCTCATAGCTTATCAATTCCTCTTATTGATGCCCAGATGGTGCAGCCTCCAGACTGTCTACATTGTGTACACACACACACACATGTTGGAGTTATCTTCATCTGTCTTGTAATTCATCTTCAAAAAAGGCAGCGGTTTCAAGCATTTTTTGATTTAATGACTAAAACATTGTGAACTTTCCGCGCCATCACTTAGTGACTTATGTTAGCAGAAGCGGAGCAGCTAACTCTCACTAACGAGACCAGCTGACCAACACACACTGCAGCATTAAAACAAATTAAACCAACTCTGAGGTGAGAAAAAGAAAAGAGACTCAATTTATCTATTTTGCTTGTTTCCTTCTTGTAGAGGAAACCAACTAATGATATTATTGCTTCTTCAAGAGTAGTAATTCACTGCTACTAAAACTCCAATTTAACCTGAAATTGCTCCTGATTTGCATTTGTTTCTTCATCCATCAGAGTAGAGCAGACAGAGGTGTAGGGATGTGTGGGGGTGGAGGAGGAGGAGGAGGAGGAGGAGGAGGAGGTGAGTTAGAGTTGGTGTTTTCATCCCTGTTCTCGCCCCGGGGCTGAGAACTGACAGCTGTACCCTGCTCGAGATGGGAGGAATGTGAGGAGGACAAAAGAAAAGAGGGAGAGCCTTAGGAGGAGAAGGAGGGAGCGTAGAAGGAGGATGAGGAGGAGGAGGAGGAGGAGGGGGGGAGAGTTCAGGTGTGTTTTCATCTCCTCCTCTTTCTTTCTTTTTGCCTCCATCTCCTTCTCCCAAATTTGGTGCTCCTCATCTGTTTTCTTTTGCTATTTCCTCCTTTGATTTCACTCCCTTTCCCTCTCGTCCCTCCTTTCACTTCCTCCTCCCTGCATCCATCACAGCTTGTCATTTTCTCACCGGAGAACAAGATGTAGATTGACATGCCCTATAGACTACATTCCTCAGCTCTGCACACACACACACACAAACACACACACACACACACACACACACACACATCCACTCCTCCATGCCCTAACCTGGCGATTGTGAGTGTACGCTCCCTCGAGCGTAGCCGTGTCTTTTTACTGTCAACAAAAGATGTTTAATGAATTTCACCCCTTCTTTTCGGGGGTAAACACACCGCTTTTACAGTGGCTTGTAACCGCAGTCAAAGGCTGCAAACGACCCGAGACAGGAATTCCTCAGGAGGAGGAGGAGGAGGAGGAAGGAGGAGGGTAAGAATTTAGGTGAAGAGTAGAAGTAAATGAAGAGAAAGGATGAAAATGAAAGGATGATGAAGAGGAACTGGACGGTGTGGAGGAGGAGGCGAGGCGTTAAAGAGTGAGGCGGGGTGGAGGATGAGAAGAAGAAGCGATGAGGGAAAGGAAGAGGAAGAGAGAATGGAAGTGGAGTTGGAAAGAAGGACAAAAAGCAGAGGAAGGAAGCAAATAATGAAGAGGAAGAGTTAATATCAAGACATGGAGGGAAAGAGATAAACAAGTTCCTGTTGAGGAAGAGTATGAATAAAGAGAAGGGAGAGGAAGGATGAAAGCAATTAGAAAGTGACTCCCTGAGCTCCGGTGACTTCATTCACAGGCTTTTTATAGACTCAGTGATCTGTAATGAAAATAAGAATTTGTTATCATGCCTAAAATAGCACACACACACACACACACACACACACACACACACACACACACACACACACACTCAGCCTCAACAGTGAAGGAGCAAGGAGAGGAGTGTGCTACTTTGACCTCTGACCTCCTCCCCTCCAGATCTGATTTTAGATCTTGGACACTTTTTTTTTTTTTTTTTACAGACACTCCCTTGAAAACCTCCGCCCACGTATATCCGGCTAATGTTTCGCTTCTCTTCTCTCTGGTTTAAGTAAGAACAAAAACAAAAACGAGAGAATCGTTCTGTCTTCCTGGCTCCGACTCAGGCTCATTAAAACTTATTTTTGATAATCTTGTCATGCAGGAGCCTCATGACTCTACTTCGGGTGCCAAGTTTTCTTTTTCATCTATCATTCAGCGGAGGAGTGGAGATAAAACAATACGGATGTTCGTTTTCAAGGTGTTTTTTCGAGGTTTCGACGAGATCGTTTCTATTTCCTGTTAGGGATTAGCTGCACCTTCTCGAAACAGAAATGAAAGATAAACATGTTCCTTAAGTTTATATTTTAGTCCCGACGGCCCCTCCTCCGGTGTGCGTCCGTCTCCGGATGACTCAGACAGAATCCGACACTCCTCCTCCTCCTCTCTCCCAGGAGCCGGCCGTCACCCACGTCTCGGTTATTTTAAACCGAGAGAGAGAAGGTATTACAGCGAGTGGGGTCGTCACCGTCGTTAAAATAGCGCTTCCTCTAGTGTGTGTGTGTGTGCAAGTGTGTGTATGTTTATCGGATTTATGTAATCTGCACCCCTGCTCCTATCAGCGCCTGTCACTTCATGCCCTGCGTGTTATGATAGCAGGGTGGTGTTTTAACCACGTGACGAGGGGTCCCAGTCTAGTCCCAGTTAACGTACTGGGAGCGCTATCAGGCTAAAATGGTCCCGTTTCTTCTTATCCAGCTAATTTGTGTTCTTTGAGTGCAGTTATAGAGTCAGTTTGACACGAGTAGAGAGTCAAAACCAATGTTTTTACTGAAGCTGCGCTGTTGTCGACTTAAATCAGAGAAACCATCATAAACATATACAATAAAAACCATTAAAAATCTAGTATGAATCAGATTTAATCTTAATTTCAGTCACTTCATGTACATTTAGAGCATTTCTGCCTTTGATTTGAGGACAACTGCTCCTGATAAATTACACAAACACCCTTTAGTAAGATGAGGAATCTGTACGAGCTACAGTAAAGAGACGTTTCTTTGTCTATTTTGGTGTCTTAATATGTGTAAAAGTAGAAAAATATCTCCATGTACCATATTTAATATATATTTTTCTTGTGTTCTTTTAATATAACAGCAACCTTTTTGGCTTTACTGTTTATATGGACCCAGTGAACCAAGTATCTCTGGTTTTATCAGGCCAGTGGTTCCCAGTATAGGGGCAGAACCCGCCGATTGGTCGGTTGAGATTAATCTAATGGGTGTAAACAAGATGTTTATCAGGAATCAAAGGTTTAAGATAATAACAAAAATTCTGTTTCAGATCATGTTTATTATTTAGGCGTGTGTCTAATCTTTTCCTTTTTGCTTTTTTTTTTCTTGTGAAATCGTACAAAGTTTTTTAAGGCATCTCAGAAATGCAACAATCTGAAATGACGATCTTCCTCACAGCTAAGAGGCGCATGTAGAGTAACTAAAGCCATTATGGGCAATGTTGCAAATTAGTGAGCAGCTTTGCTTTATTGAAATGTTGCGTTTACAGACATTAGACAGACATCTCAGATATTAATGTGACGAGGAACCTTTGATTTTTCAGGTATTTTTTTCACTGGATCAGCCAAAAAAAACCCCCAGACATACTCTCTCAACTCTGCACTACATATGCCATGATAGATATTATTCATTATATCTCACCTGGAGGCGTCTTCTATCTGTGATGAGTGTTTAAAAAGCATTCACAATTGAACAGAAGCACGGAGATAAAGACGGACAGCTGAATAGCATTCATTACCTGAACTCCTCAGGGGGGAATCCATAGAAATATAAAGAATGAGTCGCTAAAGGGCCAGTAATTACACTGAATTAGATGCACACACGCACCGAGCAATTGTATACATCAGACCCATAAGTGAGTGTATAGACCGAGGGGATAATTTGATAACTGCCTGCGCAGCATGCCTGTACAGTGTCCAGCATAGTTTTACACACATACTTACACACAGTAACACACACACACACACACCAGTGCAAGTAAAACACTTATCACTCCCCTGTTTGGATCGACTCCTGTCTGTTTCATCACCGTTACATTAATAAGCTTCATTGGATTTTGGCACATCTTTGAAGTTGGAGGGAGATTAAAAGAAAGTGAGGAAAAACAACCAAGTTTTAAAATGTTTTAGTGTGTTTTTGTGGCTGTTGAAAGCTGAAACTGGAAAAAATAGCCAGATAACATAAAAAAACTGGACTGGCACCATCTTTTCTCCCCATTAAGACCTTTTTATGGAAGCAACACACATTTTCATCACAAAAGTTCAATGAAAATTAATAATTTGGTCATTTTTTCGCCATAAACTCAAAGTATTTACAAGTTTTAGTAGGTTGAAAATGCAAAATTATGGATGCAGCTTTTCAACAGTGACTGAAACTATGTATCTTATTCATTTGGGATCCATCTAATCGCTGCAAACAAGGCCAGTGTGATGCTGCATTTGTTTTATTTGGATACAGGCTAAATAGTGGACAAAATGGATACAAACAGAAGATGGAGCAGATGAACAGATTTAGCAAAGGAAACACTTTGTCAATAATTGTTTTTTTTTTTACTTAACAGATGTGTGATTGTTTTGCACAAACCAACCATATTACATTCTGGGAGTTCCCGGGGGAATACCGACCTTCAACAAATAGGACTTTAGTGAGTCAGAGACCAAATAGATGCGATAAGACGGGAGGGGAGTCGAACAAAAACAAGACCAAAAAAAAAAAAGGCCAACAAACAACAACGCCTCACGTAATCTCATGTCGGTCCAACCTCGGCGCTGACTAAAGGCAGGTACAGGTGGTAACACATACGTGAAGATTGATGACACGCTCTATTTGTCTTTCACAGGTGGAAAACAGAGCAGATGGTTCAGGAGTTATTTGGAGAGTTTTTTTGTGTGTTTCAGTTATGTAGAAAAAGGGGGTGGAGTGGTTGTTTATGGATGGATGGAGGTCCTTCAAACCAGCGGAAAATGAGCCCTCGGGATACCTGCTTGTATCACAAAACCTCAAAACACACCTGGGGAATTTTCCTCTTTGTCCTGGAACATAAAAAACCCATTTTGGTTGAGATATTAATAGCTTTTTATAGCTTTTTTGTAAGAAGGTTGCCCTATTCTTGAAATCTCTTTCCTTTAATGCCATATGTTACCACACAGGTGATAGATGCTTCCTAAATTACCTCAACAGCTGAAACTAGAAGGAGTTTATGTGCTTCTTATTGGGAATCTGTCTGGAAAAGTTAATGTGATTTGGCTTGAAGTTTGGTGGACGGATACGACTTCTCTGCTCACGCTGTAAAGTTTAATCGACCGGATACAACTCGGAAATATCGTGTTATATTGGACGTTTGTTGTAGCTGTGTGTGTTTTTATGTCCTCCATCCTGTAATGTCAAATAAAAACAACATTAAAACAAAAAAAATTACATCTGGGACTTGCAATTTGGCAGCTAAACGGTGTTATTGTAAGAAACTGTCGTCGTTACATTCTGCGTCCTCTTGTCACCCACATGTAGTGAAGGAAGTTTGGCCTTAAACTCGGTATTCGGTTTCTCGCCCCCCTCTTTTTTTCTTCTTCTCCCCTTGTTACACTTGACATACAACCACAGGAGAGCGCGAGTGGACGGTGCGTGCTTGTCATGTACATGTGTTTGCATGTGTCTGCGCCGCCGTGGACAGCGGCGGTGTTTGTGTCTCGGCTCGTCTCCCTCAGGAAAAAGCTCGGCCAGCTGTAGAGATTACGTTACAGTGTGTGTGTTTGGGAAAAGCACCAGAGGGTTTCTGCAGTTCACATGCCTGACAAAAAAAAAAGAAAGAAAGGAAGAAAGAAACAGTGTCGCTTACACTCGCTGTATTGTCTTCTTCTCTGTGTGGTAAACTGAAAGACAGGATGGAGATTTAATGCTATATATTTAATGTATTTTGTTCTATTGTGTGGATTCTCTGCTTTGTTATACTGTAAAAAACATTCATATCTCAAGTCATTTCTCTGAGTAATTTAAAGAAAATGCATCTTGCTCCACTTTTATTTTGAAAATTCTTGAAAAAACTTGAATCATGTGAGAAATAGAAGAACTGTCGCCAATACTGACATATTCTGTTTCACTTTTTTTAAGCTTTTAAGGCTTCATAATGGATTTTTCTTACAGTGTAGCTCTTGTATGATGGCTTAAAGCCAGATAATATGTGACACACAAGAGTCGCTGCTCTCAGATCAGTTATCATGTTCGCTCATACCACCTGAAAAGAAAAAGCACCGCTGATCCTTAATCCAGCTCGGAGGAATGCTCCTGTGTCAGATGATAATCTATACGACGTGCTGATCCCCCCATTCAGAGCTGCCACTTGTCAGTCACTGTTTGTTTTAAAACACCCGCAATCATCCCTCCCCTCCCTTTGGGGCGCAATCGACCCCCTTCCCGAGTAAGGGGTTTGAAAGATTGCGATTGACGGGTTGAACTTACCGACCTGTGTTTGTTTGTGAGCCTCTGCTGGACGAAAACGACGTGCGGCTGAGTGACGGGATGAGCTGATTCGGAGCGGAGGAGAGGAGACGGAGGCGGCGCTGCTTTTAAAAAAAACAAGCAGCTGCCGTGACGATGGAGGCTGGTAAACAAATGTCCCTCAAATCCATCCATCCGTCCGTCTTCCGTCCATTTGCCTCCATTCCTCTGTCACCGTCTCGCTCCTCGCTCTACCCCAACATCTCCCATGATACAAGCTAACATGGATCAGATCTAAAACAGCTAATAAACTAGTCTATTAGATATTAATATACAACAATTTTGTATGTATTCATCATTTTTTAAGCAAAAATGACAGAAAACAACTGTTGGTTCTGACTTTTTTTAGTCATTTATAACAATAAACTGAATATTTGAGGGTTTTGGAGTGTTTGTCAGACAACAATCGCAATCTGAAGACATTAACTTTCATTATTTCCTGCTTTTTTATAGACCAAATTGTTACAAGTTTTGTCTGATTTTCATAGCTTTGCCTTTTGTTTCTAGTGCCGTTAAACACTGTACTCACAAAGTTAATTGCTGAGATATGAGGACATGGTGACAAGTGGACAGACTCTTAATTTGAAGGTAAAAATTAAAGTCATAACTAATAAGTAAGAAATCCTTATTGCAGAGGAAAATCAAGTGGTTGAACCAAGAGGTCGGTCTGTTAACTGTAAAGGATGTTTTCAACACATCTTTGATTTTTCTTCCAAATAAGTTTAATTAACTTGTGGGTTTCTTTAAAATCTTGATTGATTGATTGATTGTCTGTCAGACTTCTGTTTAACGATGCCGCCTCCTTCTCAGATCTCAGTCGCCAAAACTGCAGAGACCCAAGTTTTAATAAACCAGAATCATCCTTTAACGATGTGAAAAAGAAACCTCATCACTCTTCATCTTCTCCTCTCCTCCTCGTCTCCTCTCGTTAGCCCTCAGATACAGATACACAATAACCGGCCTCGACAGGAATTTCTATACATTCTGTAGCCGCTACAGCCTCACTCTGACACGTGTAACACACACACACACACACACACACAGAGCTTTTACTTGTCAATACATCTCAGTCAGCAAGGCCCCCATGTACAGTCACCCGCAGGTTTATACAAGCCCTTACAACACCATCTCTCTCTCTCTCTCTCTCCCGATCTCCCTCACTTATCTCTTTACGTTCCTCCATCTTTCAAACACTCTTCCCTTTGCATCTTTTTCCTCCATTTCGCTGCTACACATTATCAGGCTTCTGACGTTTCCCGCCGTGTTTTCTTGCTTGTTTTCGACTTCGGCGAGCACGCTAGCAGATCTTCATTAAGTGTGATTTAGGGACCGAGTCGTGCCGCGGCAGGTTTGTGGTCTGCGTGGATGTGCGTGCATCCAAAACACACACACACATGTGGATGAGTGTATGAATCCCAGGGTTTTACATTCAATCAGTAGTAAACCCCCTTAAATTCTCTCAGTAAATTTGTGCAAGTGCAGGCAGCATTAGCACAATTTTGTACCAATTTTGAGATTTGATCATCCTCATGGCTAGATGGAAGAGGACAACCCCGGCTTCTTTTTTTGCACCGATGCTTGAAGACATTTTTGTATCCTCTGCGCTGCACCACACGCTCTGTTTGTGAACGTCTTCTATGATGGTGTTAGGAATTTGTTTTTTTTTTTTTTTTATATCTGCCGTCGGCAAAAAGTGCTAGCTCCTGTTGCATCTTGTCACGTTGGACTTTTTCACATCTCTGCGTTCTTGTTTTTTCTTTTTGTGTTTCGCTTCGACACGGCTCCTTGATTTGTGCAGAATGTAGCATTTTAGATTGGACCGTAAAAATGTAATTTAAGATGTTCCACCAAAGTGCTTCTCTTTCGGCTGTATACACCTACATTCATACGCCTCTCTTCCCCTCTGTCTGCTTGTTGTCTTACTCTGTGCAGTGCTGCTTACTTCCATCATTGATGAATCTGTTGATTATTTCTGTGTGATGTCTTAAAATAGCTTGTTTTGTCCAAACAGCAGCCACAAAACCCCAAAGATAATCACTTTATGACGATGTAAAAGAGAAAAGGAGCTTCACCTCACATAAAAATTGCTATTTTTGCTTGATAAATGACCATAATATGGCGTCAATTACCCAATTTGTTGCTTATTTATTAATTCTTTCCTAAATCCATCAGTAAAACCAGACTTTTACTTCTTTCTCTACACCTGTCTGATTCTCTGACAGTGGTTAATACTGTAGGTGGATCAGTGTGTGTCATAGGTTGGTAAAATTTGTGTGTGTGTCATATGATTGTGAAATACTGAGTGTGTGTTTGTGTCTATGAAAAGACATATTTAACCAGCATTTTATATATTTTTTTATATATTGACCAACATGCGACACCAGGAATAAAAAATAAAAAATCTGTCCTTCGTTATCATCCCGTTACAGCTTCTCTTGTCGGAGATGAATGATTTTTTTTTTCGCTGTAGTGTTAAGGCGACTGATTTACACAAGTAGCCCACAATCTGTTTTGGATGACCCGTCTTGTGTGGGTGCAACTTCTCGCACACTGTCGAGGAAAGCTGTGAGAAAACAGAGAGAGAGGGACAGAGTTTAAATGGGTGCATGTGTGTTTGTCACGACTGTGGCAGAAAGAAAAAAAACAATTATCTAAATAAGTATTAATAACCTGTAAGGAGGAGGAATATTTCCCTGGCAGGAGAACATCATCCCTTTCCTGAACTCAAAACTGATTAAACACCTGTGTTGATGGAGGTTTTTTATGTGGCAACAAATTAAAACATTCCTCAATCATAGCCACACACAGATGATGATATACTTACTTTTTATCAGGAATTGAAAGTACAGCCAGTAATAATTAGGCAGATGCTTTAACCACAACCAATTCCCAGTTGGGAAAGTGTCAAAATCATTATCTTGGTACACAGTGCTGCAGTGAATTATCATGCGATAACGATCCATCTGTCCATCTTGTGGAAAGGAGAAGGAGGAATTCTGTATGACTGTGCAGCACCACTCATACAAACAGAATAATTCAGGTTTGATCATGACTTATCTGAACGTCACGTCTGTGCTTGATAAGAAGCAATACAAAGTTTTTTCAAAATGTATCCACACGGTTAGATCGAATCTGTTGCTTATGTGTTGCGATATCTTTCGAATCAAGTTAGTTTAGATGGACAGAAAAACAGAAAAGGTTCAACACGGTAACATAAAGGAGTGTTCTTCTGCTTGTCTTTTTGTTGTGGAAATTCTTCTTGTATGTGTGAGAGTCGCTAGTTCTCTGAAGAATCAAAGACTTTGGGATTTGTGTGCCATGCTGAATGTAAAACCTGACGAGGGGGAAGCCTGTGAGATTGTTCACTGACAGTCCGTGTTGAACCATGATCACCTGGGTTGCTTTTATAACATTCAAAGTGTCCTTTGGTAATAGTTTTCTTTAGGATTTTATCAAGGCAGGTCCATCTGTTTTGCTCCTTTACATATTAACAACAACAGGGAAGTTTTCTTGTCCTTGAAGAAGGAGTTGATCGATTGTGTAGAAGATTAGTAATCCTAACTAGAGAACCTGCAAGGTTAAAGTTTGTGCTGCCTATTAACGAAATAGTTGTCAAGCTTCTTGACAGTGCAACGCGTCCTTCATAACCTCTGATAATCACCCTCCAGCCTTCCTGTGACCGACCTCCAGGAAAAAAAAAAAAAAAAAAAAAAAAAAGACACGATCACATGCATGGCTCTTTACAACCGCACGTGATGAATCCATCATACAACCCTGCTCTCTCTCTCTCTCTCTCTCTCTCGCTGTGCCCCAGATCTGCAATGTCCGCTAGTGACCCCGTTCCCTCCATTCATTCATGCAGAGAGAGAGAGAGAGAGAGAGAGAGAGAGAGGAGACACGGAGCATGTACACACCGACATGCAAACACGCTTAGATACACTTCACACCAACTTTCTCACTGAGTTTCCACACGGGTCACTGCTGAATCCAACTTTATTAGATGTCAGTAGTTGACTAAACTCCAAGTCAAATGACAAACTTTTAGTCCAGACATGTTTGGTATGGTTTAACCCACACACCTTCAACCATTTATTATACATGAATCAATTTGGAGAAGTACTTTGTCGCAAATATATTTTATCAGTATTAGCAACTAGGCTTTATAATTGGGAAAACCATTGATTGAGAGATGATATTTTATGATAATGTTACTTTCCAAAACTCTGTCAACGTGGTTAACGTCTTAAAGGGGACATATCATGCACATTTTATAGTCTGGGGCTCTATTGGAACATCTTTGCATGATTTACAGTTCAAAAAACTCCTTATTTATCTTATACTGGCTCTTGACGCAGCCCTTCACTTCAGCCTCTGTCTGAATAAGGCCGTTTTAGCTCCCTCCCGATGAGCCTACTCTGTTCCGATTGATTTGTTGGCTCTGGAGGCGATGTAAACAAACAATCGCAGAAGGATTTTGCTACTCGAAATATAAACTTCTCAAATACCTCTATACAAGGTTCGAGCCAGAATCTGATCGCAAATTTGCGAGTTGACAACACAAACAGCATGTGAGAACGATCTGATGTCAGTTCGATGGGGAAGCAACTAATGAATAACTTTGCAAATGAAGTTCAGAGCAGGTTGAAGCCCTGGATTTTGACTTGAAGGCAGCGTTTTTACATATGTTCACCTCAAGTTATGGAGCTTTGACCATGTTAAACATCGATATCCGACATTACAACAGTATAAGAATGAAAGCATGTTCTCAATCTGCCCTGTTTTTGCACTTTTTTCCACTATGAGTAGTCTGACTGACAGTCAAGTGACCTGGTTGCTATCGTCCACTTAGTTGGTCCACTGGACTTAACCTTTCAAGGAACCAGAGTAGACGAAGGATGGGGGATCAAGCTGAACCTGAACCTGAACTAAAATTCTTCCTCTCTGGAAGTCTAGAGCTGACAGACGATGTTTGTGGTTTGCGTTTACATTTAACGACTATTTGGCAGACATATATTCACAGTTTAATGTGTTTGGGAAAGGAAGGATTTGATTCACACAGGGGGGTTGTTTGTATATGTATGTTTGTGTAGATGTCAGGATGGTTTGCACATGTTTAGGCAAGACAAATGTTCCCGGATTAGGGGTGAGATAGCGAGAAACATGTCGTATGATGGCAATGATAGGGCTTCCTGTGGACGATGATAAATGAGTTATAGAGCTCATCCTACACACACACATATACACACGCTATCTAGCAGACATCGTGTTTCTTCCTGGGTGGCCTCGGTGGATCCAACTATAGTACAGCGGGGGGCTTAGCTGTTAAGGCATCAAACGTACACACACATTCACACTGTCTTACGCACACCTTTATGACCACACTGCTTGTAAATCACTCAAAGTACTCCACCCTGCATGCGAGGTATATTCCACAGTTACTCTCAACAGAACGAGCAGATTTAGTTGGTTTACGGCTTTTAAACACTTATTATTTTTCAATCTGGTGTTTCTTATTGCATTTGATATCAAAACAGGGGCACATATATGTAACCCAGTGACCCATTTCAAGTCCTGACCCACCTTTTAAGATACTACTGTATGTAAATCTTCTGATTGAAGTTTTTTTTTTCTTTCTCACAAAGCTCTTTAAGGGAAATCCAGATTAAAAAAAACCCCAAGATTTAAAGCAACCTGACACTTACTAGGTCATAGGTAGCACACTTGGTAGAAAAAGGGGCCAATTAACTCTTTTCTGCCACATTCACTAAAGCCCTCACAATGCCCATACCTCCTTTACGTCTACAATACTTCCATTCAAGCAGCTTTCTATCAGATGTTAAGCTAACGTATACCTGTAACCCAACCTGTATTGCTAATGCTAAAGCAGCCGAGCTATTGATCTGTTAAGCTAACGTTAAAGCTGTCGAGCTAGTATTCGCCTGCAATTTGATCTCGCTCCATCCGCTTAGCTGCTAACACGGCGCGCTGGGAAGATTTGGGATAGAAAAGAGCAGAAATTTGAGTTGGATGATCAGTTTAGGGAAACAGCTGGAGTCTAAGTAATCAAATGGGTGTTTTAGCTTAGCTCGTCCTAAACGTATATTCTCTCTGCTGTTTCTAGAAGAACAGCTTGGCTTTAGCGGAAAGAGCAAACTTAGGGTTGGGCGATATGGCGATATACTCCCAGTTAACTCCCAGTTTGGATTATAAAGTTCAGTTTTTGTTTCAGAGAGGTGTTAATTCAACTTTCAGGTCGTTTTGGAGGCTGTAGTGTGTGGTGCTGTTGAATTAGAGGTGTTTGTCAACCCCATTTTTATCAATGACGGTATACTACTGTAAGTTCCTTGATTTGTCAGGTATTTGATTTGCTGAATTAGCCAAAAACTTACATTTCCATGAATAGTTTCACAGTTTATTTTCCAGAAAACTTACTATATCATGATATCAATACAACAATATAAAATTACATATACTGTGGTAGAGGATTTTAGCCATATCGCCCACTTCTTGTAGGCAAATTCTTCTTCTTCTTGTACTTTTTCTTCATCAGGCCTAAAACTGAGACCAGAACAAGGCCTGCATTCATGTCTTTTAAGATCTGATCTGACTGAACTCGACTTGTACTGTCAAATTTGAGACCGGAATCCAATTCTAGACCCCCAAAGCTATGCTTTTTTGCCTATACTTGCAACAAATGACTCGCACGGATGCGGATTATTGACACAGTTAAAAAGAGAATTTGTCAATAAATCACATTTTTAAAACCTGAAACTTTACACGACAAACAGGCCCAAACAGGTCAGATAGGGGAACTTTGCTTTACCTTTGCTTTTCCTTTCTTCTTCTTCTAACTTTGTTTGTCTCAGTCTTGCAGTTTGCTCTTTACCAATTGTCTGTGAAAAGGGGAAGATGCATGCCGTGTTTGTCTTGCCGCAATCATCCCCAGACGATCGAGTTCCATCACTTATCAGATAGACATGCCTGCCCTGCCCTGATCTCACTCACCTTATCTATATTTATGTTTTTCTCGAGATTTGTTGTTTTTTAAACCATATTTTTTTGTTAAAAAAAAAAGCCTTCATTGAAGTGGAGTAGTGTGCTCTCTCTCCAGCCACCAGCAGGTCTTTGACCTACAGAGTCACCAGGTTTTAACTGTTCCCCAGGGGCCCCTTAAGCCCCTCACATGAAGCAAAGTGGTGTCTGGGGACTGTTCTGTTTAAAACCTCAAAGGGTATCACCGTTAAGTGTGTGTGTGTGTGTGTGTGAGAGAGAAGACAATATGTTCGCGTGCGTGTGTGTGGCCTCCGGTCCAGTAAAAAAAAATCTGCAACAGGTTACAATCCATCTCACTTCGTTTCTGTAGACATCCCGCTGCTCCTTTAGCTGGAAACCCATCCTTTTGTGAGTGTGTATGCATGCATCTGTGTGTGTGTGTGTGTGTGTGTGTGTGACCCCCTGTAGAGTGGACTGTAGTGGAGAAGATGAGCAGCGCATTGTGATGTGCTGTTTTTACCGTAGCCAAGGAGAGAATAGCATTACCATTCAAAAGGCCTGCTGTCGCGGTTGGAGGGGGTTTTCTGCTCCTCTGTTACGAGGGGATTCTCAGCTGGTTTTACACACCATGGTGTGTGTGTGTGTGTGTGTGTGTGTGTGTGTGTGTTGCTTAAGATATTTTTCTTCTCCCCAAACATGTTAACAGCATATATTAATATATTAATTTATATAAAAATACAGAACATATTTATGTATATTTTTTCGATTTTTATTGTAAATTTGGTAATAATTCCTTTATAAATTGCATTTTTTGATCTCTCTGCAACATATACTAACTGTATGCAGGAACAGCATTCATGCCATACATTTTTAGGGCTGGGTGTCGTTAGAAATGTGTTTGTCCCGATACTGAAATGATGGTTTGAGGAATATATTCTTCCTCTTTTCAAATGATAAATGTTGTCTAAACACAAGCAGCCATACAGGCGTTAATCCTAAATAAAATAAACTGGGAAAATCATGATTTAAATCAGAAACCATATCACAAAATGAGGAAAAAAATGTATCTGAGCAAACATTTAAAGTGTCAATATCCAGCTCTGTTGGCGCATTTAAGGTTATTTAAAGGACTTGTGAGACCAAAACAAAAATCCTTTAACTAAAGGTAAAACATGTAAGTTGTTGTACCATTTTGTCAACACATGACAGTATATGATTACAATAATTTCAGATTTCAATGACGAAACATTTCACATTTGTGTGTTCACGTCTTTTTCACTTCTGAATGGAGAAATGTCCGGCGCACAGCTGCCCACCGGGGTTAAAGGTCATCCTCAGCTCCCGCGAGGCACCTCATCCAGTCTGGCATTGTGTGTGTGTGTCTCTCTCTCTTTTTTCAAACACAGAAAGCTCTGTCACTTATATCAAAGGGTCATCACCTTCTTTGCGGTGAGTCCTGTCGGCTTGATTGGAGCAAAAAAAAAAAGAAGTGAAAAACGGTGGAGAGGAGGACTACAGGAATGGAAGAAGAAGAGTAGAGAAACAGGAAGTGGAGACTGAAACGATGGGAGAGCCAGGAATAGAAAGAGTGGACAGACAGAAGGAGAGTCAGAGTTATTGTGGGTGCAGAGGCTAAAAAAGATATAAAGAGACGGCTGTATATCTGTCAGTGTTGTGTCAAGGGCTGTTCGGTGTCTTTATCTGCAAAGGTCATGGACTGATTCACGCACACACACACACACAGAGCTGACCTCAGTGTGCTGAGTAACTTTTTTATTAGTCTTCAAAAAAAAAAAAAGGCTGCTGCAAATCAGCTGTTTATGAAGCTTTTGTTTGCGTGCGCGTTCACGGGTGAGCGAGTCAATAGCCTCACATCAACTCAATTTATTGACTTTTTTGCATCACTATGAAAAGCCGTAAATTACCGGGGCGATTCCCCATCTCCCTTTCTTGTCTTTTTCCTCTCCTCCTCCCCCCTCGCCTGCCTGTCTGTCTTTTATTTCTGTCTCTCTCTCTCTCTCTCTCTCTCTCTTCATCTGTCTGTGAGGAGGCTCATTCAGAGGGCACTGGGGCAGAGGGCTCTGACAGTAGGATGAAAGGGACAAAATTAAAAGTTTGGAACAAGCGAGGGGGAGGAGGGAGAGAAACATGGCGGTGTGGAAGAATTTTACATCCGAGAAAGTAATGAGAATGCTAATGTTTTGCTAGCTGTGGCTGCTGACCAACAGCAGATTAAAGATTATAAAAAGTAAACAAACAAAAGACAAAAAAACGAAAGGTTTATATTTCTGGAGCAGGTTGGAAAATACAAAGAAGAAGAAGAAAGTTTGAAATTAGACATATGTGGATCGTCAAGCAGGTGAACAAGTGCATCACCAAATGTCCATCACTGGGATGAGAGAGTTTAATTACAGAGGTATTCAGACAGTGTTTGAGTTTGTGCACCTGTGTGTATATGATGCTGGTATTTTAACCAGAGGCGTCATAAACGCAACCATGTTCTGCAGTTAATACGAACAGTTCTGAGTGTCAACTCAACGACTGTCAATCAGTCAAGCCTTATGAGTGTATGTCTCGCTCTCAGAGTCTCTCTTCCTCATTGAATACCTTTATAATTACTCTCACCCCAATGGGAGACATCTGTTGGAATGATCTTGATTACCTGGAGCAGGTGAAAGACACACATACATACATGCACACACTGAGAGCACTGTGACCGGATCAGATCAGTTTAGTGTTTTTGGATGAGAGGTGTTAAACATGTCAGTACATCTACATGGCCTGCAGGCCTGAGATTCAGCAGGCAGATAGTTGAGAAGAGAGAGAGACAGAGAGAAGTAAGGTGAGGTAAGGAGGAAGAAAAAGTAGAAGATAGAAGATTTGTAGGATTAGAAAGTTTTGCTGAGGTAAAACCTGCAGAAAGAAAAGTAAATAAAAACAGAAAGTGTGATGATCGCTATGTTAACTTTGTGTATTTCCTCAGATGATTGACTGTAACTGTGGATGTCTGTCATGTTGTATCAGCTGGTCTTTGCTCTATGCATACATTGTGCATGTTCGCGCTTGTTTCAGACACCTGTGATTCAAACACATGGATGCAAATACAGTGCTGTGTCAATCATTGTTTCCTAAAGGGCGAGGTGACGTCCTCACACAACCCAAAGATACTCAGGTTGCTATGAAAGACGCCTAAAGAGGCTGGAATGAGACAATTTTAGTATTTCTTCTTTAAAAAAAAGACTCAAAATGATTAATCGATTGTCAAAATAGTTGCTGATTATTTTTCTGTCAACCGACTATTCGATTAATTGACAACTTGTTGAGTTCATCAAACATTTGAAAATGTTTTACAGGGAGAGAAAAGATGTAAAAATACTCCAAAAGTGTTTTTTTGGACATATATTTGGCTAGAGCTGTAACAATTGGTCAATTAATCAATTAGTTATCAACTATTACATGAACTGCCAACTATTTTGATGAGTGATTAATCATTTTGAGTGATTTTTTTAAGAAAAAATTTCCAAATCCTCTGATTCAAACAAGACATTTGAGGACATAATCTTGGGTTTTGGGAAGCAGTGATCAACTGACATCAGACATTTTATAGACCAAACAGCTAATCGATTAATCAAGAACATAATTGACAGATCGATAATTGTTTGTTGCAGTCCTGTATTTGGCACATTACAAGAGATAGCTGAAAAACCCAAGGACACTGCATCTGCTTTGTGTGGGAAGCAAATGGAAAAAGCGGGAGGTTAAAAGTGCACCAAGATAACCTGAACATAGACATAAACACACTGTGTTTCAAATCAACGCATGTACACTCGTGCTTGCGTGACATTATTGAATTGCAATGGCGCAGAACAAGGACGATGTGGAGGCGTTAGGGGTACACACAACCAGCAGCGTGGCTAAACGTAGGCATGTCCGTACAACACTCCTCCAGTGATGCTTAGAGATGAAATACAGAGCGCGCTGAGATCCTGAGGCCGAGCTGTATTTGCAAACATCAATGTGTGTTTGTTTTAACCTGCCTGGAGCTCCAGATGGTCACGGTTAAGCGCATCAGGGCGATTCAGATACTGTCAGTCGAGTTGTCAATCATGCAGAAGCACACTGAAGTGACTTTTCGGTGCATTTTTGTGATTGTTCCTGGACTTCTGCTGTCCCCAGCACGTCTTCAAAAGAAAAACAACAGTATATATGTTGAAAATTCAGTCAGCAAAAACGAGCTACGTTTGAGTGACAGACGCCATCTAGAGGCCGTAGTATTTATGACCCTGACGTCAATATAAAGTGACAAATTTTCCATAATCAGAGGTGGCGGGTTGGGTGGACGGCTAGATGGCAGAAAGTGGACTTAGCTACAGGAGACCACTGTTCGCTTCCCAACCCTAACCCCAACCCTAACCCTAACCTTAACCCTAACCCCAACCCCAACCCTAACCCTAATCTTACCCTTTTAACCCAAACCATGATCTTTCCCTAAACCTAACCAAGTGGTTTCTGTGCCTAAACCTAACCAGATCTTAACCAGTATGTTGTCACACCACGTCTGCGAGGATTTTCAGTCATCCAGGTCATTGTTATCCAAGGAGGGCTGAATCAAGGGCAACTGGACTTGGTTGTAGATACTTGGAGACGTTTCGACTCTCATCTAAGGGGCTTCTTCAGTTGTCACACCATAAAATATAATTACTTGTAAACATTGATTTGTAAGGGTTTTGGAAAGCACTGATAGAGGCGGCATGTTAGAAGACGCTCCTATGGATCGTTCTGGAGCACATGGTACAGTCGACCTATGTGGTCCTTTAATTACGAGGATGTGTTTGCTGCCCCGTGTGGCGCCCACGTAAGATAAAACAAAGCTTAAAAGGTATTTGCAGATGCTGTCTGACCTGGGTCTGGCATGCGTGCATGTAAGCCGTCATGGAAGGATGCTCATGTGCTACAAGCAGACATACAGAAAAACACACGCATAACAAGTTTGAACAGATAGGAAATTTTAAAGAAAGGGCATTACATTCCTACTTTAATACACAGAGCATGAAACACACACACGACAGGAAATTTACTGTGTCCTAAATTTCCTTTCTTATAGGTATGAGGCTAAAACAAACACACAGATATACCTGCGTAAAGAAATGTCTAGGTGAACAGGATATGACCCACCGTCTGTCCGCTCTTCACCCTTCTACTCTCTCGGTTTGGTTTCATATAAGTATGAAGGCTGTGGTATGTATTAGGAACTTTAGCCAGCGACTGATAAATAGAAACACTTCCCACTAATAATATCCTGTCATCTTTGTTTTCATGCACTGTCTGGAACATGAAACATTCGTATCATTCATCAAATATACATCAACAGGTGTGTTTATGGAGCAGTACTTGGTTAAGGTTGGTATTTTTACAGTGTATTGACTGAACCAAAATACAGTTTATAAGAGAATTTACATTACCTTTGGTATTCTAATGGTCTCTAAGGGTCTTATAACCAGTAGAAAATCTCCAGTGACATGTGTTATACATGTCTGGAAGGAATAACAGCATTTAGTTTGGACTTTAAAGAAGAACAGAATCATTTGTAGGTGCAGCGAGAGACAAAAACTTAATCAACAAAAAAGAAAGAGGAGAAGGTGACAGGTGGTCTTTTTGAAGTGCAAACACTTCAGAGCAAAGATGACAACAAAGACAAACAAGAACGTTCATTAAAGGGATTTCTTTATATGTAATTATTCTCTATATTGACTTTGGCTGCAGTTGACAGACCAGTAGTCCTGCTAGTGCAGCATCCCAGGAATTCTTAGATCTCCCAAGCCCTTCTCCAGATAAGTAAAATTAGCCATTTCAGACAACAGCCCTCCTTCACTGTCCCTTTGAATTCCTCAAATTCCCACATTTGGAAATGCTGAGTTCCTATATGAGGTCTCTCCAGACCATTAAGCCGAGTGATCCCGACCCCCTGCAGCCAAAAACATGACATTCCTGAACTCTGATATCCACTCTGATCCACTCCGCTGGAAACCCCACTTCTCGTCCATGCTTTCATTTCTGCCGAGGTCCTTCCTCTTTTTCAGAGTCAGGGAGTCGGAGGAAGGGATGAAAGGTGAGGGAGAGGGAGGGAGGAGAAGACAGAGGAGGGTAGTGTAAGGACGAAACCAGATTATTGACTTTATTACTGAGAAATGAATGTGTTAACTTGAGTAAATGAGGGTTTTTATCTTCTTTCCGTCGCTTTTGTTCCATATTTTTCACCAGCATTTCAAACAGTTTACTTGGATTGAGTTCAAGGTGTGACGGACTGTTCAACAGTGTGTTTGACTTGGTTTAGTTTTATTTCTTTACGCTGTTCCAGTTGGCATGTGCATGTGTTAATTGGATTAACTTGGTTTTCTTCATTTGACATCACTATAAATTGAATTTATTTGGCTTTTTGGATTGTTGGTCAAACAAAAAAAAGCAGTTTAAAGACATAATTTTGAACTCCAGGGACTTATGATGGGTGTTTGTGATTGTTTTTGACATTGTACAGGTTATATGATTAATCAGTTAAGGAAAAAGTAATTGATAGGCTATTGAATAGAGCCTGAATTTGGTAGATAGAGCTTAAAATTGCCATAAATTTGAAAATATTCATCAGTTATGATCCTAAAAACTCACCTTTAACTCATTTTCTTCAGCTTTCACAAACTTTCAAGGGCTTTCAAGGCCCCTTGCGAATGATGTTAGAGAGAAAAAACCAGAGACCGACATGGAGGGAGGGAGTGAGAGTAAAGAAAGAAAGTAACAATCTCGTTTTTTTTTTTTGTTTTTTTTTTCAAAGCGAAAGTGGGTCAGGAAAAGCAGCTGTGTGTTTTGGTTTAGATGCTCCCCTGCTGACACACACACACACACAAACACACAGGCCTACACACACACACTCCTTACATACACTCGCACAGTGGTGAGGGACAGCTATGTCCGTGTCTTGTCCTGTCGTGTAGCTCTTGAGGAGATAGAGGAGACATGCGAGATAGAGGAATGTATGGCACACACACACTTGGCAGCAGGTGAGGTGATGAGTATTATATAGCCTGATGTCTTGAGTTGGGAGTCCATGAATAGCTGCTTCTATATATGACACCGTTCTACATGTTAGACGCCATGCCATAGCCGTTTGACAGGTTATTAATCACATTCTGAGTTGACAGCTATAATTTTTTTTTCGTATGTTACAGAACATAAACACAGAGACACACCCTCTTTCTTTCCCTCCCGCTGCTTTACGAGACTTTTAATCGTCTGGGGGTTTTTTTTGCGCCGTGTCTCCCTCTCACACTGAACTTTTTGCAAACTCTTCCCGATCGCTGCGTCATTTGTGTTCTGTCACAGTCCAGACATGCTAATGTAATGGGCTGAGAGACACAACGGTTGCAAGAGCAGGAAGATAAATGTGTCTGGGCACTCGCGGTTCAACTATTTAAATCAGTCATTTTAAACACAGTGTAGGAGAGGACCTGAAGGGTGCATGCTAACACCACCTGGTTTGGACTGTCCTTCCACTTCCTGTATCCTACTTGTTTCCTTCTTCACGGGCATTTTCACTCCTCTCACCTCTGGCGACAGGAGGGAACATCTGGTGAAGAATCAATCATTTGGCTCCTGATCCATGTGATTGATTTTGTCAGTTACCTAATCATTATAGCACCTTCTCAGTTTATCATCACTAGCTTGTTGTCTGATTTGTATACAGGCTACATACCTACTAGAGGTTAGTGTTAGCATACTAGCGCTGGTTTAACACTAGCAGAGGAAACAGCCAGATATTAGAGAGCAAACAAATGCATTTCCCAAAACATTTAGATGTTTCTTTAATTGATTTGGCTCCTTTTGAACTACAGTTTCAAGTGTTTTCTATGAGAAACTGCAGAGCAAGAAGCCACAGATGTGCAGTGATTATCTCTTTTGACATGAGTTGCATGCAGTGATTTGCTGCCGAATCTTCATGTTGTTACAAAACAGCAACACCTCTGTCGTGCATAAAGATACACGTGTATAGTATAGAGGAATCTCCAGGAAAAACATAACACTTAGTCTGATTAATAGTGTTGCAACTCACCCAAAACAATTCTACATACACAGAACATCTAAAGTTGGACCCGTGCGACGGCTGCACCTGTTGACTCAACATGTCTTCAGTGCACCATTTTTCCCAGACTGCTGCACAGGTGCTTTGTGTGATCTTATCCTGGCTGAACTTCACCCAGACTCAACAAATTACAAATATCATCAGTTAACTTGTGCAATAGCTCAGTCATATTTCACAGTGCATCTGATCCTCACTCTTCATTTTGAGAAAACATGTGCTAGCACGGTCTGCACAGAAACTATGACATCTGCGGCTGGATTATAAAGCGTCTTTACAACTCCTGTCCTAATTTAGTGACATACACGTTGTGACATTTTGACAGAAACAGAAATAGAAATGATAGAGCTGACATGCATTTGCTTTTGGATGCAGATGATTGAAAGTGAATCAGATATGGCACCCGATAAGGAGATTAACACATCGGACACATCAGATGAAGAGATTCAACGGCGCCGTATCTTGATGTAAGACGAATAAACAAAAAGACAAAAGCAGTGGAGGCGCATTTCTAGCCGGAGGTTTGTGGTTTTGCAGTTAACGAGACAGTCCAAGCACCTCCTGCAAATTAACGTGATGATTAGACACTTAACATGTCACAAGGTGAGACGCTGAGCTATATTCAGACCTAAATGACCTCATTGTCTGAAACCGACGATGTTTGCTCATCATAAATCAACACGTTTCTTTGCTCTCAGTACAAATCAAGACACTAATGTGTGCAAATATGCACTGGCAGGGTTTCAGACGACTTTTTCAGACTTTCTGGATTTAGATTGATAGCATAAGCACGATTTAGCACAGATGTTTGACCGGTTTAATTTGTTTTGTGAAAGTAGGAGTGGCTTGCTAAATTCGAGCAATCCCTAAAGGAAATGTTGCATCAAACAAGTGACAAAACTTTCATCTGCAGGGCAAAATTAGCCATGAAGTCCTAAAAAAAGCCTTTCAAGCTCAGCTTTTAATAAATACATCTGAAGCGTTATCAGATCTGGCCTCAAACTGCGTCTCTTTGTTGTGATCTGAAGCCTCAGATCCACACAAACCTTTCATAAGCGGCTTAGATAAAAATACGCGTCAGCCAAAATCAGGTGGGATTGTCCCTAAAGAGCATGCATCAGCATCTTTAAAAAGATCGCCCAGTTAAGCGAGCCTGTTGTCATGTCAGATATGTGTTGCTGGTCTGGTTGCTAGGACGACTTGTTTTGTTGCCAGGTTTGTGTGGTAACATCCTCCCACTCGTCTTACATTCCAGATCTTTCTTAACCAAGTTAATGTGACTGCAGGTTTATTTGTGGAGTATGATTTCAGTAGAAGTTATGCTAATGACTGGTAGCGAATGCACACAGACAAGTTAACTTTTCAGGAGCTTATGTGGAGTCATTTGATGAGCAGATTAGGCTTCTTAAAAGCTGTAAAAGTAGCAGTCTGACAGTAAAAATACTCTATTTCAAGTATTAAAGATGTAACTTGTGTTGTTGTTGGTTTAAGGTGGAGCTAACTTTAACTGCTTTATGTACTTTTGGGTTATTTAACCTATAACAATGCAACAAATTTCATAAAATGATTATTTGAAACTCAAGTAAAGGACAAGTATATCAAGAGTGTACTGAAATACAATACTTGAGTAAACATACTGCTGATATATTTATATTTTCAATGCAAAAATACAAACTAAAATACAAAGAACTGGATGGAAAAAAGCAATTGACTCGGCATCTCTATAATAACCCCTAAAAATGGGGTCAGTTGCTGCTTTTGCTTGATCTTATCTTTCAACACCGAAGCCACATTTATCCTGAGCAAGAAACCCATCTCTATAATTATAACAGTTACATCCACATATCAGCTGACAACATCTTATTATATGCAGCTTCTGGAAACATTTAACTTTTGTTACAACGTGAGGCGAGTCACATTTGGATGTTGAGCTCTTTAAGGCTACAGATACATGTTTTTTTGCAGCTTTTAAGTGACTCCTCACATCGTATGTACTGTATACGAAGCTCATTTGGTATCCAAGTGCAATGCAATGTTTCCCAACTTTTGCCAAGTATCCTAAATATCTCTTAGTACATGCCTGTGCCTTTCACATGGATACAGCAGGCTGAGACGCGGTATGTGGTAGGTGGAGCGCGATATATGGCCTCGACTGGCTCCTCGTTCTCAGGATGGAGGCTGTTCAATTACACATGGTATATGTGGAAGAGATACTTGGATGCTGCTTGCATTGCAGTGCACCTAGATACCAAAAGGGGAGGATAGTAAATCCCTCTTATATAAAGGAAGAGCTGACAGGATGCAGACAGCAGAAAATCACTGTTGAAACACATTTATTTGTCACTGTCGGTATAGTGGGAACTAGCATGGAGGTAGCTGTTCCATTACATATACGTTGACATTAGTGCAGATTTATTTTAGAAGCCGCTCACCAAGAAGAAATGTGTAGGCATTTGTTTTGGTGCTGAGAAACACTGATTATGGGTTCTGCGACCCTCAGCGTGGACTTAAAGGTTTAAATGCCAGAATGCACTCATTGCATTGGAGCAAAAAATGTCAAGTTCCATAACTTTGATTGAAGAAAACTGATGTGCAGATTCACAAAACTAACCTCTACGTTCATATTTGTATTCACATTGCGTGCAAGCATGTACCATTTCTGTCTGGACGAGTAGATATTGTCAAACACTCATTTTGCTTCAACATGCCAAAGCTCATAACCTTTCCTAGATGAAAAAAACAAGCAAAAAATCAGCCCCCAAGTCCAAACTCTGCTGTGTCTATTATAGTGAACGTTACTGCAGGCAAGCCTTTGTCTATGGGATTCAGATTGATGTTTTTTTAATAATAAAAGTATGCCAACACAGTCTTGCCTGCAGGTACCAGAGACATTTACCCATCGCCTCTACCTCCTGTCTTTGTCAGAGGCTGCTGGGGTTGCTCCAGCTCTGTTGTAGCATGCTAAAATATGCATGCAAACTGTTCAGCGCATGTATTTCTTTCCTTTTTGCATCAATCAGATTAAAGGCTTTGGTTAGGCAAGTCATTTTTGACTTTGTTTAACTAGAATTAGCCTTTTTTCTGGGACATTACTTCCCGTAAATTAGGCACATTGAGATGAACAGTGCAACCACAACCATTAACTGAAACATCAAAAGCTGTATTCATTCAAGCAAAGATACACCTAATGATTTATGTCTGGATTAGTCATAAAATCCAGAAACTCCTGTCTGTTGTTTCTCTGCTGTCTGAAAGAAAAAAGAAAAGTTAGAAGAGGCACAAACAAGTCTGAAATAAGACATGAGGAACAGATTCTTCCTGTATTAAGATGCCTAAAGAAGTGTTTTTCCTAAATAAGATAAGAATTTGTGTGTGCAAAAGTGCAAAGAAGAGTTTCCCTCCAATATACTAAGTGCAAAGAAGAGTTTCCCTCCAAAATACAAATGCAAAGAAGAGCTTTGCTCCAAAACACAACATACAAAGAAGTTTCCCTCCAAAATACAAAGTGCAAAGAAGTTTTCCTCCAAAATACGAAGTGCAAAGAAGTTTTCCTCCAAAATACAAAGTGCAAAGAAGTTTCCCTCCAAAATACAAAGTGCAAAGAAGTTTCCCTCCAAAACACGAAGTGCAAAGAAGTTTCCCTCCAAAATACAAAGTGCAAAGAAGTTTTCCTCCAAAATACAAAGTGCAAAGAAGAGCTTTGCTCCAAAAGACAGTGCAAAGAAGTTTCCCTCCAAAATACAAATGCAGAGTTTCTGTCCAAAATAAGGAGTGTTTTCCTCTTTCTACATCATATGTGAAAAGCATTGTTTCACTCATTAAGATGCATTTTGTTATCAAATCACATATGTAAAGCAGTTTTGTTGTGAAATAAGAGTTTTGCTCTGAGACAAGACACACAAAACAGTTACGTTCCTAAGTAACATGCGCCACTCCAAAATATGACGCACAAAGAAGAGTTTTGTTCTGAGGCCAAGAAGCTCTTAATATCATGATTGACTCCATACCGCAATCGGTATTTCAATTCATTGAGCTGTTAAACCGAGATGACAGATGTTCAGGCAAAAAAACTGCAATGTTTGTTTAAGGTGGCGTTTCTTTGTGTTAGTTCTTTAATCCGCAACTTCCTTTCTCATTGTCAGCATCACCCACCTTAAAGTGTAAGTCAGCGAGCCACAGGAAGGAACCGCAGCGACTCCTTAAACCGCCTTAAATGATGTCACCTACAGTGCTTTACTTTCATCATTGTTAACCACAACCACAGCTTCCGTGTGCATTTATCTGAAGAGCTGCTTCTTCACACATGTTGACTCATACACACACACACACACACCTATACATAAACACACACATCGCCTTAGGACCCCCAAATTGATAGAAAGGCATTTTGCAACGCCTCTCTCATTATTTTATGTCTGCATGTGTGTGTCTATGTGTCATAACTTAAGGGAGTGTCTCATTTGGGAGTCGACAACTTGGTGATTTAGTAGAAGAAACCCTCAAGCGGGATATAAAAATAAAAAAAAAATAGAAAGCAAATTTCCACCTCTTTCTTCACTCCTCCACCTCCTCCGCTCCTCCTCTGACTGTCCATCATGTAAAAGATCTTCTACTGCTTTCTTTTCTCTTATTGTCTGAAGTCTCCATTTCTCATCTGTCTTTCTTTTCTTCAAAGCTGCAACCTGAAGGCAAACTTTAAAGTGTATCTGCACTGAGTTTTTTCAGCCAAATTGTCTCCACAGACATGCAATGATCCACCTTCTCTTGCGCTGCTTTTAGTCACATGGATGCAGGTTGCCCAAATTTATCCCCTGAACTCTTGTGTTTCCATTATTACCCTTACAGTTTCTATTGATTGATGGGAGATGAGTTGTTTTTAGGTGGCCTGTTTGTGTCTGCTTCATTGAAACTTCTTTATATCACTAATCTATGTGGTCATTATTCATGGCTGCTCCGTAAATCAGAACAAAATGTGTGCTTGTGCAACGAAATCAACCTGGAATATTTAGAGTTTTTGACACATTGTGATTTTGTATTGAATTTAAAAAGGTTAAATGAAGAAAAAGTGAAAGAACCGTGCTAGAACCGAGTAAAATTGGAAAGTAAGAACTTTAATAAACCAATAGATTCAATTTTAATCTTTTGTTTCTGCTACTTGGAGGTAAAAGAACTAATATCAGGCCTTTTAATTGTTTACAGCTTATCTAAATCATGTAATTCAATGGATAATCTATGTATTTAGTCATAAATTTGACTCGTGATTGCTTGGTTTGCTGGATACTCATGTGGACTGAAATAAAGTGAACTAACTGATCTGAGCTAAAGCGATGGAAGTGGTTAAAATGTGTGAATGGTCATGTGTAAGAAAACACGTTGATACATTCTGTGTTCAGTGGGTTTTCAAGTATAATTTCATTAAAAACAAAGTCACAATGTTTTATTAGAAATAATTGAGTTCCCTCACTTTCTGTCTTACCACAGAGAGAGGACATTTTACCCATTCACACTCCCTTCTGTCTGTCTGTCCCATTCACAGCTTCAGGGTGTATTTTACTGGTTCCCATCAAAGTCCAATAGTCTGTAGGTAACTCTGTTGTTCTCTCACCGATCCCTGCCTCTCCTCTGTCTCTGTGTCTCTTTGTCACGCACTCACAATGTCACACGAATGCATTAGACGCACACACACACACACACACACACACACACACACGTGCACAGTCCTACACTGAAATGTGTGCACGCCTGTGTGTTTAGGAGCAAAAGAAAGACACACAAAAGAGGGAGCGTCAGGGTGATATTTTAACCTCACCGTGCTGCTTTAAGAGCCGATGAAAAGCTGACTGACTACAGAGGCGAGGAGGGAGGAGGGAGGGAGTCTATAGCATAGCTGGGAGTTTTTTTTTCCTGCCCACAGGCTACTTCCACTATGCACGAAGAAGAAGTGCCCACACCTTGGTTACACTGTGTGTTTGTGTTTTTCTGTCTTCTCTAGAGATTCCCACACATGCCTTGTTACAAACGCTTGCTCTGCTCCAGTGGATGAGACATGTTTTCAACTTCTAAGGCACATAAAACCCTTTTAAAATGTATTTTTTTGTGAAATCCAGGTAGTTCTCTTAGATAAAACATGGCTGAGTGTCCCTTTGTGACCATTATTAACCATGTTTGTCTATAATCACGCCTCAAAGCAGCACAGTTTTGAATCCAGATGAAGCTAATTTGTTCTTTCTAAGAGTGAGATGAAAAGTTTGATATCAGTCTCATGTCTGTGCTAAGTAGCCTCAGAGTTGGGTGGTGATTAGCCTAGCTTAGCATAAAAACTGTAAACAATGGGAAACTATTAGCCTGGCTCTGTTCAAAGCTCTTAAATCAGCTTGAGTATAGATTAAACTAGCAAGATACAACTTTAAATGGTGAAAGTAAATGGTTGACAGAACCAGGTTAGCTGTTTCCCCTTGGTTTCCACTCTTTATGCTAAGCTAGGCTAACCAGGCTTTGACTCCAGCTCTGTACTTAACAACTGATGACCTTAAAGGGCAGAGGGCTGTTTCAGATAGTTTAGAAATGTATCATAACAGGTGTGTTTCTGAGACTCACTGTACTGAAAATGATCAGATAGACAAGAACCACCAAAGAAGAGACCAACTTTTTCAATGAAAAGCATATAAACAGGGCCGTCCTGCTGTCTCATGTCTGAAGAATCCCAAGGTCGTTCAGGATGCTGTCCAGCGTTGTACAGTATTGTGTCTAATGGCTTATTACCTTGTGTTTTGGCAAGACGCTCCCATTTATGGACATTTCACTGTGCCGCAAGACGGCCTTGACACATCAGACTGAGAAGATTCACTCAGCAGACTTTACTGTTTTAACTCTTGTTTGTGTCTTACATTTGGAGGTTTTTTTTTAAGAGTTGCAATAATCTCTCAAAACTAGTTCACAAAGTTCAGAAAGCATGTCGAGTACAGTAGGTGTCACATGTCTTTCCCATATAAGGACATCACACTGTGCAACAAGTCTGCTAACATTACAGCTCTCATCATATCAGAGGATTCACTGGAGCCTGTGAAGGAGATTTTATGGGAGAGAAGTTACAATTTGTAGAAATTAGTGTTTGTAAGCTTTTGTTGCAGAAATGTGAATGCACATATCACACTCACACTCCTGTTTTTTAGTTTCTTTTAGTGAATTTATAAAAGAAGATGTGAGCTCTGTATCATTCTCTCATACTTTAGAAGAAGGATGATGATTCCTCTTAAAGAAGTAATTTGACATTTTATCCACTTTATTCACTTTCTTGCAGAGAATTAGATGATCTTTCCGAGCGTTAGATGATACAAGTCTCATGTCTTCATGCTGAATATGAAGCTGAAGCAGCAGCTGGTTAGCTTAGCTTAGCATAAAGAGTGGAAGCAGTTAATTCTTCGGGTAATGTCTTATATCTTGTTGTGGTTTTGTGGAGGTATATGTGCCTATTTCTTACATTTCAGTTTGTGTACAGATTAAACAACATAACATGACAATAAATGAGCATTCGAGGTGTTGGTTGGTGGATTTTGTTACCTTTAGACAGGAGCCAGGCTAGCTGTTACCCCTTGTTTCCAGTCTTTATGCTAAGCTAAGCTAATAATCGTTCTTCTTATCTATCTCCTAGCATAAAAACAAGAAATAAGGGTAGAAACAAGGTGAATTTTTTGTTGAAACCATTAAAATTCTTGGTAATAAAATCAGACAGATGATTCAATTCAAAGAAAGACAGAACATGCTGAAGATGCATATTTAATGAATTTGAGTAAATTTACTGTAAATAAACTTTGATTTTTATAAAAGTACACTGTCCACACAGGCAGCAAGGAGGAGGCCAGATCATGTAGATTCAAACCCAGTCTGCCTCCACCCTGCTGAAGTGTCTTTGAGCAAGAAACCGAATCTCTCTCCAGCTCCTGGGTGCAGCTCTTAGACTGACCCTGACCTCTGACTTCCCCTGCGGAGGAGAGGAAGACAAAAGAGACCTTTGATCATATCCACCCATCATCAGACATATTCTTTGATGCGCTCCAGACCGTCCCCACCCCGTCTCGTGCTACGTGACTTTAACAGACTTTTCCCGCACCGCAGCCAAGTTAGTTAGTCAGCATAATAAAGGGAGATTTAACAGGCTGAAGCTGCTGCTGTTAGTGAGGAGGGTAAAAGTGAAATTTAATGGACTGTGGTCGCCGCAGGCTCTCCCAGGTGTGTGTGTGTGTGTGTTTGTGTGTGTGTGCGTTCAGGGTCAGCGAGTGGAATTTCCCCTCTGTTTGTGATCGGACGACGGGAGGTGGGGGAAACGATGCACTTGTCTGCCTCGTCTCCTTCTCTCCGTCGCCCCTTGTGGCCAAAATATGAACCCTCAGGTCGGGGTCAGCGTCCAGAACTGGCAGGGATTCACATGCTCAGATTCCTTTAACACACTTATAGCGATGAATCAGAGCTCCTTACTTAACCTCTGTGGTTTTTCTATGTCTGACTGGCTGCTGCAGCATCAACAGCGGCCACACCAGCAGACTGCGGTGACAGTGAAATGCACGCTCTATTATTGATGTGGACTGAAGTGTTTGCACAGGCAATTCATAAAGTAGACACAGCTGATGGACCAATGGAGAATGACTCAGCAGAAGGAAATTTTGTCTGTCTCATAAATCTCAAAAAAATTTGCTGATTAGATATTTTTTTTAAAGGCAGGAGGAAGAGTTTAAAGGTGTCTGGCGAGATAGACGAACTTCAGCCACAACAAAAGGTTAATCAGACTTGCGGTTGCGGTTGTTTTGCCAACGGGAGCTGACTCACCGAAGAATTAAATAAGGTGTGGTCGAAGGAAAGTGAGGCATAACAGAGGTCTATCTGAAGTCAAATTAGGCACTAGTTTGTGTATTTTTTTTCTTTAAACTGCATTTTTCCTTAAAGTTTTACCAAAATGAGTGTAAAATATGATAATTCTCTTATAATTTAGTTTTCTTTCCTTACACTCAATAAATTTGGGTTTTTTTAAACAGAACTTGTATAAAAATTAAGTTTACTTCTGTTTATATGATTTTTTTCTTCACTTTGTCTGCATTTATCTTTAATATTGTGATTTTTTTTTTTTTTTACATTTTTTAGATAGAAGTCACGAATAAGCCTCCTCATAACATTATGCTCTTTATAATTTTATGCTTTGTTGTGTCTTTTTTTATGATTTCAACTTGCATTAGTATACTTTAAACTCTTAAATAAGTAAGGAAGGTTTGATGGGAGCAAATTATTGGATCAATTGCTTTTCCTTGATATCTTTTCTTGGATTTCAGCATCTGAATTTGAGTTTTTGACTTAGATCTAAATTGAGCTTATTGAAATAGGGCAACTTGAATATAGCTTTTGAATATTGGTCCTGAATAATAAACCCTGAAATAAATATACACTTGTAATAAAGTTCTTGAAAATGACTTTTGAAACCACATAAATTCAGAAAGATCTAGTCAAATAACTAAATATTAAGAATTCAGTATCAAAATTCAGTTTTCAGTTGCTGATAAAATGATTTGCTTCCATAGTTAAACTTTAAGGTTTACTAGTTGTTTTTTTTCCAGAGCTTTTAAGCACATATTATGGTCTTCATGAGCACAGAAAAGGGTGTGCACAGATTAATCTCAGTCATCCAAGTAGCAGTGACGTCAAACTCAGCTGAAATCTATCCAACAGTAGCTGTGGAGTTTAAGATGTTTTGACACTGATCCAAACAGCTTCATTAGTGTTTTATGACTGATAAGTGACAACATGTCTTCAGCTCTACAACCACAGTCCAGGAAATAGTTTCATTTGGACCTGAAACGTCAAGAATTCCTGTTGTTTTTAAAACAAAAGACTGGATTGACAATTGTGCTTTGACTACAGTTGGAGGAGTAAAGCATAAAAGTGATGGATGATAGAACATGTGCCAGAGTTGTGTTTGCTTTAGTCCTGCAGGTGTTGAATTCAGCAGTATGCAAACATGGGAGGTATCAAACACACAATGACAGAATGAATATACGCCCTAAAATGCACCTCACACACTCACACACACTCACAATCAGCTGAAATATGTGTCCAAATTTTCACCAACCCTCTATTTACACAACTGTGTCAAGGACTAAAAAAAAAAACAAAAAAGCAAAGGAGTGAAGTTGCACCTCTGTTAGGGAAACTTCCGTTGCTAAAAATAGGGCCGCCTTGGCAACAGCGGTTGGCAGTGGGAGAAGCAGTGCCAGGCGTTGTTTGGTTGGCAGGGCGGCGGGATACGGTGAGGTAACCTGAGGTGCACCTTGGCTCAGTGGAAGAGGTCCGCTTAGCTGTACAAAAACAATCTGTATGAGAGTTAGACAATAAGAGAGCTCCGTCTGTTATCAGCTCAGTTGGATTCAGGCACGTAGTTAGTTTGGTGTAACCGTGGTGACGTGGGGATTTAAAGGAAAAGTCCACCATAAAATCCTTTAGTATTGTTAAAGTGCCTATTTTTGCTCATTCTTGTCGATTGTTGGTGTTTTTCTTAGTTTTAGAAATAACTGGCAACACCTAGATTTGGTTTTTGGTGTCGGTCCTACAGAATTGAGGAAAATTTGATATCAGAAAGTGATCTAAAACATTAATTCAGGTGTTGTTTTTGGTGTCAGGTTCTCACATAGTGCGAGAGATACATTGGTAAAATAGAAAATATGCACAAAAAGAGAAGAATCTCTCTTTCTTTCATTATTTTCTTTCTTTCTGTCCAACTTTCGATCTTTCTGTCTGTCTTTTTGTCTTTATGTCTTCCTTTCTTTCTTTCTTTCTTTCTCATACACACACACACACACATGCATATATACACACTTATACACACGGCAGTATTAGGGAGCACTTATTCTTTCACTTCAATCTATAGGGACCAACTGATCGGTTTACACTTCTTGTTCAGAGGAAACCTTAAACTACACTGGTGAAGCACTTTGTGTGTGTGTGTCTGTGTGTGTGTGTGTGTGTGTGTGTGTGTGTGTGTGTGTGTGTGTGTGTGTGTGTGTGTGTGTGTCTGCAGGCCTCTGGGTAAGGACAGAGCTATGTGATATGTGACAAGTTTCTTTGCTCTTCTGAGCCACATTAGCTGTATCTCAGATTTCTGCCCTCTCAAATATGAGCTGTAATTGCTGCCCTATTGTGAGCTATAAGACAAGTACTCAAGCACACACACGCACACACACACACATATACTCTCCATATACTGTATATGTATATGTGTAATGTCTTTATTCTTTACCTGATCCCTTTACGTGCACACACACAAACACACACATCCCTCCGAGGTACAAAACAGAAATCACACCAGGTGAAACCAGATCTGGTTTTTGGGGGTTTTTCCTCTTTCAAGGGCTCCTCTTCTTCCATCATTATCCCTCCCCTGTCCTCCTCCCATCACAAGATTATTTTCACACCATCACTCCCACCATTACACTCTGCCTCCATCTGTACACCACTCTGGTACTCCCTCTCTTTATCCATTATCTTTATTCACCTCCCATCGCCGATTCAAACGCACCTCGTCCCCCTCCTGGCGACGGGTGTTTAATGCACTTCAAAAGGGTCACTATCATAGCACTTATCAAGAGGGTGGGCACTGAAATCCTGAAATCGTTTACTATTTCTCACAGTTCACATGTCTATAATAGTATTTTTAGGGAAGTTATATTAAAAAACAGTTTGTTTTCTTCATGGATAACCTGAAAAAATGACAAGTTAACACGAATATTGGGATGCAGTGAGATGTCCTGAATTTGTCTGTCTTGACCTTGCTGAAGTGTCGGATAGTGATTGGTTGTTCCCATTTAAGTTAGCGCTTTTGACTGGTTATGCATTTGATTTACAGGAGATTGTGTTGTTGTATCTTTTGTTAAGTGTTTGCTGTATGTGTTCACAACTAAAAGCCTTTAGAAGCTGGTTTCTTTCCCTCAACATGTCTCATGGTAGAAATCTTGTCTGTTTGGTTTGCGTATAAGAAGAAATCCATTTTTATTGTTTTCAGTTTTATTGACGGTGATTAAAGTGAATAATAAACCATAATGGTAGAGGAGCTCCAGTCCTCTGCTCTGTTCATACTCCATAAACTCATGTTAACATTATGCGACACTAATGGATCCTCCGCTATTAGAATAGGGATTTATACTGTAAATATTAGCTTTAACTAAAATCATAAATTCTCCTCGATGGTTTAAATATTGTTTTTTCTGAACTGCTATAAGTACTCTGTTGTGGTGTAGCATTATATCTCTAATTTGTCAAACTCTGTCTAAACATTTCGTGGTCAGATATAGAGTTTTTGCTCTATCAACACATGAAAAGGGGGAAGTGATTTATCAGGAAGATAATCTAGAAACAAGTGAAACAAGCAGATGTTGCACAATGAGATCAGTTGCAGGACGTAACCAGACCCAGATGCTCAAACAGAGATGTTTACTCATAGAACCACAAATCCACCTGCTTACAATGAAGCAGGCTGGAGGGATGTTCCCGGCGTTTGGCCCTGGGGTTCAATTCATATGTACGTGTCTTTGACTGCCAACACAGAACGAGACAATTAGAAGAAGGAGATAACAGCAGGATTAACAATCGCTGCCTTTGTTTTATTCTGCTGTCGCTAAATCTTTTTAATCTTTTGAGACAGAAAGTACGTGCAGATGAGCTCGTTTTCTGTTTTTATCTGCAAGGATTCAATTAATCAAAATTCCCCCCATTTTATAGCTCTCAAATGTGACCATTTGCTGTTTTTATTCATCATATATGATGTGAATTGAACAGAACAGAGACTCACTTTATACTCTGAACCCCTCTCAGGTTTTTAAGGGAGCCTCGACCCTCTAACCAAAGTCAGGAGTGGGAGCTTACAGCTGTCAGTCAATACGTGAACACACTTCCAGTCTACTTCTCCTCTCATACCATAGCATTAGCTGCTGGAAGATTGTCGCTATGGCTGACTCACAAGCTAGCACGCTTCCAATACCTGCATTAATCGAAATCAGTAGTGGTTTCAGTGGTTTGGTCTTGAGTATGATGCTAGCTGGAACTTTGTTTTACAGGAGTTGTAGCTTTAATAATCACACACGTGAAGCAGATGTCTGCTAGTTCTTATGATTGTACTGTCACTCATGACTAACCAAGTGTCTGTAGTTTGTTTGTTTTTCAGCTTTTCAGGAACAAGGTCAGAACAGCTTTTGTTTTTAGTTTTCATCACCATAGTTTTCACTGTTTATCCGGGTCAAAACAGGACCACCAGTCACCAAATTTCCTTCCTTTCCCAGCACATGTTGGCATGTAATTTATGACTGATTTACATCTTAACACACACTTCATCTGCTCCATCGATCGCTCTTCCGCCCTCTTTGTCTGTGCTCTTGTCCGGACAGCGGCTTACAGTTTGTTTTGGCTTCAACCTGAGTCTCTTCTTTTGTCTCTGTCTGTACCGACTGTTGGTTTTTTGCTGTATACAACGTCTCTAAGCCGTCGGATGACATCATAGAGCTGGTGTGAAGCCATAAGGTTTGCGCCAGTTTTGCCAGTGGGCAGCAGGACGCCTTTATTGGCACGCTGAGAGTTCAGGTGGTTTGTTCCAAGTGTGTCTGAGTCTATGTTGAATAAATTTAGACTGTGCAGTCTATATTTCATCTCCGAGGGCTATTAAAGCGGTGATTCATCGTTTCAAGGAGCAATTGTCGAGGTGATGGAAAAACTTTGCAAGCCGGGGGAATCCCGATTTTATGGTTGCACCAATTGCCGAAAGAATTATGTGATTGTCATAACATGTTCTCATGTTCCCATGCTGGCATCGCCAGTATGGAAGTCTCTGATTTTTGTTTGTCTCCTTTGGTGAGATGTTTTATCAGCTCATAGAGGCTTAAAAATGAAGTATCTTCTTCTATCTGATAAAAAAAAGTGTTTATTCTGATTCCAGATGAGCCTCTGTAATGATTGTTCGACCTTGCATGCACTTAAAAAGTGATAACACTGATCTATATTTGGTGGTTTGAGTCTATTTTCATGCACACAGAGTTGATATATAGCGAGCAGGAGAGAGGGAAACCAAACCCAGAACGGAAGCTCATATTCTGACGATGTGGCCCGACAGACACCGACCTGGCTGGAGGTCTGAATACCGCCAGGAGGATTGAGATGGGGGTCTAAATTTGGAACAGTAAAAGACGTAAAGGGGGGAGATCATGTGACCTCGGAGATCCCCCTGCGAGGTGACATTGGTGTTGGTTGTCAGGGCAACAGTATTTTTGTTGTTTGATTGGGTGGTGCTGTTACATGTTGTGAGAGGATCCTTTGGAAAAATCTAGTCTAGTCTAAATGTTTGTGCCATGATGTCTTAGTTCACTTGAGAACTAGAAGATAAAATCTACTTTCATTCCCTTTGATGTTTTTTATTGTCAGTGTTTTTCAAAGTGGTGTCCAAGGAACCGAAGATAAAAGGTGCCAAGGCTCCAGTAAGGTTAACACTACTATTGGTAATGACATCTATCTACTGTATCATTACCTAAAGGGTGATTCAATCACACAACAAACATTTATTGCTATAAAAATCAGTAAAAATCAATTAAATTGCAACTTCCTCTACTCTACGCAACAAAGCATTGCTTCAATTTAGTGGAGGGCACTCCTTGTATTGCACTTAACTGACTTACATTAACATTTTTTAAGATTTATCATTATCTACTTTAGGGTTGTAGACATAAAAAAAAACTGCGAACTCATGATTGAGTCACTTGATGCATACCTGACCTATAATTTAAAGGTCATTAAAAGAGTCGAGGCGTGTAATGGTGCAGAATGGGTTATTACAGAGGTTACAGAACATTCTGGCATCGCAGATCAATCCTCCTTTGACTGATAATATCTCCTTTTAGAGATACACTTAATGACCTGGGCAGGGCTGAAATAACAGGACCTGAGGATATACTACATAAACCAGCACCAGTGCTATTAGCAAAAACATGTTGCTTAGCTCCCGTTGTGTGTGTGCGTGCCCGTTCTCGCCCCGGTTCATTTTGTTATTAAAAGGCATGATAAATTTGCTAAATTCCCCCTCTTAAGTCTCTAATTATGTTCATGAAGGAATAAAAGAGAAGGGTAGGTGGGGTGGTGGGGGTGTATAGTAAGGGAGATAGAGCCAACTAGGCTTGGCAGATAAAGTCCTAATCCTGTCTAATAGCAAAGTTTCTGTTCTATCATGACTGTAGAATCCTTAGCCAGAGGACAGAGAAAGAGGGATCTGTGTTTGTGTGTGTTTGTGTGTGTGCAGGCAGCAACGAATACAGGTTTTTACATGCAAGCAAGTACAAATTTCTGTTTGTTGTACATGTGTTTGTGGGTATACTATTTGTGCGGCTGCAACAAACAATTATTTTCATTGTCAGTTTGATTAATGGATGAATAACGAGGTCTACAAAAACAACCCAAGTGTTTCGGTCCACCACTTTGGTCCAGACTGAAATATCTTAACATCTACAAAGACGGATTGCCGTGATATTTTTTGCAGACGTTCACGGTTCATTGATGATTCATCCCAATGACTTTTATGTTCACCTTCCTTTTCCTGAAGTGCCAACATGAGTGAAATGTCTCAATAGCTTTTGTGTGAATTGCCATGAAATCTGATTTATGTTTCCCTCCGGGTAAGGATTTCCTCCAAACTTTTAACGTTAGCATGCTATCATTAGTAATTAGCTTAAAGCCTCACAGAGCTGTTTGCATGGCTGTGGACTCTTGTTGCTTGATAAATGACTTAAAGGGGACGTGTCATGCACATTTCCAGGTCTGTATTTATATTCTGGGGCTCTACTGGAATATCTTTGCATGATTTACAGTTCAAAAAACGCCTTATTTATCTTATACTGGCTCTTTATGCAGCCCCTCAGTTCAGCCTCTGTCTGAAACAGGCCGTTTTAGCTCTTGTCTCTTTAAGGCCCCCCCTCCTGATGTCAGCTCTGGAGGCTACGTAAACAAACAATAGTACTCTGAGTTGGCTTCTTTTTCTCCTTCTTTACTCGAAATATAAACTTCTCAAATACATCCGTACATGTTCGAGCCGATCAGATCCGAAATATGCGAAAGGACAACACAAACAACACATGGAACAAACTTATCTGACGTCAATTCGATGAGGAAGTAGAGATAAAATTACAAGCAAACCATTCAGAGCCGGCTGAAGCCCCGGCTTTTGACTTGCAGGGAGTATTTTACATACATTTACCTCAAGTTTTGGGACTTTTGCCATGTTTAATGTAGACTTCCGATGTTATAACAGCATAAATATAAAAAAAACCATGTTACATCCCCTTTAAATGATTATTTGATTATCATTTCAGCACTACATGTATTTTGCAAGTGCAAATATATTAATATGAAAGTATTTTGTGTGTGTTGGTGTGCAGAGTTTTCTTGGTAAAAGCTGTTTTGGGTTGTGTATCGTTGCAGTTATATGTCAAGGTATCAGGTATCAGGTATTGTGCAGGACACACACAGGTGCACTTTCTCTGAATCTTAAATTACCTTTATATTCAGCTGCCAGTTACATTCTTGTGTCATGCTGGTGTCAAAGGTAGCTGTGATCTTTTTCTCTGGCTGATGCAGAGACCTCATTGGTTGGGCAGAATTTGCATATTAGAGGTGAGCAAGTTTGGACTCTGACAAAAGATAACTCGATACGTAATAAGTCGATAACTGAGACAGAAACACGGAAAGAAAGGGTTTTTTTTAACGCACATCTGTGTGTGTGTGTCCTTTATTTCATGTGTCAACAGGTGAGCTCTAAGCAATTCAAAATGATTAATGACACATTATGAAGTAGAATATGTGTTGATTGGATCAGATTTCGCATACCTTATAATTCATCATCCACTTGGGATTTGATCCAAAAGCAGCTGTAGCTGTGTAGAAACGGGTAACTTATTTTTTTTTTAAATCACAGAGATTGTGAAGTTTTTCCCTTCCAGTCATTTGGATAAGTCCAAAAATTACACCTCGTCCAATGTTAGTTCTGTGCTTTGCTTGCAAGTAAAATACTGTATGTTTTGTAATTGTCTCCTGTGTCAGGGGAAGATGCGGCATTTGGAAGGAGCTTAGCTCTCTAAATCTTAGTTTATTTTTACTTTGACAGGAAAGCCACATTATACAGCAAGTTTGGATTTAGAGACTGTGATATTAAAGTATTTCACAACGTTAACTCAGTCTCAACATGATTAAAAGATTGGGAAATGTACAGAGGAAAGTTTCCATCATGCACTACTGTTTACTATCTGCTTACATGCGGTGCAGAACGTATCTAAGAGGGATTTAAGTTCATGACAACAGATGTCATATAAACTGTTCAGTTAAAGGACCATATCAATGTTTTTCTAAGTTTATGCCTCCAACTGCAAATCATATCTAAATTACTGACTGATGACCATTTTACAGTGCTCGCTCTTTCCTTCAGGACAGCCATTGGTTTCCATTCATTTTAAAGGTTTAAAGATATGGAAATCAATTTGCAGACTCTGGAGGCTTGCTAGATCAAATTTGCATTTTGATTTTTTTGCAAATTTCCATAATTTTTGCATGGTTCTGCAGCCGCAACTGAAGTGATTTATCTGCTTTGCATTACCTTGCATTGATTGAGAAGTGAATGGAAGCTAATGGCTGCATAGGGAGATAAGAAAAATACATTCAAAAAGCTGAAACCATGCAACATGATTAGAAAATGGTTAAAAAAGTATGCATGAGTTTAAGAAAAACATTCAAATTTCTGATATGGGTTTTTTAAGGATGAATAAAAATCTTTGAAAAACTTCAGTTTTAGGCATTTTACATTATATTCTGCTCTTTTTTTTTACCATTTACAGAGTAAATGTCTTTTTTATTGAGTTTTAAATGTTGTACAAAACGTCTTTGAAACTGTTTTTTTAGTTTAAAAAATGCAGTGAACATAAAAGTGTCTTCTCTGCATCTCCGAAAAGCCCCTCCTCTGAGGTTTATGCACTTTATTTGCCACCAACAGTGGTTTACTTTATTTACTCTTGCAGCCATCGGACATATCAGTTGGTTATGTGCAACGTCCTGTTTGGGTACATTTTAGCGCCACAAATTTCCGCTGTCTGGCCAAGTTATAGAAGACCTGACTCCAGCTGGGTGGCCCAGTCGAGGGAACACACACACACACACACACACACACACACACACACAGACAGAAATGCACGTGAGTTTGTTTTAAAGTACACAAAGCATGCAGATGGGCTCAGACATAAACATGCATTCAAAAATCTGACAGTTTTGCTTTCGCCTCAAATGTCCACGAATGCATACACAAGTGTGTTGCTTCTATACAATCCATACTGTACATTGATATATATACACACACACACACACAGCATGGAATAAACAGAAGTAAACGAGGAACGCTGGAGGCCCAAACACAGCTGGTTAGTCTCCCGTGGTGGATGTCAGGGTCACAGATGGACCAGAGAGGAAGAGGAAGGATATGATGAAGGGGAGTGAGAAGGGAATGAGGGTCGAGGTATGATAAGAGAGGACTGGATAAGGAGGGGAGAATTTTTTTTAAAAAAAAAAGAAGAGAAGAAAGAAGTAGGGAGGAAGAGCAGAAGACAAAACAGGGAAGAGATGTGATAAAGAAAAAGGGAGGGAAGGGAGATAAGAAGGGAAGGTCATATTTTTTTTTTGAACTTGTCTCCACCTTTTCTTACTCTTTCTTGCCTTTCTTTATTTTCATAAACTGCCATTCCTCTTGCTTTTATTCCTCAGTGTCAAGTTCAGGTGAAGGTGAAATGTAAAGAGAGTCAAACAGTAGATCTAAATCCATATTCCAGCCCTCGCTGTCACTCAGTGGATCCCAGCGAAGTTACAAACTGACAGCGGCTCCTCCTTTAAGTAATTGGCGTGTCCATTGGTTTTGTATTGTGCGATGACATTCTTGATTGACAGGACAGGTGTTGGAGTAAACGCCGCCTGTCCCATCGGTTTCTCCCATGCTGGTTGACAGGGTGGGGATTTAACAGATTCCTCTGCAGTACTTAGTGTAGTAAGGGAAGCGGGAAGGGTCAATTTTAGGTTGTAAAGCAGTAGATTCTGTTCCTCTTGCGCAACATCTAAAATTTAAAGGTGTACTAATCAATATTTTTATAGTTAGAGTGGATCAAATGGATAGATGTGCTTTATTAAGAATTTTAGGGTCTTTGAGCTCATTGTTTTGGTTTAACAGCCCACAAATGAACTGTTTTGGTTCAGAAAACAGACAAAGTTAGCGACTAGCTTGTGAACACAGCAGCTAAAGAGCTAAAGAGCTAAATATTTCCCTCAAGACTTGTTGGAGAGCAAAACAGCGCTAAAGAGAGAATAAATGTTGGATTTACATGTTGCTAGAACTTCCAAATGAATGCTAATTTTGCTAACTCCATATCTGCTGCGCTCCATATCTGTGGAAACAGACAACTCTTCGCTAACAAAAACAGAGTTTGCCATAACAACTAACAACTATATAAGACACCTTGTTTCACTGCACCCATCTTTTACCTTTGGATTGATTTGTTGGTGGAGTTTTATTTATTTATTTATTTTTCTTCACCTGGTATGGTGGCGTTTTAGTAATTTTTAAGCAAAATAAGTAAAATAATTGATGCTTCCAGGTTCTCAAATGTAAGAAATTGCTGCATTTCCGTTATAATAATGGAATATTTGTGGGTTTTGGACTGTTGGTCAGGCAAAACAAGACATCTTGAGATTCACACTGGGCCTTAGGAAAGTGTGATGGGCATTTTTCACCATCTTTTGATGTTTTATAGATATTTTGGCGCATTCTTGTCCGTTTTCCAATCTGAAGATCACACATTCCTTCTATATCACAACCCTGCCTTTCTAACCTTAAAGCAAACCACCAGCATCATGTTAAAAGTGAGGAATGCTATAGCATACAAAACACACGAAGCTTTATCTCACTGTCCTGTCACATCACGCAATGTTGTCTCGGCCATATTGCTAAAGAAAACATTAGTATGTACCCTATACAGGGTAACCCTAGACTCAACCTTCATCCGGATAACATCAACAGACCCAATAGGAATGAACGGGCAAGTCCAGACGTCAGCCGGTACCCACAAGCTGCCACTCTCACGTGTATGAACTACAGGAGGTTTAAGCAGACAGGTATTACAGACGGCTTTTGAGAGTCTAATTTAGACGCACATGGAAGTGTTTGGACAGTAAAGTATGAGCAAACAGCGGAGATTGATTGGGGAACATTAGCCGAGGCTGAAAGACGCATATTGCTGGTTAATGCCGGGATGACAGAATGAAAGAAAGGATGATGTGTGTGAACACATGCTGAGTTCATGCAAACAACGGGGAATGTGCCTGTTCCATCACGTTACTGTATGTCAGTGAATGTATGCAAATTATGAGCATTGTGCATTTCTGTTAAGTGCGTGTAACCGTGCAGAAGACACTTGACTTGCCTTAATCTCGCTTTAAAGGGACAGATCACCCAAATTACAAAAACTTGTACCAATATGGTGGTGAATGTTTGTTTGTGCTGCTCAAAGTGTTGAGAAATTACTTTGGACTTTTGTTGTTAACTGTTTTTTAGACACATCTCTTTGGAAAATAGTTCTGAAAACTGAAAACTGTTCATGGCATGCTCTGTGGAATAGGAAGACGTGTCGTATTTGAGTTTATCAAAAGTAATGTTTTAATGTTTTAAGCAGCACAAACAAAATTTTACTCACCGTCCTTGTATTGCAATAGCAGCAGGAATCTCAGAGACGGATATCTAATAAATCTCACTGGATAAATCTGGAGAAAAATGGTTGTTTTTGGTGAACTGACCCTTTACTTTAAATCTTATAAGAAAGCCAGTCCCAAAATAACATTTTGAAGATGTGAAGACCAATGTGATGTCTGACTTTGCATAATTTCTTCACTAACAAGCTCACCACAAGGCCCATTTAGCAGCTGTTCTGTAGCTTTCGGTTGTGTCTCACTACCTTCCTCAACACATGGAGTTGGTCCATCTACAGTTGCATGAAAACTTGGCAAACTCCATCTGCAGAGGAAGATTGTGTGCTTTACAACAGCTATTAAACTGAGCTTTTTTGTCCTGTTTCATGATGATACTACAGGGCAAGAACAAGGGCACACACACACACACACACACACACACACACTCACACATACACACACACACACACACACACACACTCACACACACATACTCAGGTTGTGTTTTAATGGGCGTAAGATGATGAGATGATCAAGTAGCTCTCACACTAAGAGAGCAGGATTTCAGCTCATTGTCCTCTTTTTTAGACTGTCTTTGTTGTCGATGGGAGAGTGTAGCCATGAGTGTGTGTGTGTGTGTGTGCGTGTTGTACTTCTATCTTTATGAGGGCCCGTTTTAGACATTATAAGTGAGGACATATTTGGAAAGTGGTTATGTTTTGTCTGGTCTTTCTTGGCGCGTAATGTACTGTAACTTAGAAAACACATGCAAATAGACAAAACAAAAGCAAACGAAGAAAACAACACATGTGTTCGGCATTTAGAAAAAGAAATCTTGCAAAGTGAGAAAAGACAACCAAATACAGAAACCACAACACATTAGAGAAAAGCCCTACAGATACGGAAAAGTGCTGCAAATTTAGAAAACACAACCAATTACAGAAAAGTGCTGTGTTATTTGTATTTGTATTTGGTTATGTTTTCAGTTTTCTCACTGAACACATGTGTTGTTTTCTTCATTTGCTTTTTGTCTTCCTCTACATGCTGCACACAGTTTTAGGGTTTTGTTTCAGTCACACAGATATAAGTGTGACTCATGCAGTATTACACGTGTTGACACATCCAAATGCACGTGTCCTATTGCATTTGCATCTTGTTTACCTGCTCTAATAATTCTTTATTGTGTGCGTGCGTCCTCTCTTGTCTTCTTCCCTCTGTATTTATCACCACATCACACGGCGTCGGCTCTCCCTCGGGCGCTGGCTTAGCATCTGTTTGCCCGTATCATCCTTCACTTTTAACACAGGGTGTGGACAGTGCAAATTGAGCGAGGATCAGCGTCTGAGCACATCTCCTCCTCGCTCAGGTGGAGGCTGGATTATGTCCCAGAACAATGGATCTCAGGGGGCCAATAACAATCGCAGGCAGCCCTGCTCTGATTGGGTGATAGTCGAGGCCTTAACAAAAGGAAGATAACAGACCAAAATAATAAGCGTAACATAATATAGAGTTGAAGAAAGGGATGGAATCAATCTTTTTCTGTTTTTCTTTGTTGGTTTTTTTTTGGCGTTCCTTTAAAGGAGCAGTGTGCAAGATTTAGTGACATCTAGTGGTGAGATTGCAGATTGCAACCCTCTCATTAGGAGAACCTACGGTGTGGAAACATGGCGGTGCAACATGGTGGCCTCAGTGGAAGAGGACCCGCTCCCTCTGTAGATATAAAGGGCTCATATTCTAAGGTTTTTCATGGGATTATACACTAATTAAGACATATTTATGAATATTATCTGCCAAGTCCATTCTGCTAGATGCCACTAAATCTTACACACTGCACCTTTAACGCTTCTATTTTTAGTTTCTTGTCTCTTTAGCCTCTTTGCCAAAAGTTTAATTCGAGCTGCTCCCTCTTTTCTTTTACACTTTTTCTAACACTCCCCGTTTCCCTTTCTCGCTGCCTCCATTAACCTGAATTTCTCTCTCTCTCTCTCTCTCTCTTGCCCTCCTTCTGTCACTGTGATTAGAGGAGTCGAGGAGATCAGAGAGAAGAAAGCAGGACCAGCACCACTGACCTTTCCCCTCCTTCTCTCTCTCTCTCTCTCTCTCTCTCTCTCTCCCTGCTTTGTGCCAAGCTTGCTTTCTCCTTGTTGTGTATGTTTTCCTCTCTCTTCCTTCTCCATTGTGTTTCTTTGTTTGTAGCTTTGATGGTTGTAATTGATGCTGCCGTCTTGGGCAGGTGCCACTTTGATTTTATTCATTTATTTTTTTTGTCAGTTGTAATCTTTGCCCTCTTCATGTTAACTTCTACTACTACAGTATGCTCACCAGTTTCTGTCTGCTTTGAAATTCCCTTACATAATAATAATATCATAAAGGAATATATATTATGTATATTTTCAAATAAATAGTGTTGCAGGATAGAAGGAAGGAAGGCTGTTGGAGCTATTAATGAAAAAAGAGTCATGTTTGTTTGATTTCCATCATCTCTTGTCTCTTTTATCTCTATACTCCATTTACATATTAGGTTTTTTAGTATATGCAAACAATACCATAGATAATGGAGCATACTGCTGCGTTTTTGTGTGAAAATATGAGTAATATGTACATGAATTTATTATTTACAGATGTTATAAGGTTAGATGGCACTGGTTACATCATCAAGGGCAGGTGTGACTGTTTGGCTGCTGATAGCTTATTCCTTATTGGATCTGGTTTGAAATTATTAAAATGTCCTGATTCGTAAAGATAAGAGCAAAGCCATGACAAGTGTACAACATGCATGCAATCTGGAGCTGAAATGATTGGTTGATCAACCAATTAGTCAATCTACAGAAAAGTAATTGGCAAACATTTTGATAATTGACTACACATTGAAGTTATTTTAAAATCAAAAACATGACATTTGAGGACATTTTTTTAGGGTTTTAGAGAAATTTAACTGTCTTTTTTGACTACTATATCATTATATAATATATATTCTATAGACGAAATGATTCATGGATAATAAAATACTCAGCAGATGATTCTAATGAATATAATTGCACTTAACTAAATAGAACATATCTGGCAAAATGTGAGTATCTATTAGATTTTAGTTCTTAAATATGACATTGTTCACAACATTTGCTGCTTAAAGATGTTGACAGTGAAACCTAAATGAGTCATATGAGTCAATATATGTATATATGATCTGTTATTGGCTGCTAAAATAAACTAAAATAAACTTTGACAGCATACACCTGTTGCAGATCATGTGATCAGTGAACCTAAGGAAGGCGTTGTTGATCTAGATGTCGTTAAGCACAGTAGACTCACTGTATATGAATATAATAACGATACATCAATTGATAAAATACCAAATATTGCAGTTTAAAGCCGTCTTGTTGACCCTCCTGAGATACATATTTCTCAGATGCTTTTACATGGGATACACACTGCTTTCCCAGGCCCTTTTTAATACTGGGGTTAGATCTAGACTAGACCAGCTCATGATTCCTCACAGGGGTCCAGGAGGGTCCTTGACCTTCCTTAATATGAAGACACATTCACACAATCGCACATACACTCCGCACTCTTCATCGCATTTAAGCGTTGACCTGCACACTTTCTCCTCATCTACCCTCGTCCCCATAACCTCCGTCAGACCCCAGCCGACACCTCCTCCTCCTCCTCCTCCACGTCTCTCCACCCCCGCCGGCACCCTTTCAGCCACTAATCACATTGAAATGCCAGCCGTGACCTTTGAGTTTGACCCCCCCAAAGCATGGTCCCATATGATACGTCTTATACTCATATGTTCACGCAGAAGTGCTCGATTCATACATGTACCTGTCATATATTTCAGAAGACAATTAAAAAAACGCACATATCTCCCCTCTGTATGCGATCCGTCAGCCTCCCACCAACACGCGAATAGACGGCGTTCTGAAGTTTTAAGAGCCTCGTATTTATGAGCTTCTGCCAATCATACGCCGGCTTATAAAAGCTCTCTCTGTGTGCTGCTTATAAAGTCTAAAAGCACTGCGTGATGTTGCGTAGATATGTCAGGAATGCCACCCTGAACACAAGAGGTCAATCTGCAGTTCACTTGAAGTTTAGAAGCTACAAACGCTGTGTGATTTAGTTTGTTTACAGCGTATAAGACGGGATGTATGAACACAGCCAAGTCGGTTTTCCTGGTGTTTTACAATGATGTACATTTCTGCATGAACAACCTCTTTGTAAACATCTGTCTTCTTCTCTGCTTTATCTGTTTAGTGGCTTGGAACCACTTTTACACACTATACAGTTGAAATCATTCATTCATGAGATTGTTAAGAAACATCTTGGACATGTTGGCATGAAATCCTCTCAATCCTGTTAAAGAAAACAACAAACATCCCACAGGTCAGAGTAACATTATGAATGGAGTCATGTAGAGCGCAGGGCTTCCCCGGGGCTTCTGTCGGTATCACTAGCTCTATTCTTTTAGTGAGAGGTTTGACTCTGGTTGTAGTTAAAGCTGGTTTGAGTCTCTGTTATTAATCAACCAGCAGAGAGGAGGGCCTGGAGGGAACGGTCACACACTGAGTCATCTGTCCCCCTTTAGAAACTCCCCCAAAAATCACACATTTCATCATTAAACACCCAGAATAAACTCTACCGGGATCCTTTTTCTAAATATTTTCCCTCTTTCAAGCTGCCAACTTTTCCTTGATGCAACTCAAAATCTCCACATGACTCACAGCGTTGTTACCTGAGCCTCTTTGTGCTCATCCGCCTCTGTTTCGTCTCTTTGTTTGATTGTTTATCAGTGAAGCTCTTCGCTCTTTTGCAGCAACATGCCTTAAATCGCTCGGTGACCTATTCGCTTTTGTCGACTACATTTTTCCAGCGTGAACAGAGATCCGGGGATATATTTGCAAAGCATTAACTGTAATCTCTCTCTCTCTCTCTCTCTCTCCGTGTGTCCGCAGGGTACCAAGTCTGACGAGCCGTGTGCAGGCCTGGACTGCAGCGGAGGATGCAAGTGCAACCCAGAGAAAGGCAGCAGGGTGAGTCGCAGCTCGCCTGTATGATGCCATCTTGGCTCTCGTTGAATCCTTTTTCACCACTCTTTCCATATTTCTGTCATCCTTAAAAATCACAGCACATCATCACTTTGCACAGTTTTTTCCACAGTAGATCATGAAAGGGCAACGAAATGTGAAGGTTTTATACACACCGGCTCAAAATTGAGCCGATTTAGGTCAATACAGCGACACGATACTGGGTTAACGTTACCCAGAAAGCCACCCAACACTTGTTTTGACCCAGTTTTATTGTTTGTTGGGTTATCTACCCAAACCGAACCTTGTTATAATCTACTCTTTTTAAACTTGCATGTCATGGTTTGTTATTGACACATCATTTTGTGGAAATACCAATAAATTTGTGACAGTTTTAAGCTAAAACTTGAGCTTTATGTGTCCAACTCTGGGTTAAAATAACCATATTTTAGTTTAGTTAAGTTTAACCCAACAGCACTGTAAAAAACAACATTAATACTGGGTCAAAACAACTGGTTTGTACTGGGCAAAGTTGACCCAATATTGCATTGGTGCTGCAATGACCAAAACTTTTTGATTTTTATTGTGAATCAGTGGTTCTGTTTACATAGTTTATTGTAATATTTTAGCTTTGGTTTAGCCTGAAGTCGCCTTTATTTTATAATTGAACACCCAGGTGTTACGAGCTATTAAACATGATGTTTTCATATCCCGACAGCAACTCAATTACCACGTCTTCTTTAAGAAACGATGACCTCAGCGCTCTTTCCATCACACAACTACCCACATCAACACCCGCAGACTATTTCACATATATCAACTCTGTCAGTCTGATGCATGTTTCAACAGTCCTTATCTATAGTCTGCATTGTGATATTTGATTCCCCCAGGCGAGAAATCAGACACACACACACACACACAATAAACAGTGTCTTCAGGCGAGGAACTCATTTTCTTGTCATTGCTGCCATGAAATTAATGTCAACTGCCGTCTGTTAGAAGATGTTGGCAGAGAGAGCGAGACAGCTCGCTCATCGACGGATGGCTGCGGTAAACTCTACGTGCGCGCTTATTTCGTTATGTACAGAAACATTTACAAACACAGCTGTTAACACTTCAGTAGTGACAAACAGAGCAGCTTAGGAGGGAAGTTTTGCAGGTGTTTTATGTCAATACAAACCTGCTGGATCGATATGAATTCCATTGCACTGACTCGTTGATGAAGGGATGAAGGCTGCAAATGTATAAGTGGAAGGATTTCTCTTTACCCTTTCATTATTTTAAGAGGCGTATGTGAAAGTAGTTTGAACTCTCATGAGGGGTTAGACTGAGTTTGTTGTTGTGGCTGATATGTGTCTAAAAAACAAATCAAATAAGAGAAGAATCAGATATATAGGTGACTACACAGCCGCAGTAGTGATATTTATAGTAGCCAAGGAAGTTCTGCTTTAAAATCTGCCTTCAGGAGAAAAAGATTAATTTTCACGCTAAAGATTTCAGTTTTAGCATCTTTTGCCTCTGAAAACACTGAAACAGTGTTTACTTTTTCTAATTCTGGAGACTTTTGGTTATAAAATATAAGCTTAAACCTGCATTAACAGAATATTTGGCCACCTGGAGGTAGCAGAAACAAGTCGTGAACACAACACTGACATATCATCACCTTTTCATTTTCAGTTTCAATTCAGTTTATTTATATAGTCATAAGTCAGGGGGACAGAGAAGCAGAATAACAACAATAATAACAATAACAATAATAACGATAGATATATGACTAGCAATAACAAATAGCTGAAGCAGGACCGCCCCGTGGCGAAGGCTCACAGCCCGGATCCTGGGGTTTCCTGCGGATGAGAAAGTACAAAAAGCTCCGGGGGAAGAAGCCAAGTTAGTGACATGCATTCATGGTACATGAAGACATACAGATGGAGAGGAGGAGGAGGAGAGAGGAGGAATTTATAGGATTGTAGGAAATCCCCATAAGTCCCCATTTTAAATTGATATGTTGAACATGTTAGCAAACAGTTGCTAATTTACACATCTAGCAGTTACAGTGCAGCGTTATCATTCATTTAGAGTCTAATTTAAGTCCAATATTCACTCTCTTTTAGCTCTCTACTAACTCCTGAGGGAAATATCTGGCTCCTCTCTGCTAAATAAGCCAGTGAAGCCACTGTGTTCATCAGCTAGTCGCTAACTGTGTCTGTTTGCTGTTTGGCGTTGAGCAGGTTGTGTACAGTGGGTTTTTAGAGCTTTTTATCTAAAAACAACTTCCTGCCGTGGCTGAAAACAACACTATGAGAGCTCTGAGAGTGAACCGAAACAGTAAATCTGCAGCCGGACAGCTAAACAATGAGCTGAAACTCGATATAAAGTTGTGCTACTATTGATAAAATGACAAAAAAAGTGTAAAAACAAACCCCAGCTGAGATCTCGGCGTGTTCACTTCTGACTAAACCAGACTAACTGTAAGCTGCACACTGTTGCTCGGGTCTCTTTCAGCCTCTATCCAAACAACAATTACTGTCTGACACAGAAGCCTACACTTACTGCCTGCCTACTGTACGCCACTTTAGGTAAATAACATAGCGACGGCCGCCACATTACACCCAAGTACCTGTAGGTAAATGATATAGCTCAGGTAATACCACCTACCTCTGTACAGGCCTCATGCTGGGCCTAAATGACACAGCTGTAGCTATATTACCTTCTTTAACTGTTATTGTTGGGAGCCGTTTAAGTGGTAAGGTGCTTATTTGTCTCTTTTCAGTTTTACTTTTGTACTTACAGGTCGGCTCACTGAGGCGTGTTCTCGATCATGGCTGTTAAGAGCCCTGAAGTTTACGCCAGCGTTTGTGCACGTCAGGGACTCCTGACTGTAAAGGGAGCGATGAGAAATTTGAGAGAAAATAAAGTAGATAATTCTTCCTTTAAAACACAAAAAGTAATTGTGATACTTAGTTTTAGAGCAGAACTACATCCTGTATACAGCCGATATATTAAAAAATGGTTGGCAAGTTTGTAAAAAAGTGGAAACTTGGTGGTCAAGAGAAAATACCTTCGCTGGATTGTTTGAGATGATTTTACTACAGGGAACAATACCCACCAATCAATCAATCAATCAAACTTTATTTATATTGCACCTTTCATACAAGTCAAAGCGCTTTACATGTGATTGACAAACGCACATGATGGTAATATGGATTAGGAGACTAAAGCACAAGATACAAGTAAAATACCAAAAATTTACTGTAGTTTTGTGTAACTAGAACTACACAAAATATATAGATTACAATAAATTAGTAAGTTAATAAAAATATGTATAATTTAAATTATAAGACACTATATAAAAGCCAGGTTTTTAGTCTACATTTAAAAATATCAGTATTTTCAGTTCCTCTCGTAATTATCATTGAACTCATATGTAACGAGTCTTTTTAGTATCTATTAATCTTAGATCATCTGAAATCTCTTGTACACCTGTGTCGTCTTTGTGACAGGTGCGTTGGTGGAGTAGCCACGTACTAAAAAGAGGAAATGACACCCGCACACTGTCTTAGTAATAAAGGTATTTCAATAAAATGCCTTTATTGAGCAAGTGAAGACAGTGATACTTACTTTTTTGTAAGTATCTATAAATCTGACAGTTATCTCTGAAATAAAAGTTAATTGTTTGGTCACAACATAGTGATATATGAACACAGCTTTCTTCCGACATCAGTTTAAAACTCTAAATGTTCAGTTGACAATGATATAAAACAGTGAAAAGCAGCAAATAATAATATTTGAAAAGCTGGAGCGTTGACTTAAATATCTGATTGATTAAGTCAGTTTACTTTCTGTCAATCAAATCAGAGGTTCAGCTCTATTTAACTGGTGAGCTAAACGCAATTATGCTTAAACAAGCAGAATTGAGACACTGGGATTTCTTAGACACTTCTGCATTGTCTCTTTTCTCTGTCAACATACTTTAGATAATTAAAGAAAAAAAAAATTCTTCCATTTTGAAGTGAGTAAAAGTTTCCTGGGATCACTGCAAATCTTGATCACACACACACACACGCTGGATAGAAGAAAAAAAAAGCCAGACGTGACACGCTCTAAAACATTCTCCTCTAATTATCTCTCTGTACGTTGAGTTTGCTTTGGACCAGAATCAATCGTTGAGTCAGTTTCACCTGCGCGACTTGCGAGAGGAGGATGTTCACTATTGAAACGTCTCCTGCAAATAAAGGATGATCGTGTAGGAGCTGTGTCTGCATGAAACTTTTGGCACCTCGCGCAGGAAAAATAACAACGTAATGAGATGAAGACAGATCAACGGAGTATAAATGCCATCTTGTGTGATTTTCGGTGATGCTCTGTTGATCCCTGAGGGCTGAACTTTTGTCATTTTTGCCGTTGCCTGTCAGAGCTTAGGATCATCTGGTTTAAAGTTCAACTCTTGAAGAGATCAATCATTGGATGGGATGGTCACAGAAAGAGTATAGACGGTGCAATGCAGGTGCAACTTGCTGTTTCTGTGCAGATATTTTACTCAAAGACAAGTAAATGCAAAACAAAATGTTACAATGTTATAGAAGGTTCATATCTACTGAGTTAGTTTTTAGATTATATATATATATTAATAATATTTCCTGTGCAAAAGGGAATGCACAGAATTCAGACCAGATTGTGTTAAATAATATTGATGAAATATCAATAACAATATTGATGATTGATGAAATGAAGACACAACAAATTAAAGTTAAAGGTGCAGCCAGTTATCTTATCTTAGCTTTCATTTTCTAACTTTTCCTTGATTAAAACAATCTAACTTAAAGTCTGTGTTTCTGGCCCTTTAAACTATGAGTTATGAGTTAGTTTTTAGAAAGGAAAACACAGAAAATTGCTAGATATAATATTTTCCGTGTAAAAGGGAATAAAAGGAGTAAATGTGCAGAATTCAAAGTTAAAGGTGCAGCCAGTTAGCTTAGCTTAGCTTTCATTATCTAACTTCTTTATTAAATCAATCTAGCGTAAAGTGTGGACCACAAACACAGACTTTAAGATAACATGTTTTAATCAAGGAAATGTTAGAAAATGAAAGCGCAATGTAAACTTTTGAATAAAAAGTTGCAAAAGCTGAACTCTGTGATGGGAATATATAAGTGAAACTAATTAAATTGTCAAAAAAATACACTAAAAATCGACTTGACTGCATCAACAATAATAAATGTAACTGGTTATTTCCAGTGTACAGTCAATTATGAGCCAATTAGCCAACAAACTTCAATTTTCCATTCCTATCAATCATATTTAATTGTAGTTTCACCAGCTTGCTTTGCAGCAGATTTCATAAAGATAGTCTATATCAATATATCAGTTTTTGACAAGAAAAAAGAAGTACACATTTTAATTACCAACAACTGTGCCAATAACTCTTCGGGGCATCACAAACTAGAACACCGTGTTACGTATTGAGGCGGAGGGCAGACTTGGCAAGGCATAAAAAAATAGAAGCTGCCAAACCAATAAATGTGACACAACCATAATAGTGGGAGTAACAAACAACGCCTCATGTCAATTTTATGTTCCTGAACAGGATAAAGAGGCTTGTAACAACTAGATTGACAAGGCTTCTCTCATCATCTGTAGCTCTAAATCTGTCGCTGATGCCTGGAGGAGGAAGACCCCGTTCCCCCAACACAAACACACCAGAGACACAATCCAGACGCTGTGTGTTGGCTTTAGTTGGTTTTCAATAGCCAAAGGGTTTCATTTTCTCTTAAAGTCCTGAGATTCTGTCTTAAGGTCTGTGTTCACATGTGTGTGTGTGTGTGTGTGTAAAGCTTTACTTAAGTCTTTCTTGGCTTAGATATATGTGTCATATTGAATCCATTAGGTCCAATAACATCCGCTCCCACTGGGTGAACTCCAAAGGTCAAAGGGCAGTATTAGGGATGACAGGCAGGATAGTGTGTGTGTGTCTGTGTGTGTGTGTGGAGCTTTTCAAGTTGCAAAGAGGTCAGGAAGTGTGTGCTTCATTTAATTTCGTCGGACTCCGTCTGTGTCAATCAGAAACAGAGAGAGGACTTCCTAGTTTTGTCAAGTTGCCAGCGGGATCAGCTCAACATTTTCTGTGTCATGCTGCAGTAATCAAACTGTTTCTGCAGTGATTACATCTTCAATCCAGGAGTTAACATCGTAAGTGAGGGTCTTACTAAAGAAAACATTATTGGGTCCCCCCCTCTTATATAAGACAAAATAAATTTGTCAGCAGTCAGAGATGCACCATCATAGCTTTCCCTTTAATACCTTTGGTTATATTAGACCATTGTGGGAAATGTTTCTAGACGTAGGTGAGAATTTAAAGTGTTAAATTAACTCAAAATAAACTCAAAATAAAGATTTCCTGATGTTTGCTGCTGTATTTCAGTATTTAAAGGACATTTTGAGTGATTTGGAGGGTCAGTCATGGTGCAACTTGTCTTTACAGATTTCAACGCAGGATTAAATTTTTAAAAATGCTCTTTGCTATAAGCTAAGCTAACCAAAAATGCTGGTTTAATTTAACCAGGCAATCTGCAAAAACACAACCAGAGCTGCATTTTTGATTAATCGTTTCATATCTATAAAATATCAGAAAATTATTTTTACTATTACAATCTTTCTGAGCTCAAGGTGACGTCCTGAAATTGCTCTAAATGCTATCTTTATAATATAAAACAGTGCAAAAAGATGCCAGAAGCAGCAAATGTCTGGTATTTTTACTTGATAAATGCCTCAAACAGTAAAGTAATTATTGAAATTGTTCATTTTCTATTGATTCACTAACCAGTTAATTGATTAATTATTTGAACACAGTGTAATAAATGAAGAAACACTGTGATTGGCTGAAAAAGGCGTCCGCTCCAGCAAATAGTGAAATGTTGAGATGAAGCTGGTAGCAGAAGAATCAGGATGTGTGTGTGTGTGTGAGAGAGAGAGACAAAGCAAGAAACACACACCCAGACAACAAAGGGGAAGCAGGAATAAAGGATGAATAGAGAGGAAAAGAGAGAGTGGAGCGACGCCCCCTTTTCAAAATGAGATGAGGGTAAAGTGATAGTGGATGTGTGTCTCGGTGGGATGGGAAGATAAGAAACGAGGGATGAAACCCCTCAACAGGGCCTCTCGATGAAAGACTGCATCTCTCCATCACTGAATTCCTTTACTTTAATCCTGAAGCAGGTAGAGAGAGAAAAAAAAAAAGACAAGGAAGAAACAGTCGCAGAGGGAGAGAAAGAATGTAAAGAAAGGTTAACAGAAACCCTTTTATGTCAAACCAGATGAAAAAGATAAAGACAAATTGACCACTTTTTTATTCAGTTAAAGTCCCTAAACAATAAAGAAAATGGAAGAAATGCTTGACTGCAGTATGTTGTTTTGCTCATAAAGAGATGAACAATTGAGTCGCTAGAGAACAAAGAAGAGTCGGAGACTAAATAGAGTGATATCATTGTGATTGAAGAAAGAAAAAGTCAAGATAAAACAGACTGAATTAGATTTTGGAGTGTTTTTTCCTACTTTGTCTTTAATTTTCATTAATTTATGGAAACATGTTAAAGATCTGACATCATGCTTGCTTTGATTTTAGTTTAGTGATGACTCATCGAATCCATCTATAGTGTGTTTACAGCTGCACGACTTCAATGATAATGTCACTTTGACCCCCTTTACACCTTGAATTAAAATGCAAAATTTTGGGTGATCGGATTGTAATCAAATAGAGTTTGACCACATGAAACTACAGGTGTAAATGCACCGAAGATGCACTGAGGACAGATTGTGATCCGATCGGCTAAACCACCTCCAGAGGTTGTCAGGGACACATTGTGACCACATTGAACACAATTGTAAATGCAATTGCATCGCATATAACAACTAAGTGGGTGGAAATACGTAATTAACTGTTCCAAACCAGAGAGGTAGCAGCCATTAGCCAGTTAGCGAGCTAGCAAGAAAGCAGCAGCAAAGCTATGGATATTCAAGAGACTAATGGAGACCAAATGTCTGCTTCTGATTTGATCCAATTAAAGTATACAAATGAAACTTGGCGATTCATATCGCAATGAGCATTGGTTAACCAAATGCTGGAGAACAGCTACAACCACTCTGGCTGCAATGTCAACGAAACGTTTAACACATGAAACTGACATACAGAAAAACCAAGGACAATAACAAGAAAAGTGGCAGGGGCAGAGTAACTTGTCCCTTTTTTAATGAAGTGGGTGCAGTGATGGGTGATCGACCCATGTTTAGCCCTGGTAAAGGAGACGAGGAGGGTGTGACGTTCGGTTGTTTGAGCTGGACGGAGGATCGGATCTCAATGTGGACACTGGAGACACATATTAATACCAGGTGTAAATGTAATCAGGTTAAATCATATGTAGATACGATCTGGATACGAGACTCATTTTAATGGAAGGTGTGAAGGGTCTCTGACAGCAATCGAAGAAGACGTGATGTTCACAGAAGTACAATCAAAGGCTGTCTGGAAAACAGGAAAAACACGAACACAGTTTCAAAAACAGTCACCAGGAATGATACTTTTTTTATTATTATTATTATTTGTTGATTCATTTAATTTAAATTCTAAAGAAGAGGGACAATGGGAAAAAACTACAAGTTCTCCAACCTAAAAAGTGCCTTCCAATAAAGCCTGTATGCATGTTTTACCAATCAGTCCCTATTGGTAGGACAAAAATACACCAACATGTTTGTTTGTCAGGTTTATAAAAATCTGAGGGCTGCAACAAGATTATTTTCTTTCAGTTATATTCTCAATGAATCGATCAGTCTATAAAATATCATATATGTCTGTCACTGCTTCCCAAAGCCCAAGATGACGTCTTTGAAGGTCTTCTTTTGTCCACAACACCAAAGATAATCAGTTTAGTATCACTGAAGCTTTTGAGAAGCTGGAATCAGAAAATGTGGACATTATTTCTTTAAAAGAATGACTCAAAACACACACTAGTGAGGTGCTGGCTCTGTTGGAGTTATAAACGTGCAGCTTTTCCACTTTTTTAATGTTTTTCTAGTTTACCAGAACCACAAAGCGTGTTAATAAAGTGAGCACAACCTCTTTTCGGACTCTATGCACCTGTGAGTTTATGACGTGCGAGAGCTCAGTCGAAATTGTTTCTTCTTTAGACGACTAAAACTATTCGGTTAAGTGTTATGAAGATGTTATGATTTAAAGAAGCGGGGGGGATGAAAGACTTATCTATATATTTTTTTTTTTTTGCAAACACACACAATCGCACATAGATAGGCTCGGATCGCGCGCTGATAATCTGCGCTGGCAGTCGCGCGACCCTGCGATAAGCATGAATGACGACTTTGATCTTTGTCTCTCTCTTCCTTATCTTTCAATATATCTTTCCAGCCTCTCTCTCTCTCTCTCTCTCTCTCTCTCTCTCTCTCTCTGTCTCTCTCTCTCTCTCTATCTCTCTCTCTGCATGCGTTCTCTAATGTGTTGTGTTTGTGATTATTAAGCTCGTCTGGGTTTCGCTGAGTTAGCGCTCCTATGTATGGGTGTGTATTTTAGGGGTATATGCATATGTTACTGTTATATATGTGTGTGTGTGTGTGTGTGTGTGTGACATGTATGACAATGTACCTACAGACCAGACTAATGTACAGGACTTTCTTATCAGTAGTGTCCTGTCATCCAAACATTTCTCTCCCCACACACACAGCAGTGCTGGGCCCCTGTATGGCATTTTATCTATCTCTGTCCCTTTGAGGTAGTCTAAAAATGGTGGTGGGCTTTGTTTAGGCTTCGTCTTAACCCACATACACTTGTAAAATGGCGGTAGAGCAGCCATTTTACACCGCTTATTGTCCGAAAACGGCTCGACAAACAAAAAAACGCATCTTTCGGTTCGAGCTGAAACGATGGAAGGTTGTGGTTTTTAGCTTTGAACTTCTCTCTCTCTCTCTCTTTCTCTTTTAAACACACCTGACACTCACTCATTGTCGGCTCATCCCCTTCACCATACATAGCGTTTAGTCTGAGAGAGGTCAAAGGTCACAGCCAACACAAAGGCCAGAGTAGACAAGAAGGTCAGGGGCACCAAGTGTGCGTGTGTGTGTTGTTGTCTTCAAGGTCTTCTATCAGCCTTCCTTCCATCTGTCCTTTCTCGTTACACTCAGTGTCTTTCACCTATTTGGATGCTTGGATCTTGTGTTTTATACTATTATCTCATTTAAAGGTAAAACAACAAAGACAGAAACAAACAAAAAGCAAGTAAAAGCGAAACCAAACAGCAGAAAGAGTTAATTCACAGTGTCCCTGAAGTTGTTTCCAGTTAAATCTTAAAGTTTTTTCCAGTTTTAAGTAAAACTGGAGCAAAGCACATGACAGGAGAAGACATTCATATTAAAGGTGAACCTTCTGTAGGTGCATCAGTTTCTAATGCACTCTACTGCCCCCTTATGGCTCCTCCAGGAACTTCAGTGAGTTGGAGAAACCTCTCTAGAGTTTATGGGTTATGTGGTGCATGTCCCAAACAAATAATATCTGATGCTTTTTTTAAAAAAACCTGCAGCTAACTGTCATTTAGTTTCAGTTTATTTAATCTCTGTTCTGATGGTTTTTAACAGGACAGATTTGAACAGAGATGCTGCTTTTCTCATCAGACTCTGCACAGATGGAAAGATGCAGTTAGTGACACTTTATAGTGAACTCGTAATAACCCGCATGCCAGGAGAACACAGCAAGATGTTCTTACACACCTGAGGTTTAATTACAAGGTGCAATGAAGGGCAAGTTCTTTCACCCTTTTAAATACTTAACTATTATTATATTGCATGAAACATGATCCATACGTTAAGACAGTTTATTTCAAAGAGATTTGAATTTTGAAGTGCTGCAGAAGCTTATAGAAATGCACCAAGAAGATTCGGTGACATTCTTACTCATCTATTCTTAATTACAGCCTTAAAAGAATGAGAGTAAAAGGATAAAAGTAAATTAAATGGAAAACATGCCAGAGGGGAAGCTCCTCTGTTGTCGTTTCTGCACGGAGCAGGAATTAGATACCTTCTGGGTGATCTAATGGGCAAACATGTGCAGGAATGCGCAAAACTGGTTATTACTGATTTTATAGGCTCTTGTGATTTGATGTGATGATGATGGCACAACTGTTTATGACATTTCCACTCACACACACACACACACACACACATATATACACACACACTGTTAACACAAATCCAAACTATCATTTATGACATTTTCTTTTCAGCACAGTCGCCCTGCCCTGCTCATTACTGCACTCAGCAAAACTCAGTGAAACACTGTTAAACATGTAGACGCTCATCACCTCACAAACAAAAATACTTTGGACTGTGCAGTTATGTTTATATGTGTGTATGTGTGTGTGTGTGTGGTATGTCTACGTGTGTGTGCATCGGCAGCTGGTAATATATGATGTCAGTTATGTACAATACATCATCACTTCTAAATATGACCTGTGCTAACACGTATCAAACTGTTAAAACAGCATTTCATGTACAATTAAGTAGACAAAAGAAACAAACAGATAATATGAAAAAAAAAACATATTTTAAATCCCTTTAAAACTTTCTCAATGTTCAGTTGAGGCAAGATTTGAGGGTAAAAAATTAAATAGAAGTAGAAGTTTAGTTTCCATTCAGCTCTTTTTATTCAGCTGTGAGGTCAATTACATGCAAATACATACAGTAAATAATCTTGTTACAGTCGACTTTCAGAAGCTGATTTCTTAAACATATAAACGAGAAACCAGTTTTCATTAAACATAGTAGGAAATACCAGAAACATGGATTTCCTCAGCTTGATTGAAAAGACCATTCAAAGACAATTTTGTCCAGCTTGAGACAGACGTTACTCTTGAGCTCATATTTAAACCAAAATGAGGCAATAGTGGTTCCTATAAGCCTATAACCATGTGACAAACAACATGCACATCATATCCCATCATAATAGTAGCATTTCAACCAGAAGAGATGAATATGTTGGCGAAAAGTGGAAGAGGAAGACAATGACGACTTTGTGTTAGTTTAGCTTTATTTTTCTGTTTTCTGATTTAAACACTTAAAGAACACCATTGTTCATGATAAAAGTAGACATAGAAATGAACAAAACAATAAAAGAAAGTAGTTTTTGGTTCCTCCTGCAAGTTGCGGTGCTTGTTAAGATGCTCTCAGCCTCCTACGAGTGTTTAGGAGTCACTCGTTAATCTACGATTAGAGCGTCTTGGGAAACACCTCATGAGCTTAAGAAGGTTTGTTAGCCTTCAGATTCTTTTGGAAACGGGGCTCTGGTTTGTTAAGTGCTTTTAAATGCACTAATTAACTGCCACTATACAGTAAAGTTGGTAGTTAAATAACCAGTGGCAGCAGGCTCTGTGGAAGAGGACCCTTCATAGATATAAAGGGCTCATTCTAAGATAATGAAAATACAACAATTCTCATTTTCATGATGAGATGATACACTAAATAAAACATACTTATGAATATTTTATTCCATTTCTGCCAATAGATCCATCTAAATCTTACACACTGGTCCTTTAAAAGGTCACATAATGACACCTGAGCAAGTTCCCCTCCCTGACAAAGGTCATGGGATACGGCCGAAAGCTTTCCAAAAAGCAAAGTAAGTGAACTTTGAGTGTAGAATATGTTATCACGTCTATGCGTTCAGGTCGAGAACGAACCCCCATGCTCGAAAAACTTAGACAGGAATTTCAGGAGTGTTACTTATTTTTGTCTTTTGATCTCAACCCTCAGCGCATGAATGTAGTCGGCGGGGCGTCACCTGCAGTTTGGGTGGGTGTCAGATTGTATCAGGAGGGCGGAAAAAAAAAAAAAGTTAGGTGGCTCAGCTGTCTGCTGTGTTTCCTAACGGCGGAGTCTAGTTTTGAAGGAGCAGAGAAAACGGAGATAAGTAGAGGAGAAGAGTCCCACGCCGCTGATTCACACACACGCACACAGATACAGAAAATATGCACATTAGCAGAGTATTAACAAACTCCGCAGGAATCTCAATCCCGACCTAACTAAACACAGCTGGATCGAGCTCGTCCTCACACAGATGCACATTTTCAGTTCTTTTGTCATGCAGACAGTGATCACAACTCTCTCCGTCTGATAAACAAAGAGAGGTGAAGCTGAAGGGAAACCAGGATGTTCACGTTTATAACTTCCTGTCATAAACACATTTTTTTCTACGTCTCTGATTAATCAGATCTAAAACAACACAGCCTGGTGTCGTCTTTTACATTCTTGGCTGTTGCTGGCGCTGTTGACGCACTCCCAACGTCGTTTGGTAATGGAAGTTGGAGTCATACTGGTTTCCGACAGTCGATATCGGATACTGAACTTTTAAGAATGAGGTTTTTTGTTTGGTTTTTTGAGTTCATTCAGACTTTTTCTGTGTCAAAAATGTTGTATTTAAAGCTTCTAAAACATATTTTGGGGCATCGTAGGACAATAAAACTGTCTGAAACCAGACTAAAGAAAAGTACTTATTGAGGAAACTGAAGTCTAAGGCCGAAACTAAGGATTATATTATTATTATCGATTAATCTGCCAAATATTTTCTCAATTAATCGATTAGTTATGTGGTCTATAAAGTGACATAAAATAGTGAAAAATGCTCATAATGGTGTCTTTGAATCCTCAACCAGGAGACGTTTGAACCAGCAAATGTTTGATATTGTATTGGCTGATTACAGATTTACATTTCAATTAATTTACATTTAGGTTAATAAATAGAAAAAGTATTTACGTCTCTTTTTTCCTTGTAGAAACTAAAACAAAGTTAATAAATTGAATACAAAAATTCAAATAATTAAAACATTTCACAGACTTTAATTTTTATATCTGGTCAAATGTTTCTGGGGGGTTTCAAGGAAGTTATGACCTCGATATTTTAAAATCTTGGCTATAGCTGCAAAAGTAAAACTTTGCAGGTTTAACAGGATTTTGTAGATGCATCTGCTTTTGTAGAGCAAATGAAGAGAAGCTTACAGCATCACTTGTGAGATTATGTTATCAGAAACTACGCAGGCGTCTCCATATCTTCCCCGCTGTCTCGACGCCATATGCTCTTACTTTTCCTAATGAAATAATGTGATACATTCATTACTTGCAATTTTTTTTTTCTCCCCGACACCCCTATCATCTCTTCCCTCCATATGGGATGCATCTTTCAACACTCTCTACAGTATCTCCTTCGCTGCTCCCCCTCTTTTTTTTTTGTTATTCCTGTAAGTGATGCAATCGTCCCACCTCTATGGTTCCTCCCCAAAACAAAATGTAGCACGGCAAAGAAAAAAATATTGTCTGAATCTCAAAATCAAGATGAAATGTAGAGTTTTTAAATTTATAGATGTATAGATTAACTGCAGCTTTTATTTATTGGTGTCAATCAAAGACACTTTTATCACTTTTCATGCCCACTTTATCTCAGCATGACCCAATACGAGCCAAACAACTCCTAATTAAGCATAGTAATTCATTTTTTAGCAAACATCTGCACCTCCTTTACCTCAACAGTCACATCTGTATGGTGATTTTAAAGGTTCGTCAGCATTTAAACTGGCCATACATGCCAATTACATCTGTACTCTCAGGTTGTTGTCACCTCAGGCTAATTTTTATGGACATGCAAGCTTGTTTTAGCCCAATTACACCATTTAAGTAACATTTCTAGGACTGAGCATCTTCTGGTGATAAGCGAAGGCTCTTAGTTGGAGAAAGAAGTCTGTCGAGTCTCGTAATATCCTGCATTCAAATAACAAAAAGATAAATGCAAAAACAACCAACCGGAAAGTATTCTATTTTTCTAGCTTCTTCCACCTCCTGCTCGGCAGCTGAGAAAACACCATAACTTTATGACATCATCACCGTGGGACAGCAGGGGCACTGTCCGCTAATGGGGTTTTTATTGGAGTGGAAAGCACCTGGATGAAAAGAGAGAACAGGTTGTTTGTTTAATGGCGGCCATCACCACAAACAGATGAGTCAGAGGTGGAGAGGAGGGGTGGGAATGAGGCAGGAAAAACACACACAGTCTGTGGAAGAAAGAAAAGAGGAGAAAGAGAGTGTACATGTGCACGTAGTGGTCAGATTTATTGTGTATTGATAACTATGACTGATCTGGATTTCAGTGGAATCTAAAACCAGTGAAACCAAGGAGGAAAAAACAGAAGGACACAGTGGATATTTAGGAACCTATGGCGGTATATGACACTCGTCAAAACACATTTAAGTTGATTTTTGGGGGCGTTTTTGCTTTATTGGACAGTTAACAGTACAGAGATGGACAGAAGACAAATTTCAGTCACAGTACATGGTTGCTGCATGGATGGTAAAGCCCCCTGAGGCAAATTTGTGATATTGGTTTATGTAGATTTTTAAAAATTGCCTTTACTTTAAGGTGATCCATATAAGTACTTAGTATACAGGGGAACAGATCTCAGTAGGTCTGCTCATTACCAATTAATCTGTATGTCTATAAAATGTCAGAAAATAGAAATAGTCTCCTTTTGTTGAATCAACAGTCCAAATTTCAGTTCTTTCTCTCTTCCTATTGGCTTGCAGACATGAGGTCCCTTCTTGTTTCTTCATGTGGCAACTGGTATGAAAACAAGACAGCTGAAGGCTTCAGGCGTTTGCATCAGACTTGCCAAAAAAAATCCAAAAATCTCACATAATAACAGGTGACCAATAAACGAGCTAGACAAAATGTAAAAATTCAGGATAGTGCAGAAAGACAATTAAGTACAGATGTACGTGAGTATCTGAGACATATTCCATCTTAAAAGCCCGCATCCTGAAGTAAAGTGGCCCTCTCTCTCTCGTTCTCTCTCCCCACCGTGTCTGTGGTTGCTTTGTGATCACTCATCCTGAGCAGGACAAACATGTCTGAGATAAACAAAGGTGTTTGGGTTCGCGGTCTGATCGCTAGAGCGGATAGGAGGGAAAAAAGACGACACAACCTAAACATTCCCATCTAGAGAGGATTCCCTTCTTTATCTTCTGTGTGTGTGTGTGTGTGTGTGTGTGTAGATGGGTGTGTGTGTGTGTGTGTAGATGGGTGTGTGTGTGTGGGTGTAGATGGGTGTGGGAGCTTGCTGACTTTTTCTTTAGTGTTTTCAGTTGTGTCATTTTGTGTTCAAGAGCATCAAAAGTCCCGTTCTTTGAGCACATTTTGTAGCCATCGCTCGGCCTTTTTTTTGTCGAGGGCGTTTGAGGTTCTGCCGATTCATGCCTGTGTGTGCATGTGGCTCAAGCTGTAATTGGTTTATCAGACTGCCCCGCTGATTAAACTTGCACCCAAAGACCCAACACACCCATTCGCCAACCCCCCCCCTCCTACACCCCTTCCCCCCGTAAACGTTGTTCCCATCACCGTCCCGCAGTGAGCATGCGGTGTGACAGTTGAAATCTTCTCCCTAGCACACCCGGCCCTCAGAACAATACGTCCCGCTAAACCCTCCGAGGGCCTGAGGGCGTGTGCACGTCCGCGTTTGCATGCGCGTGCGTTCGACGACAACACACACACACATGCCGGTTTTCACGCACACATGGCGGCGAGAATCTGTCTGTCCAAGCACTCTCCTCTATCAGGAAGTGAGGTAGGCCTGATGGGAGCAGTAAGTCCAGAGAGCTTAGTGGCCCAGAATAGGCTCCATTGTGCCCTTTGTGGTGGAGGGGATTTGGGCCTACAAACTGACCAGTCTGCTGGAAGGTGATGAGGGTGGAAGGTCTGGAAGAGCCGGGTGGAGATCCGACGCTCTGGCATGAAAACAGACAGAGATGCCAACTGGCGAGGGCATCTGTGGTGAGATGGTGTTGGGACTCGGGGAGACACTGGCAGGAAGAGACTGATCTCTGATAAAAACTTGTCCTGATGTGTATAAAAAGAAATGCACATTATTTTCATCATGTCTGCAAATTAGATCACATGAGCAATATGTATTTTTAAGAACCAAAGTATGCCAAATAGCATAATCTAGCCCTAACCGAAATATTAAACCCCCTCCCAAAAAAAAATTATAGGAGTGACACTAAATATTAAGGGTCTTTAAACTTCCATTAACTGATTTTTTGGCCACTTGGGGGCAGCAGAAACCAATTATGAATGCAACACTGACATATCATCACCTTTCAAGTTGATGTGTTGAACTGGTCAGCAAACAGTTGTTTATTTACAGCAGTTACAGAGCAACATTATCATTCATTTTAGAGTTTCTGTCCACCTGGTGAATGTAAGTCCAATATTCACTCTTTTTTTTAGCTCTCTACCAACTCCTGAGGGAAATATCTCGCTCTTTAGTTGCTAAATGCTCCACTATGTTCACCAGCTAGTCTACAGCTAACTGTGTCTGTTTGCCATTTGGTGCTGAGCAGGTAGTGTACAGTGGGGTTTTTAGTGCGTTTTCTCTGAAAACAGCTGCCTGCTGCAGCCAAAAATGACACTATGAAAGCACTGAGAATGAACCAAAACAGTGAAGTTGCAGCCAGACAGCTAAACAATGAGCTGAAAACTCAAATACAGAGGTACATTGACAACCTGGGTGGAAGATTGCCACCTAGTGGTCATTTTCAGAGCAGCCTCATCGTCCAACCTAAATTTACTGAGTTTCTAAATCGTGTGATTGTCATTTAACAGAGCTCTCATTTGATCTTTATTGGTATTCTGTGTTTTTCCCCTTTTTTTGTTCCCTTTCATCCCTTCCCTTTTATCTCTACTCTCCCCTCTTCCCTCTTCGCTCTCTGTGATCTTCTTCTCCACTGCATTTTTTAATTCCATGCCATGTTTGGGAATAAACAGAAACCCTCGGAAACACACTCACTCACTTCCTCTTTCAAAAACTCAAAGACACTCACTTCCAGCTGATCCTCAAAGAGACTCTCTACAGACTGAATTTAAGTTGCCACTAAAATTTAATAGCTTTTCAAAAGTTTGGAACAGTCTTTTATTTGCATGCATGTTTTGTATTTGTTAAATTTGTCTTTCTTTTAGGATGCTGGTCATCAACATCTGTACACTTGTAGATGTAAATATGAGCATGATTTGGCAGGTCAACTATGATTAGGGCAAAGAAACCATCTTTTCACCTTAACTAACACTTCAACTCTCACCTCCTACATAAAAAAGCAGACAGAATACCCAGCAGTCTCTGAAAGTGACCCATGTGACCTGAAAAATAGATACTAGACAGACGTTGCCTTTTGAGGAGATGACCCTGAGAGACCTGAGCAGGTTCCAGAAGGATTTTCAGACATTACTAAACAGTTAATAGGGGGGTTTGGCACTTTTACTGTGATTACAACTGAGGTGAAGACAGGTTAGAGGCAGATAGAAGGTAGAGGGAGGCAGAATGGTGAAAGAGAAAGAGGACAGGAACAATACAGGAGACAAAAGTCATGGTGACAAAGTTGAAAAAGAAAGAGTGATGGAGAAAATGAGCCAGAGGGAAGGTGAGGCGTGAGAGAAAGTGGCTCTCTGTGGGACCTCTGCATATTTTCCCTGGGTGAAACCAGGTGTGAGTGCGAGCTGTGAGCCAGACAGCTCCAGCAAGCCGCCTTTACCTGGCACAGCCCTGTCATTACACCGCCTGCCCCGAGGCCGCGGGCTGGAAGCAGAGCTGCAACCTCGACCAGACGCACAGTGTGGTCAAGGCTAATCCAGGATCATTGTCACTTCTAAAAGCCAAGTGCAGTAAACGAAAAGGAATTTAATCTCAATGACATCACTGCAGTCAGAGACTTTATGTTAAAGGTTATGGCTGGTGATTTCTCAACAAATCTCATATGCAGAGCCAAACCAGTAATGTATGTGTATCCAAAGCCTGATATATCTTATTCCTCTGTGCTGTAGACCTCCGAAACTATTAAAAACATGCCATGACATGTTCCTTCATTATGGAGATTAAGGTAATGGAAGTTTGTTTAGAAAGACTCCAAAGAGCAGTCACATTTTCAGTCTCTGGAGAGCAGTTCTGTGTAAGTCAGACGTCACTGAGCGTTAGTTGTACTGCATATCACAACCTCTTGAGAAATGAACAATGTAGTATCTTCTTGCATGCCCTTTACCCTAACTGGTTGACTGTGAACTCAATGGAATAGCTCAACATTTTGGGAAACATCAGTAAATTGATACCACTCTCATGTCTGTGCAACATATATGAAGCAACAGCTTCATATTTCTTTATGCTTAGCTTAGATTAGCATAAGGACTGGAAACAGGGGGAAACAGCTGGCCTGGCTCTATCTGAAGGTGACAAAATCCACCTATACCATCACCATTTAATAATATTATCATGTGTTCATCTTCTAAGTGCATTTTGTTTAAGTCACGTTTGAGAGAAGCCATTAGGTGATGTATATCAGATACAGAAACGGTAATCACTTAGGTGCCAAACAAGTCTGCTTTACCTTATACTAGGATAAAACATAAAGTTTAGACAGTCACAAGAAGGCGTTTAAGAGTCAGTGTATACTTTTGTATGACTGTCAGTTTGTATCTAAATGGTTCAGATGCTATAAACTGTCCCTGATGTCCCCAATTGTGAAATTTGATATGTCAGAGATGGTTCGGATCTGGTTTAAATGGTTTTGTGTCTGCAGGCAGAGCAGTTATATATGAATAGGACCAGGACCACCTTCCTTTCTGTATTATGTACATGTGTGTGCATTGAACTATTTAGGGGTGTGTGAACCTTATCTTACTGTGTGTGTAATGAAGGGTGTTTAACCTCTGTGCATAGGCCTATATGCATGCACCGCAGTCTATGGTGTGTCAATGTAATAATGTCTTCATACGTTTCTGTTACTTTGACGTTTGTCTTTTGGGTTTGGAAACTAAACATTAAGAAATCAAGACCCTTTTAATCCCCCTTTGATAAGTTCTGATTTAAGTGTATATAACTCAATAATCTGTAAGGTTAAGTGAAGTGCAATGTTAAGGGGTTTAAGACAAGAATGTCGTCGTAAAAGTTCAGCGCAGTCAATGAAACATCCTCTCGAGTCTGCAGTCAAACACAATATACATGCATGCAAGCATCCACATGCATCTCAGCTGTATAAATAAATCTACAGATGTCTCATAAATGTTAAATGCACATCTGCAGCACTGGTTTACATTCCCAGTTAACTTTATTGTGTGACATTTATGTGAATTAATTTATGAGCACATTTCCGTATAGGGGCGGAAATGAAAAGAATTTGCTCATATTGTAATTTCTGATATGATGCACACTTTCCCAAACATTCAAAAACCGTTATATATTTTCATGTTAGGTAAGCACCTTGTAGTTTTAAGTTATATTATATTTACACAATAATAAACCAGATTTCAGTGTGCAGCTCTGCAGCACAAATCCTCTGACTTTTTGACCCGAACACAAGACATCTGTCCCTCTCTCCGCCCTCTTCTCCCTCCATCCGTCTCCTCTCTCTCCTTTACCCTGTTATACTGCCTAAAATATGAGCTAATGGCAGGTTGTCAGTAGTTGAAGTCGTGAGTGTGTGTTTGTCTTAACGAGCCCAGTCTCATAGGAGAGGGATTTCTCTGGCGTGTTCATTCATCCAGCTCTAAATCAGTGCAAACCCACCTGTTAATGTTGCTTTGTTGTTTTTTTACTGCCATCATGTGGATGAAAATAGGTAGTGCAGCCTGTCACCTGCGGCACAAGTACATTCGTGTAAGAATAAAAGCTTTACAATGAATTTTGGGCTCTTTAACACCTACTTTTTACCAACAAATCATCAGTTATTTCCCAAAAACTTAATTTTACCTGTGATGTTCAAACAGTAATCTACAGTAGCAGCTTCTCTTCTAGACCACCATCTGAGACCACATGCCACTACATGCCCACGTAAAGCACTTCACCATCTAAGACATCTGAGATGTGGGATTGTGAGGCACAATCATGTGAGAAACCCCATAGCTGGGTTTTTCCGCCCCGGCTTGTCCCTGTCTCATGTAAACACACCCGCCAAATCTGTTACACAAGGACAAAATGGCTTCCCCAGCAATTTGTTTGCAAGTGTCCCCATCACCGCATGTAAACTCCCGCATCAGGTAGATGATGGTATTTAATTGAAGATTTTGATGACAGGTGGGGAGAAGTGACAAAAGTGGTTGATAACGGGATTTACAAGAGGATTATATGCATACTTGTGATGATCGCATCTTCAACAATAAGAGACTTAAATAAGCAAGATGTCTGAGACAAACAGTAAAAAACCGCCGTTCTCGAGCAAGACAGCGAGGTGCAGAAAGGGATCGGTGACTGTTTGATGTAAAACAAAAGAAGACAATGCTCAATTATGTTTGCAGGCATTAGAAATGGCCAAACTCTATAATTTTAGGACGTGAGTTGGATGTTGGCACATGAAAAATAACCTGATAAATAGTTAAATTTATTATTAATGATATTGGCAGGGATGTTATCTTTTTACTCAATACTTATGGATAGTGAGGAGTTTTCATTTCATTTAATTTGATTGTCAACAACACAAATTGGACATAGTTAAAAATAATCGTCAATAAAAGCACAAACACGTCCTACACATCTTTCTGTTGGGCTCAACTTGAACCTGAAGATATCGTCCAGAAAAGTTCATAAATACAATCTGAAGATAAGAACTGCAAACTAAACAAATATAGAAACACAAAGTACAAACTTCAAAATCTATAAAACATTTATCAAAGACACAAAATATGCTACAATTTTATATCTTCTAGCGGATTAGACAGTTTATAATTGAGTCAACACATCAAGTAGCAAAATGTCTTTACTTGGAATTCATATTAAATTGTTATTAAGAATAATAATAATGTGTTTCATTATATTGTCATTCATTACCTGTTTATATATTAGCATCCAGTTGTGGATGCTTATCAGGAGGTGTAAAAGGTTGTGACAAATACATCAAAAAACACTCAGAAGACCTTATATTTCCTATAGTGTTAAAAACCATTTATTAAATGTTTACAGTATGCTGCATATATAGGGGGCATTAAAATCAAATGTTACCTTTTCTTTTGCTGTGTTTGAACTGTTTCAAAGGTCATATTTTCCCTTTTGGGATAGGTGATGCTACCCGTTCAACTTTTCTTTGGCTTCATCAGGTTGATTCTCATAAAAGATCTTCATAAAATCAACATAAATACTGTGTATTCATGCTTCATTTGAAGGACTGACAATACTTTGCACCGTTGTACTTTTCATTTTTTAAATAAAATGACACACAGCACTCTTGCTTACAACAATATTACTTGGTGTTGAAAAAAATAAAATGTGTTTCAGAGATTATACTGGTGTTTGATGGCCTTTATAATAGGGATTAATTTGATTTACAGCAAATAAATTGGCTGTACAGTTTGGTGCATCAGGAACCTCGAATGTTGTCTGTTCTCCGCTCTCAGCTTGCAAAGTGACCGTTTCTCCTCTCTTCTCTCAGGGTCGTCCTGGGACTCTCGGTGAGGTTGGTCCGAGCGGGCCAGAGGGACCTCGTGGGTCTTTGGGTTCTCCAGGGCCTAAAGGAGAGAAGGGCCACCTTGGACTGAGAGGACCATCTGGGCCAAAAGGAGACAAAGTGGGTGCTATGGATCAAAAGAAATAACATGGTTGACATTTTACTTTTACAATGGAATAAAAGACAGAGAATCAGCTGCAATACTGCACAACATCCTTCTTATTATATGTGCACTTACCAAAAAATAATAATTATTTAACTAGAAATTTTGATTTTAACGTATTTCATATAGAAAATCATTCACACAATATCGATCAGAACTGTCTGCAGTAACATGGTTTCACCACCAGGTGCTGCTGTTTAATTGGATTACAAATTAACACAATGAATTATTAATTTCTACAGGGACCTATGGGAGTGCCCGGGTTCCAAGGAGCTGATGGAGTACCTGTAAGTAAACCAGAAACAAAAAGACACACACCAACACATTTACAGTAGAGAGAAACGACCGTATCCACATTTCTGTCCCTCTTTTCTCTGATTAAATATTTGCACGTCCCTGATTTTACAAACCTGTTTCTATCTATACTAGGTTTACTTTACTAGGTTGACCATGTAGGACAATCAGTGTTACTTGCACTGAATAAAATTTAGAAAGAAATTGTTGTCATAGTTTTTATATTTTCAGTTTAAAATCTTTTAAACACCTGAATATGTTTAAATTCCTAGATTAGTGGAGTCACCAAATAACCAATGGTCATACATTATTCCTGTTAATATAACATAAATAAAAGGAAATTATGATATGGAGACATTTTAAGGCTATTTAATATTTATTTTATTTTATTTTTCATTGTAAATGTGTGAATTTGTGATCCTGGATCGATTATAATCTGCAGTTAGAAAGTTTTTTGAGATGATTCCAGTATTTTTTTTAATCTCCTTCTCCCCGTAGGGTCACCCTGGTCAGGACGGTAGCAGAGGAGCACCGGGACTGGACGGTTGTAATGGGACCAGAGGAGAACCTGGAGATCCTGGCTTTGGGATAGGGCCACCTGGACCATCTGGTTTGGCTGTGAGGATGAGCTTCAGTTCTTCTTTTTTCAGTTTATATATTTTAAATCTTTCAAATCCTGTGTCAATCATCCTGTGTGTAATGATGGCGTTGTTTCCTCCAATAGGGGCCTACTGGGCCAAAAGGTCAGAAAGGAGAGGCTCGATACATCACGTCGGATAACGAGATTGTGGTAAGGTCTTACACACATATTTAAATTAACACACACATACACATCTTGTTTCTGCTGCTATGTGAACACTACTACAGCACTTGAGAGGTAAAAATTGCATCAAATTATGTTAATCTTAAGTAATGAGTGTCAGTAAAACTTCAGTGCATTAAGATTTCCTTAAAACCAAAAAGGTTCCTCTTTCTTACTCCTTCCCGTTCCTACAAGTCACTTTTTCTTCTCTACACTTCTTCTTCTTCTTCTTCTTCTTCTTCTTCACTTCCTTGTTTTTACCTTACTTTTTTACATCACTCCCATCTGCCCCGTCTTCTACATCCCCCCACCAGATATCGCTTTTAAAGGAGTCCGTTTGAGGTTGATACCAATTTCAACAAATATTCTGCATCAACTTCTACTCTTTTCACTTTTTTCAAATAAGGAAAAATAATATAAATGTGAACATATATGTGTATACATAGTCACATATCTGCAAAATTATATACCATCATACACGACAGATTAACACTATACGGTGGATAGTGTACATATACTTTACATTTCATTTGCTTTATGGTTGAATTGACCTTTGATTTGATTAAATGTAGCTTTGATCTTTAGCCTCTTTTCTATGTATTTGAAAATGACTACAGTTATCCATCTAATTGTATGAAAAATAAGTTTGTTTTTCATTTAAGCTCCTCCAGGGAAATAACGTTTTCAGTCTGATATTGTCTGTTAAGTAGCAGGATAGCTCAAAAACCTGTCAGCAGAATTAATTAAATTTGATGGAAAGTTAAGCCATCAGGAAAGGAATAAGTATTAGATTTGGTGTGGATAGATAAACAGAAATCAGTCAACTTTGTTTCCAAGAACTCGTGAAGATTAGAGGTTAAATTCTTTTGTTTCTCTGGTTTTTCTGCATGTATTTTGCCTTTTTGAGGGTGTTAAGAAAACACTTTTTCACCACTCAAACGCCAGACAATCTCCAAACATATCAAGTACAGAACATATTCAGATGGGCCTCAAAATATATGTTTTCTGTAAGATTTGTTACTAATTCATTTTGTGTGTGACTGAATTTTACAAGAAGATGACAATGTGTATCAGCTCTGTGTCAGCCTGCAAACTTTGAGAGCAAGTGGCCAGCAGGTGGTGCCACTGTTACATGAAAAAATTTAATTCTCATAAGTCAGTGGTGAGTCAGGCTCACATGAAACTTGGCATAAATCTCATACAAAGCCTAAATATTCTAAAACACAATCTAGGTTTTCTCCTTCAGCATGATTGTCTGTATATTGAGGCAGATCCTGATTCAAAATATACATGAAAATAAAGTTTTCTTTTATTAAAAAAAGAAATGTAGAGAATTGTGGAACCTCGTTAGAGGTATTTGTTTAAGTCCTTTGTAGCAAATCTTTTTTTCAAATTTTCTCTTTCAGAGTTTACCTGGTCTCCGAGGACTGGACGGAGAGCCTGTAAGATTATATTTCACTTAACTGTTTCTTATAGATAACATGCAAAATATATTGAACTTGTGATTTTATTTCTTAGTTTACCACTAAGTGTTAGTAAAACACGTATGTTAAAATAATGATATATAAATTTGTAAATCTGTTCTGACCTGGTTGTGTTGTGTCCCTGCAGGGTATCAGAGGTCCTGATGGTCCAGTTGGTTTGCCTGGTCCAAGAGGCCCTGAAGGATTCGCTGTATGTAAAAAAAAACCATATCTGTTATATTACCAGTTATATTTTTATGTTTTAATACATTAAATTTTCTGTAATTTGTTACATTTCTGAAGGTGGCTTGTTGCAACTGATAATGTAATAACTGCAAGATTACTTCGGCAAAGTTTTACAGTAAATTAGTTGAAAATGTACCAAACCTGTTAAATATGTGCCAAATGTTCTATTATTGCATAAACTAGTGTTAATTTACCCATTAAGGCTTTTAAGTGTTGGTAGAATAATAGTATTTCAACATAAATTTAGCTTTTATGTCACATTTTGTGTTATGCCACATTGCATTATTAAAATCTATATAATTCATATATATAAGGAATATAAAGAATAATCAACAAATATTGTTTTTATTGCAAGTTAAAGGGTGCGTATGCAGTTTTGTGTTTCTTAGATGATTAGAAAGTACTTTTTGACATGTACAACAAAATACTAATCTGTCTATCCATCTAATTATTATTTAATTATTTCCTTTTAATGTATTTTTCAATCTTATATCTGATTTTGTTGCTTTATATCTGAAACTGAGCTCTATTGTCTGTGTGTAGGGCCCACCTGGTCCTCCCGGTCCCCCAGGGCCAATGGTAAGTAAAATGATATTATATAAAGGCAATAAATGGAGGATGTACAGAAGTGTTGCCTCAGTTTTATCATTTAAACATTTTTGCTCTTGTTCCTCCACGTGCGTTTTTGTTAACCCTTGTTGTTTTTAGGGGAGCCGTAGTGACGGATATCAAGGCGAGAGAGGAGACAAGGTACGCATCGCTAACTGAAGAAGTCATAGAGACTAATTTATGTGTCTGTAGAGATTAATACACGCACATCTCCACACATATAAGGTCTGTTAATACTGATAGTGAGTGCAGGTTTGTGAAAAATTAAACGAAAGTTGTTCTTTTCTCTTGTTTAGTTTTAGGTTTTTTTTTTTTAATTATTTAGTTATCCATCAATTACACTATAAACAAGAGAAGAAAGAACAGTTACACAGTTCAGCTTGTCACACATCATGATAATATAACCAGGGAAGAAAAATAGCTTGCACATAAAAATGTCTAGACACTATAACTATAATACAAACCAAAGTTATTTGGACAGTTTGTGTCAGCCACACGCATTTAACCCTTACATACTGTTCAGGTCAAATTTGACCCATTTTGACATTTGAAAGCAATAATAACACCTTAAATTACATTCTTTAAGTCTGACATTTTATGACATTTTCCTAAAGAGGTCCTGGAATTAAAAAAAAAGTAAATATTTCAAAATGATTCACTTTAGTGCAGCTGATCATGGTTTTAATGGTTATAATGAAACCTACCATTCAAATGTTGTTGTATCCACAATAAATTAATAAAAATAATTATGTTCTCTTGTTTTGGATAACATGACATCATAATATAGTGTGATTGTGAATGTATTTTCTCTATAAATGAATAGTGTCAAACCTAAAGAAAATCACCCATTTATTAATGACTGACAAGATATCTTATATATATCTTATTGTATATTATTATCTAATTATAAAGGAATACTTAAGCCGGATCAAAAATGACCATTCATACTGTCAAAAGTCAGAATATGAACAGTATGTAAGCAAAGTTATTGAAAATGACAGATGAAAAGAAACATTCACATAATCTGTAAATCCACTGTGAGTGAGACTCAGGATACTTTATCTCCATAACATCATCTCAGGTGCTAGTTTGAGAGTGATTTAAACACCAGAGTGAGCGTAAAATCCACAACACTGTGCGTAAATGAAAAGTTCAGGCATTTTGGGGAAGTAAACTTGTTTACTATCTTGGCCAAAGTCCAATAATCAATATCAGTTATACATTGGCCTGTCTAGGTGTGCATTCAGGATGTTAGATACTAGCTAGCTTAGCACAAAGACAGGAAGCAGGAATGAGGTAGTCTTGCTCCTTCATAAATGAAAAAATTAGAAAGAACAAAACATACACGCACACAATGCCTTATTTTTACTTTAAAACAGGTTTGGGTTTGTTGGAAGATGTTTTTAGCTTGCTATTAAGCTAATTAGCTAGCTAGAAATGTTTGTATTCTCATAGTTATTGTGCTAACACAGTGCACTAAGCTAACAAGTTCTAGACATAATGTAAACACATTAAGGAGGTAGTCTAGCTCTTTTATAAATGAAAAAAATATCAAGAACAAAACACACACACAAAGAATGCCTTATTTCTACTTTAAAACCTAGCTTTTTAGACAGTTTTGGGCTTGTTGGAAGATGTTTTAACTTTCTATTTAGCTAGCTACTTTTGCCTTCTTACAGTCTTTGTGCTAAGCTACGCTTGGCTAACAAGTTCCAGACATATTTCTGCATTGAATGCACAAAACACAAAGTTTCTGCCCCATTGACCTTATGTATAGACCTAATGCTCAATCAGATAATCAATTAAGGTTCCCTTGAAGTTGAAAAAAACTGATCACAGAAAATAAAACACTCTTCAGGCACTCTAATAGGCAGAGCAAGGAGAAAAGCTTTAATATAACCTTTATTTAATTGGGTTTGAAATGCCGACCTTTTGTTTTGACTTCACATGTCATTAAATCTGAATACCTGCTACTCTATAGACATTAAACTGTAAGTATATTGACAATGTGAGGTCATTAAACCATTAGATTTTAATATACTGTACCTTTTCTCCTTGCTCTCTAAGAGTGTCCAAACTTTTTATTTTTCTGTGACTCTTTGCATCAAATTCGTTGAACTTTTTGAGTTAAACATTGTGGATTTTACGCTTTCTCTCATGTCATCTCCATAAACATCAGCTACAGACTAGCTCATGAAAAAAAGCAGGCTTAGAGTGCTCTAGCTGGCTCCAAAGTGTGTATGTGTGTGCATGCGTGTGGATATGTATGCATTCCTGTGTGTTTGCATGCCTGCTTGAATGTGTTTGTTTGTAATAAATGGATTGGTTGGACATAATGCTGTGCATGTTATATTCTCGGTGGTGGTTTGACAACCCGCACTTCTTCCGTCCAACACATTAATTTACCCCTTCCTCCCCCTCCTTCCTTATAACCCCACCCATCCCTGCATCCCTCCATCCTCCTCCTCCTCCTCCTCCTCCTCTCTCCATCCCCAGATTGACACTGAACTGTGTGTTGCATCCATTTCCTGTATGATAAAAAGATCACATGAACCTCTACTTGATTCAGTCTGGTTTGTTCTTTTCAAATGATCTGTGCTGCCACTGAGACAAGTCTCAAACTCGCTGAAATGTGCAGACATTTCCCCATCAGATTCTGACTTTATGTGTCATTTCAAATCATATTTAAATCCCAATCCAAATTCTTGCCATTTCTACTGTTTCCCACTCAGATTCAAATTTTATAGTGTGCTTTAAATATGGTTTGTGAGTTGATCAGTGGCATTACACGCTTGTTTCCCTTACTGTTGAATGACAGTTCAGAGATTTTACACGGTGAAGTTCCTTTTTTTTCCCGTCAAATTGTCTCAAAAGTAACAATTTTCAAGTGAAACTCATCCGATTTTGGTTAGGCCATGTAAGATCTTGGCTTGACTGTGCAGTATTTGATGTTATTAAATATGAAAACTCCAAAATTTAAACCAAAAAAAATGTGAAAAATAAGAAAAAATAGTTATTAAAACTTCAACCGTGTTCAAATTTCTGAGCTGTTTTTTTTTTTTGAAGGACAATCTGTGGGCTGTGACTGGGTGCTGGAATCACTTGCTCCTACTTCCTGTGTTGCTCTAATTCCTCCCCCCCTCCTTGAACACATTTGGGCATCTGGTGGTGAACTCTGGGATTTGTAGTTCATTAGCCTGCTCTTCGACTCCTCACCCCTCCATCCATCCACCCATTTTAATTGAACAATCACACACGAGTACTAACAGTCATCTTCCTCACACACAACTGCATGCATGTTATGCTCAACCAAACCCTCAAACACTGAACGTTTAGACAGATTCAGGGTTGCGCTGAATGTGGGAACAGCTGGATTTACTTTTTAGCCTGTTGAAATACATTTTTGTAGGATGAAATTAAAATAGTTCTGTTTTAGCCCCGTGAAAAGAGGGGCTCTAAATTTTTTTTTTAAATGATTAGAAACTCAAGATAAAGTATCTCTGCGCTCTCTCTTCTCTTCTTCTCTCCTTCTATCTTTCTCTCTCTCTCCCTCTCCTCCTTGAGTCTCCTCATCTTTCCTCATTTTGTTCCTCCACACATGCATTTACTGCTCTTCCCTCCATTTTTTTATTCTCTTTTTTGAATTTTATTTTCTGTATCGCTTCTCCTTTTAAGCGTGAACCTTGAAAACTGTTAATTTAAGGTCTACTAATAAGGCTTTTTTTTTTTCCTGGAGCTTTCAACAGCATCTCACATCTATCAATCTATCTGTCTACACTATATGGCCAAAAGTATGGGGACACCCCTCTTGGTCTGGAGCTGTTGTATCATGCAAACCAACATTGTGTACATGATTTATCACAACTTTTGTTGCTATTGTATTTACTTCTGATTGGTTTTTTTTTCGGTAATTGTGTTTATATCTTTATGATTATTATAATTCTTTGACTGTATTTCTTGATAATGTCTTCACTATATTGTTTTTGCGATAAATTATTTATCCAGTGTTGGTTTCCATGGCACTATACATATTTTATTGAGTCTGGACTGGAGATGTGCACTGCGTCTGTGGTTGTAGCCAGACCCACTGGAGGGACTACTTATTCAACGACCCAAACCTGGTAAAGAGGCAATTAGGGATCAAAAGTTGTGCTTTTTCTAAATTCAATACAGAGAAATGTTTTTCAGAACGAAGCATTTTACAGCATTCCAGGTATTGCTTGTTGTTGCTTACCTTTTACAATTTTTTTGGACTTATATGATGTGTGTGGTCTGCACACTGATTGAGACTGTACGCCTATTGGGTAGGAAAGGATGTCTCATATATCGGTGTTTTAGATGATGTTAAGCAGGTTTTTTTATATAGCAACTTTCATAAGCTGATGTCACAAAGTGCCTCACAATTTAAAATAAAGCAACAGACATAAGAGGAGTAAAAAGAAATCAAAACTAAACAAAAGTTTCAGTTAAATGTGTCCACAGGTCTTAAATCTTAAGTTTTAGCAGCCGCAACCTCAAGAGCACAAACTACTATAGTTTGGAGCGTAGAGGGAGGCAGAAACACTGATCAGAGACTCGGAGGTAGAACTCTAGAAGTGCTCTCAAAAATATTGAATTTGATTCTGAAGTCAATGTAAAGAATGAAGACACTTTCAGAAGACTTAGTCAAAGGTTTTGCAGCAGCATTTTTGGACCACTTGTAGGCAATCCAAGGACTTTTGTTCTGCGGCAGGTGAAGGAGTCCCAATAGTTCAGACGGGACCTGCGGTCAGGTTCCAAAACCTTGTGGAAAGCCTTTGGAGGCTGTTTTAGTAGCAGATTAATACCCATGGTTTTGGAATAAGATGTTTAAAAATCACATATGGCTGTAATGTGCAAGTGTCCACATACTTTTGGTTATCTATCTATCTATCTCTCTGCTTCACATTTTTTTATTTCTTCATTTTTCATCTTTTGCTGCTCCCTTGTCATCTCTGCCCCTTCCTCTTCTTTTCATCACTCTCATCTTTTCCTCCTCCATCACAACCTCATTCCTCTCCTCCGCCTCTCCTGATTGGCTAACGGTATGTTGTGTGTATTTCGGACTCCAGGGCGACGTGGGTCTTCCCGGACCCAGTGGTACTCCCGGCGACGGGTCGCTAAGAAGCGAACAAACTCTCACTATCTACAAAGGAGATAAGGTAACACAGCAAGAGAAGGGAAGGAGCTGAGGTTGTAGCGCTTCCACGACACACACACACTCGCAAACATACCACATGTGGATGTGGTGGGGTTTGATTACAAAAATGATATCCCTAAATCCACACAGCAGGCAGTAGACTTTAGAAACAAAAGGTTAAAAGAGGAAGAGGAGCAATGATTGCAGCAAACTTTACGGCCATGGAGGGGAGGACATGCTGGTGTAGAAAGGGAGGAGTCGAAGGAGGAGAGGTTGGTCTGGACTTTAAAATCCACCAAGGGAGCATCAGTACGTCTTTTTCATGGCAGGTTGGAGTTTGTTATACAACAATTGCTAAAGACAGAGTTGTTCTGGAGGCAGAAATTAAACTAAACTGTTGAGCTAATGTTTTCTGCTCCACTGAACTGCCCACAGAATTTCCTTATTGATGTAATGATGCAGTCATGCTGTTGGAAATTGGATTTTACTTTCAAGTATGATATATCTTAGCTTTAAAGGACGGGTTCACAATTTTTCAAGTATGTCTTAAAACAACAGTTGGGTGCCCAAATGAACACTGACACATGTTTTTCTTGTCATAAATGAACACAAAGAGGGAATTTGATGCTAAAAAAGACTGTAGATGTGACAGATATCCACTTCATTTGACTAACTCAGACGGCTGAAGCAAATACATTTTTGCTCAAAACAATGACTGTGGATTCTGTAAGCGCATTATGAAGGGATCCTCTAATGGTCAGTATGAACAGGAGGAACGATTACAACAAGGAAAACCTGTTTCAATGTTCATAGGGGCATCTTACTGTTTTAAGACAGACTTGAAAGGTTGTGAACGTATCCTTTGATGACACACTGAGACAAGCAAATGCACATTTTTGAAAAGTTTATATAACTTTTAAACTACAAGTACATTTTTAAGAGAAATATTGGGAACATGAGGATTTAAGTGGCTTAATCCTCCATTATTTGACATTATACTGAAGCTTGTACAATGTTAAGTTTGATCAGTTGTTACTCTGCTAAAACTAGACCTTTGGATCAACCAATGAGGTAATTTCTGCCTCCAGAGACCATCAGTCTATGAGAAATTTGTGGTAACTAAAACTCCAATCTGCCACCTTTCACATCTAGCATTATACTTTATACTGATTTCAAAGACCAGCCTCTCATTAACACCCCAAAAGCTCCTCACTCCTCCCCTCACTCTGTGCACAACAACCCCTCCAGAGGCCTCATCCACTGTCACACGGAGCCCATCCTTCAGTCAACAGTCCCCCAAACGCCCCAAAGCTCTGCCGCACTTCCCACCGCCTTTCCCCTTCCTCCTCGAAACCCCTCGTCCTCCCTCCTCGCTCTGCCTCCTCCCCGGCGCCTCGTAGTAAACTCTCTCTTCCTTGGTTACGGCATCCAGGGCGACGTGGGCTTGCCCGGTGACCCCGGCCAGCCAATGATCAATGGAGTTGTGGAGTTTGTGGGTTTTCCCAAAGGAGACAAAGGATTCCAGGTTTGTTGGAAAACGAAACTTCTCTCATAGTTTCTAATGCCAGGCAGGATAACGTATGCTGTCAGAGAGCATCGTGTGTCCTTGAACGCCCTACCTGTCCTTTATAAACTTCTCTTGGTAATGAAAATGCTATATAGGCCTATATTTATGTCTGCTAGGGTCAATTTTTAGATATCGTACAACAATATGTTATACAATATGGCAAATTAAGTGTCCACTATGCAAATTTGTAAATGCACCTAACACATTATTAACTATAAATTCTGGCTTCTTTGCATCACTAGTGAATTATTCTTATGGATGCTAATGATTTTCTACCCTCCAGACAGAACAATATGAAAGTCAACCAGCAGGGACTCGAAATTTACTGTACTGGCAACAGATAATCCATCACGGTGAACATTAAAACTTATTAAAACTTTTTGTAAAACTTGGTGTTTAATAGCAAACAGTTGCCATCGGTAACTGTTTCAGAAAATTCTTTCTTTAGTACATTTATTGACACTTAAATATCCAACATTTGAGTGTTTTCTGCAAAAGAGCAAGACTTTTTAATCCGAGAAACAACCAAATTGTCATTTGTTGAATCCTTTTAACGCCATCTTTAATGATTGTCTTGTGAGTAGGATTTCATGGAATAGATAATTGATTTAATTGTAACTTTGACAAAAAACAAAAACATAAAGGTGGTGACATTCACTGTGATCTATTACTTATCTCAAGGTCAAGTTTTCAGGTTTCTGCAAGGTGCCTCTCTGTACACTTTGCAGAGATATAAACTAAAATCCAGTGGCAAAGATCAGGTTCCCTTTAAAAAGAAGTGGATACAGTTGAAGTTAATACTGTATGATTTGGCAGAGTGAATATTAGAAGCAGCACTCGATCCTCTTGTTGCTAACCATCGAGACAAGAATAATCTGGATCATCCAACCTGGATTCCTCAGCGTTTCAAGCCCAGCACAGTGCATCCTCTCAGGGGCTAGGTGGGGACAGAGCCTGTCCACTTATCCCAGAATCCATTTCATCGTCGCCATGAGCCACATTTTATTCCCCTCATCCTCTAGGCCAGTTTAAAACAATTAAGTCCTATATCAGCTGGGCATTTTTTGTTGTTTTCCTCTTTCTTTTATTATTTGCGTGGACTTATAAAGGTAAGTTCACATTTAAAGAGCACGTGAGATAATGTAAGAACATTAATTGACGCCTTCACAAATTCACCTTTGTTGTCTCTCTCCCACTCTCTCTCTCTGTCTCTCTTTAAAAGGGTGAACCTGGACGTAAGGGAATCCCTGGGTACCCTGGCAATCCCGGCCCACCTGTAAGTGTTTTTGTTTGTTTTCCAGAACCATCAGTTTTCAGTAAGTTTTTACAAGCAGCTAGAAATACGGATGGTTTTTTGTGAAAGTTCCATAGCAAACAGAAACTTTGTTGAAACATCAATGAGAGAAAATCTGGTTTAAGATAATGTTAATAACATGTTTTTCTTGATTTCAGGGACCTTTTGGCTATCCCGGTGAATATGGAGAGAAGGGCATTCCTGGATACCCAGGAGCAAGAGTACGAGCTAATGGCTTTTTTAGTCATGAATACAATTACATTTTCTATTGTCTTGTATTCAGGAGTATTTGTTTTTGTTCTTCGTCTGTTGTGATACACAGTACACTAATAAGTATGGTTTCCTGTCTTCCTTTATGGTCATCTCTGATCTTTTTCTCTTCCTCTGTGGTGGATGTGTTCTGTAATTTCACCAAACAGGGCTCTCCAGGTTTTAACGGACCTCCTGGCGCACCAGGACAACAGGTAAGCTTTTCAATACCTTCTCTAACCTTGCAAACACACTCACGGAGAGGTGCAGACCAGTTTGCCACCTCTTGTATATATTCTATTTTTAAAAAAACTATTTTAAGAATATGATGATAATTTTGTTTTGCACACTTTTTATCAATGGCGATCTATGAAATAATGGATGAGGAAGAAGGCCATGACGCAGAAAGCTTTCCTCCGGCTTTACCTCATCCATTATTTTCCTAAATTGGCACACATAGTGCGTTATCAACAGCCTCGTCATTTGTATAGTAAATGCAGAGTAATTCAAACATTTATTCTGACACCACAGGGATACAGAGGTGATTCAGGTTACTCCGGGCAACAAGGATACCCTGGAGCCAAGGTAAAAGGACAGTGTTTGTATGTGGTTGCGTAGGCGGCCTGTCATTGTAGAGTTTTCTGTACTGTAGTATGCACTATATAGTACTAATCTTAACAGTATGTATATATTGCAGTTAGTATACAAGTAATCAACATACCTAATAGTTTTATACTAACACTTTTATACTGATACAATACTTTTGGCATCAGGTGTCAGTCAAACTTTGAATTGACTGTCACTGCCAATTAAATATAACAAAAGAAAGAAAGGTCTGTTCAACAAAATGTATTTTTCTTGTTTATTTTCTTTTTGTTTGAGGTGTTTCATTAGTTTTATGTTTTCCATGTTTTCCTCCATTAAACTTTGTGCATTGCATTGTGGGACAATAGTGTCAATCACTAGCACACTCAAACTTTTTTAGCTTGTAAACTGACTGTTAGTACACTTTAGTTTGTCATTGTTCGAGGATGAACACACTTCATTCATACTACAAACCTGCTTATATGTACAGTAGTATGGTTAAGGTATGGTTTATAGTTTATGTGTTTTCTTGCCATCCCCTTGTTCCACAAGCAGATGGTGCCAGTGTTTCTTGAATTAATTTTACCAAAGTTTGTTTTCTTCAGGGAAGAAAATGAAGAAAATTTCACTTTACTGTTATACAAGATATTTGTGTTATGTAGAATGATGCTGTGAACTGGTAATGACTCAATTTCATGCTTCTGAGGTGCAAATAGGTCTAAAGGAAAAGTCTGACATTGTGAGAAATATGTTTTCTTGCCAAGAGATATAAATGAGAGGATCAATCTACAGACAGCAGCTACCTAATTATCTTAACTTAGCTTATCAGTAACAAAATGATAACCGGTTCCATAAAACTACAACATGTTGTTTTTACTCTTCAGTTTTTGTTGTGATTAAATGAACAAAATGCTAAGTAAGTGCTAAGTTATTAGTGAGCTTTAGAGGTGTTGGTAGGTGGATTTTGTTACCTAGTGTGTACAGAGCCAGACTAGCTGTTTCCCCCTGTTACCAGTCTTTATGCTAAGCTTTAGGCTAAGCTAACTTTCTGCTGGCTGTAGTTTCATATTTACCATAAAAACATGAGAGAGTTGTCAATACTCTCATTTAACGCAAGGCAAGAAAACAAATAAACATAGCGTCATTTCCCAAAATGTTGAAGTATATTCCTTTAGGGTAGATCAGTACGCATATTAACAAACTGTCAAAACAACAAATAAGTAAAACTGGATTACTTTCAGTTAGCATAATTTTATCACATGGGATTTAGTTAAATCTAAATAGTTTATATCTCTTTGCTGTGATATTTTGTCCTGAACTGTGCGTGTCTATTAGGGAGAGCAGGGAGACCCCGGAGTCCCAGGACCTCCTGCTTACGTTACTGGTCTGGGCACTTCTGTTCAAGGTGAGACACAAACACACACAATTCAAACTAATAATTTTATGACTTAATCACAAGTCGATTGTGAGTCATTATTCAATATGTTCCTGTGTTGACCACCCTTTCTCTGATTGGCTGTAGGATCACCAGGTGACCCAGGTCTGAATGGTCTGCCTGGTGCTCCCGGTGACCAAGGAGCTCAAGGGTTCCAAGGACCACCAGGTCGACCAGGAATTGGTGGTTATAATTCAGGTAATGCGATGTCACAAAGTTGTTGCAACTGTTTGAAATTTATTTTTTTCATTTAGGGATCCACAAATCATATATAAACTGCACTAATAAAAGTCCAAAGCAATGAAATGAGTTTATTTTTACAGTAACATATCAATTTAATCAACTTCTCTATCGATCAATCTTCTTCTCTCTCCTAATGCCACATGTGTAGGTGCCGGCTCTCAAGGTTTTCCAGGGACCCCAGGCCCAAAGGGAGAGAAAGGTAACCCTGGCATACCTGGCTATGGCTCCGAAGGAATCCCAGGCTCCCCAGGACTCCCTGGATCCCCCGGCCCTCGTGGACCTCCTGGCCCTTTTGGTATGTTGATGCAGAATCTGACTAAAAAAGGTCTCTGGTCCTTCCACCATAGGGAGGGGGGGTTGTGATAACGATTGACGTGGCTAATTTGGGAGATGAGATGAGAAGTTAAAAATCCATAAAGGGCGACTGCATTATAGCTATGTATGTAAAAAAAATGATCATTATAATTACTATTTTAAACTTCTGTTCTTGTCTTTTTTTAAACATGTTTTTAATTTAAACTGTGGTTTATGTTTTCAGGACTTTGAGATGGATTTACTGTATGAAACAAGCTAAAAATGACAAAGTTTGTTCTTATTTTTATGAATAAAATTATGCAAAAATCAGAAATTTCTAGATAAGGATACAGTATCTTAATCAGTCTGGCACAGAGCTGCAGTTCGCATAAAAGATCTGTCAATATAAAAATGGATTTTTACTGTCCTCCAAGGATTGTCCGAACCCTGCGTCATCTATCCTGATGGGTCCATCGGGCCTAAAGGCCAGTAAAATGCAGGTATCCTAAAGCAGTGGTTCCCAACCTGGGGGTCAGGACCCCCACAAGGGGTCGCTGGATTTCTTTATTTTAACTCCTCAAGCCTCTAAAAGTTATTCAAATTAAACAAAATAAGTCATCTTTCTAGAGCTGAAGATTTTCTTCTAGACAGAAGATTAATCAGCAACTATTTTGATAAGTGAATAATTGTTTTAGTCATTTTTTAAGCAAAAATGTAAAAAAAAAATAGGCTGGTTTCAGCTTCTCAGATGTGATGATTTATTGCTTTTCTTTATCAAAATTGATGATAAACTGAAAATCTTTTAGTTTTGGGCTGTTAGTCAGACAAAACTAGACATTTGAAAATGTAACCTTGGCCTGTGGGGAACATTAACGGATATATTTAATTATTTTCTGACATTTTATGGACAAAACAGTTAACCACTGACTCAAGACAATAATTGGTAATTTAAGTGGTAGACAATGCAACATGTGACGAGGGGTCCCAGGTAGACGTTGCTTTATTTTAAGGGGTTACAGGGCAAAAAGGTTGGGAACCACTGCCCTAAAGGCAGCCATATTGCTATGGTTGCCATGGCAATATTCAGCCTGCCAAAGCGAAAATCAAAACAACAAACTCAACTTTCAGCAAGCAGTATCTTAACTGCCAAAACGCTCTTCTTTACGCTGTACTCTGTGCAGGGTGCGGTGGTAAGTATAGCTGAGAAGAACGCAGCTGTAAGCTTCCTCTCTGCTCCAAGCTGCTTTTCTCATCTTTGGCCACAAGGTGTCGCCTGTGAGCGTAATTCACTGATTTTACATGGACATTATTGCATGGCAGCAGCCTTTACAAGCGGGATTTTTCTTCTTTTTTGACACAAACACATCAAGCAAAGGAAGACTTTATGATTGTTGCAAGAAAAATGGAGACATAACGTGACAGGAAGTCTAATATAGTCCCACAAAATCTTTTTCTTTCAGTTCATCATGAACATGTACTTGCATCATACGCAGGAAATATCTAATTTTCCCTGTTTTCTATAATTACATAACAGAAACCAAATAAATGTCTACATATGACACATTAAATGAATGTCTTTCCTTGTATTTTTATGTTGTGTTGGTGCCAAACTGCAACACACTATACATGCTGCTTATGTGGCAAGTATCTCTTAGCCACTACAGTCAATGTAAAATCACCGAATTGGTTCATGCTAACTAGTACAATGCTGTTTATATTTCAATAAGATATAACCAATTTAATGCTTTTTTTTTAAAAAAGATAAGCATCTGTCATCTTGCAGCAGCAGCTCAAATCTTCTATCAAATCTGATGAACCAAACAGAGCAAACTAACCCTGATTTCACACTGTGACACCAAGTTGCACTTGCACTGTGCTGGTTAAATATTTGGGTTACTGAAAAAGCACATAAGAAAATGAATTCCTCCAAGAGAGGGGCACAACAGGAATCAATTTTTTATTTTGTTTCTATTCTGGTTGTGGACCACATTATGTCCACAATCGGTCAGTGCAATTCAGCTCAAGATCAAACAGTGTGAAATCTAAAAAGTCACAGAATAATATTTTGTTCCTAATGACTACTTACTCTAATTTGTCAAATTTAATTTTTTGAACTCTAATTGATTTCATGTGTGTCTTTACAGGTGGTCCGACAGGGACAGGAACTAGTTACCCTGGACAGCCTGGGTCGCCTGGTTCCAGAGGACCTCAGGGTGACAGAGGACTCACAGGGGCCAGAGGTACACATAAATACTCATACATACAGTCTGAATTATGATTAAAAGAAAATAAAAGATCTTTCTTCAGAGTCCAAAATACAGTTCCAGATGTTTCAATCATGTTTTTGTTTTTTTTTTCGGAACAATGATTGCTGCTTGAAAACTTAAATTCCTCACGTTGCGCTCTGTTGCATTCTCACAATGGTTGATATCATAAAAATGTTCTATCACTTTAAAAATCACATCCATTTTCCTGCCGTGGCTGCAGCCACACATTTAGAAATGTTGCGGTCATGAGTGTCCCCTGTTAAAAGAATTTCTTCCTAATGACCTTTAAATAATGGAGACTGGATCTGAAGTATCGAAGTTTAAGTTGACTTTATTTTCTTGTGCAAGAAGGAGCGTTTCACAGTGCAACACATAAACAGGGTTACAGAGAAAAAGGCTCGTCTTGGAGCATTCACAGTTGGTTTATAACCTTACAAATGAGCGTCTCAGCTTCCTCCTAATGTTTACAGACATATTCCACAGATGACGTGGTGGCCAGCTGTAGATCCTTTGATCAAGATGACTCCCTTCTGACCTGTCTCTGACCTTTATTCGCTCCTGACTTCCTCTAACATATGTACTGGCCTCCCGTTGTTAATCTTAGCTGCTGCGTTTGCTGTTTCTACAACTTTGCAGAGCATAACAGGAACATTCATCATGACATGTAAAAACAAGAACACACACAGTAGTAAGGTTTTAAGACATCTTATCACAGCATAATTCTAATTTTTATAACAATCCCCCCCAGACACAACACCTCAATGCAATTTTTTTTATTAACTTGGATTTTTCCTTCTTTTTTTTTTAAATAGACTTTTTTTTCATTTTTCCCCTCTGTTTACATTTATATGTGAGTCAATTGCGACATACTGTGTCAACATTGTAAAAAACAAATGCAAAGTTGCCCAAAAAAAGTGTCAAATTTAGAGACTTTTAACAAGCTTTTGGTATAAAGTCATACTGAGGACATTAACTGGGTATCCTTAGTGTTAGCTGCAGCTTTGTTTCCTGCAAAAAAAAATGACAGCTCTGTTCTTTTGTCCCGAAAAATTACAATTTCTGTCAAATAACAACAAAAATAAATGTGATGTCTTAGTTATATCTGTGGTTTGGTCCTGGATGAGTCTACACAGTCAGTGTTTTGTAACAAATTGTATGAATATTGGAAACATTTTACGTACAAATAATCACAATTTTGTCTTAAGAACAAGCTCCATGATTCTTTCCACTAATATTCTCCCGCTATGATTATACTTTTCCTCTCCTCTAATCTCCATCCCTCTGTCCTCTAGGGGCTCCCGGTGACTGTGCCTGTCGTGGAGGAGGCACCTCAGGGTACCAAGGGTTACCTGGTGTTCCAGGAACCGATGGCAGCCCTGGTTTCCCTGGGCGAAAAGGTGAAATTGGTGACACTGGATCCCCCGGCTTTAACGGTGTTCAGGGACCTCCTGTAAGTAAAGTCTTCACCCACACACAGCTTTCATAGCTGAATCCAGTGAATATTTAACAATGAAACATTTCATTTATACCATCTGTTGTCCTTCTGCAGGGTCGTCCTGGTCCTAGTGGCACCTACGGCCGTAAAGGAGAAAAGGGGACGTCTTACTACCCCAACTTGGGTTTGGGAGTGAAGGGAGAGCTCGGATCTACTGGACCCAGAGGACCTACGGGTGAAACTGGAAAACCTGGCAGAGATGGACTGCCTGGCTTCCCTGGAGGTCCTGGACCCCCAGTGAGTGTTTTAATAGTCAGAATCAAAAGTAGGTTTTGGCAAGGAATAAAAACAAGTATCACTTAAACATCTCCTCTCCTCTCCAGGGTGATGCTGGCTACGGCACAGTCGGGGAGAAAGGTTTCCCGGGGTTCCCAGGGGCAAAGGGTCGTCCTGGCGGCCCCGGTGAGTCTGGTGCAGGTTACGTCGGAACGCCCGGCTTTCGCGGAGAGCCTGGAGAGCCTGGTATAGCAGGGTTGCCAGGGGCACCAGGTTTGCCCGGACCAAGAGGTAAGTGATGACAAGTGAAGGAGCGTCAGAAGTAAAGAAAGGAGGTGTGTGTGTGTGTGTGTGTGTTTGTGTGTGTGACGTTGAGAGAGAGAGAAAATAAGTGAGAAAGTGTGTGTGCGTGTGTGTGTGTGTGTGTATGTTATACTGTATTCTCCCCACAGGGTGACCCCACAACCATACATCCATCTCATCCCATCACTGTCCATCCTCCATGTACTGTAGTTGCCATAGCAACCTCATCCTAACACCTTAAACCATTAGAAGCCATCTCTGGGGACAAACAGCTCCTGGTTCCCCAGCTCCCCAGGACCTGAAGGGACAACATGGCTCTCGTTAGATTTTCTCTACCAAAGCAGCTTCCTGCCCTTCATGCCTCGGCTGCAGCCGCATACTGTTAACTACATGATTAATGGTCTCCATTAATGTGCTTATACACTTCTTCTATAATCTATAATCCATAAACTGCTTCATTAGTTGACTGATTGATGCACAATGATGAGACTTTATTTGCTGATTGCGCAACAGCTACTGTGCTTCTTTAGTCTCAGAGGAGGTTTTATTTTGGCAACGTCAGTCACAAAAATGATTCACAAAGCAGTGAATAATTCCTGATTTTGGTTCGGTCTTTTAAAGGAGGATGCTGGTGTTTTTTCAGCCTCACTTGTTTACATTTGTCCTGTCAGTGTCCGTTCACAGTCAGCAGAGTTTAAAATATCAGAAATTCTTTTTCTGCTTTTTCTTCTTGAAAAATAGCTTTCACTACAAAAACCTATGCAGCAGAGTGTTGTTTAAAAAAGTAGATTCCAACATTTTAGGCAATAAAATGACATCTGGATTAATTTGAAAAAATTAGAGCTGCAACAATTAATTGATCAGTTGATCGCCAGAAAATTCATCAGCAACTATTTTGATAATTGTATAAAAATGTTTTAGTCTTTTTTTAGGCAAAAATGCCAAAAATTTGAGGGTTCCAGCTTCTCAAATGTGAAAATTTGCTGTTTTTCCATTTTATTTGACAGTTAATTGAATATCCTAACGGATAGTCAGATAAAATAATCCATGAATGCCATTTTTTCACAATTTTTTTAACATTTAATTTCATATTTCTAAACAATTAAATGAGAAAATAATCGGCAGATTAATCGATCATGAAAATAATCATTAGCTGCAGCCCTAGAAAAAAAGACACCATCACATTGTACTATTCATATCTTATAAGTCCATGTTTTTTGCATCTTTATTAGCTGGAACAAAAGCCAATATCAAGTTTGTAAAAAAGCACAACGATTAAAAGACGATTAAAACAAAAAAAAAAGTCATTTAACAAAATGTAAACTCTGGGCTCTGACTCTAAATGACACCAGCAGTCTCCTAAAAACATGATTCTCTTCTTCCTCTCTGAGACTAAATGACACAAAGTCCTCAGCAGCAGCTGGCCAAGTATGAATGTGTGCTCTCATACCGTGATGCTAATGCTAAACAACTGATTCATTTTGCTCTTAATATGAAGGTTATTGTCACTCACAGGAGCTGAGAGAGATTGAGGAGAGATTTTTCTTTCTTATATCACTTTTGTCACTTTTGATAAGTGTTTGTCTCTCTCTCTCCTCTCGTTGAGTGGAATAACCTGTTTTAAAGCACTTTTACATTAAAGCGAGCATTTTAATATGCTTTTGCCTTAACTGAATGAGCCTTGAAGTAATTGAATGGAACTGATTGCTGATATTTGTTTGATGATAAAACAAAAAAAGATTTAATTGCTTGATTGGCGCATGCAAATGACCCTGACTGGCTTTGTATGCTGCCATCTTCTACCTCTCTCTCTCTCTCTCTCTCTCTCTCTCTCTCTGTCTCTCTCTCTCTCTCTCTCACTCTCTCTCTCTCTCTCTCTCCATCCATTCATCCCTCCATCTCTCTGACCTTCCTTGTGCATGTGTATCTGTCCAGGTGAAAACAGCTGTGGAGGGGTTAATGGCACCGGAGAGGGAACGGGTGGGTAACTAACTTTTTCATCCACCAGCCAGAGTAACGTGCCTGGGACCGAATTTTGTAGCTTTGAGTTTCAAGCAGCCCAGCGACTGGTGGATTTAAAAAAAAAACATCCCTCGAGTAAAGCTTATCGTTTGCAGAAGTTGTAGAGCAGAAAACTGAAGGCAAGATTTACTTGTGTAACTCACTAATCTGCCCAACAGGAAATGACCTCAGAGACATCATTAGATTAGAAATAAACAGTGCAACAAAGAGGTTTGGCCAACTTTATTCAGTCAGTCAGATATTGCTATTTACTTTCCTCACATGTGTTCACGATGCAAGCAACTTGGTTAACAGGTCACTGTATTCTGGCTAAAAAAGCTATCTATGCAGTGTGAAGATGTTGTGTTTAGAGCAGACAAACTCTCTTTGGCTACCTTTCTTTTGATGAAATTACTAGCTGAAGAACAAAACACCTAAAAGTTTGGTTTCAAATGCCAAATGCCATCAAATATCTGACTAAACAAGCAAGTTAAACTTAGAAATATAAAGAGCTTAACACTCAAAAACCAATAATGTTCAGTGAAATCTTTGCCTGGGTAGGCAGTGACCTATCAATGTGACGTATGTCTACATTCAATTAACACAGCAGCCAAAGTTCATATCACGCATGGATGGATAAAATATAGTCTATTAGTTAGGCTATAAATCAACAAAAAATGTCTTGAAGAGCTGCACGATTGAGTTGTTTTATCTTCATTGAAGTTAGCCAGAGGGCTGGAGTATGTGTAATCCTGAGACAAATTATGAATTAAAAAATACATAAATAAATACCTAAAATAATGAATTATGAATATGAAGAAATTATCAATAGATACAATTTTAATGTAATCTCAACATTTTTTTTTAGCCTTGGTGAGGCACTGTCTACCCTGTACCCTGCTAACACTGTTAGCAAACAGCCCAACAAATGTCATCAGATTCACCTGTTTTAAAACAAAGCCAGTGAGAAGAGTAAGCAAAAGACATAAATATAGAAACTTCTCATGTGAAATAAACAGGGTAGATAATTGATGTTCATTATACTAGGAAGCTGGTTAAGAAAATCTATGATTTATGAGTGAAAACCTTTGCCATCAACCCAAACAGTGGATGCAAACATTCTCAGAGCTTCTTTTTCCTGTGAACTTTCAAATACAAGCTGTGAAGTGAATTAATTTAGTTATTTATTAATGAATTTATGCCTGCAATCAATCATTCATATGGAATTTACACAACAACACTATCATACATGGAAATAAAACCACTTCAGTAGAGAAACAACAAAGAGAGAAAACCTAATGATGGATGATAATGGAAAAATTCAGCTCTGGGCATGTTCTTACATCTATAAGAAGTAGCTGCCAATGGAAATAAAGTTAAGTGACTGATTGATCTTTTGTTTGCAGTCTGTACACGTAGTTAATGTTATTCAGAGGAACGTCTCTGAGGATCAAGACAGATGGATGTTCTGTTGTTGTAGCCAAATATTTTAAGTGAAGTCTATAATGGCTCAGTTAACCAGCAGCTGACAGTATTAGATAGACTCCAGGAAAGCAGGTAATTCTGGGAAATGAAGTATTTTGCATTCTGAAAACGATTGGCTCGCTGTCAATCATTTGTTCATGACGAAGCCAATGGAAGCCTCTCGCTCCCTGCATCTCAGGGATTCCATTCTGGCCGAGTCAGTCGATGATTGACAGTCGAGTTTGAGGTTTTATCAGAATTTGAAGTACTTCAGAGCGACGCTACCCTCTTGAAAAACATGACGGGTGTTTCGTCCGATAATCATTGGACAGCCGCAGTTGTTTGTACTCTCCTCTTCCTCCAATCAAAGCTGCTAAAATCTGGCGCATGTTTTCAAGCCCTGCCTCTGCTAAGTGCTTTTAACCAGTGAGGGTTTTTTTTTTTTTTTTGAGGGGGGGTGAGGGGCAGCGGAAATGGTAGAATTGATCCCCAGACACAATCTCAACAAAAAGTTGAATTTTTCTAATTTTCTTCATTGTGATGAATTTGCTACTAACGACATTTGACCTACAGTACAACACAAAATAATTCTCATGATCAGATTAACCTAAATGAAAGCCTGTTATTGGCATGAATGGAGGCGACAGACAATCAACATTGCGAGATATTCACAAAATGGATTCAACCAAGAATTTAATGGAGTTCATTACAGAATATTGTGTATTTTATTATCATTACTGGAAAATTGTTCAAGGCATTTAGTGCTATTTTCTTTCAAAACTTTTGGTTTAGAAACAACATTACTCTGTTTTTCTTTGTATTTACTATATGTGTGATTCAGACCTGGGCCAAATGCTATTTTTCAAACAACTACAGCAGCATTTAACATGTTCAAAACCTCATACAAAAATTGAGTTTTTAGTTTTTGTTCCATGTTGCAAATCTCACATGAGTAAATTTTATTTGGGCCAGGTCTGATGGCACATAGTAAGAGCAGCGTGTAGTTATCTCTTGTATATAATGTAGAAATAGTTAATGTTACTATTGTGAGTCCATGTGTTCACTGTATATGTCTATTAAAGTGTATGTGCTAACCTGTATATGACTGCTACCAGGCCAAGTGTTACCTTGCACCATACCTGGTGAGGATGGAGCACCCGGTTACCCCGGTTTACCTGGACCACCAGGTAAAAGTCAAAAGATGTATTATGGTTTGTTTTTGACATTGTGCACATAGTATATGTGATTCACTGATTAAATCTGTCTGGTTCAAATATTTTTGTGCTAAAATAAGATTTAGATTGTTTTTGTCTGCACTGGAGCACATTGTGTAATTTTATATGTATTTTTTATTATTTTTTACTGTAGTTTAAGTGCAAGGCCTCCAACATTTTTTCAGCTGATCAATTACTATTGTTTTTTATATATTTATACATATTAATATTCAAAGTGCACAACAACACTGCAGTTTTACATTACAACTTTAAAGCTTGTATTTATGATTATTGCTTTCTAACGATGAAGTTGTATTATCTGTGGTTGTCACTATTTCCTTTGACTATTCAGGATATCACTGTTCATTCTCACTACACAGTTCTTCATCTGTTTGTAATAAAAGAAGACATTAATCTACTATTTATGAATATTTTCTCCGGTTACTAAAGTATTTTTCAAAAAAAACCTCCATCATTGCAAACTGTCAAACTGAAAAATGGTCATCATTGGAGCTGTACTTGTCTACACCTGTCAGGTCCTAAAGGTCAGTCAGGTTTCGCAGGAGGCTCTGGACGTCCAGGGTTTGATGGTGCCAAAGGAGAAAGAGGAGACCCTGGCTTTGGAGGCCAGCCTGGGCCACAAGGTAAACCTGCAGAGTGGCTTTTTTTGCACAGGTATCTAGAGTAGAATCAGGGCCAATATTTACTGTGATGAACAGTAAATGGCTCTAGATTCAAGCTGTTTGAAAGGTATGTTTACATTTTGTTTCTGCAAAAGGCTAAAAAGAAATATTTACAAGCGAAGGAAATGCTTGTATTTCTCATGGGCAAGTTTTTGTTTTTGCAGAAATCTCTCCAACTTGGAAATGTTAATTTATTAAGTTAATCATCAGGTTGTTTGTATTATCTGAACTGTCGCTTTATTTGCTGAAGATAATCTTTAAATCTTCCACAAGTGATCAAGTTACCATTTTATGATGCCTTGTTACAGAACGATATTAACAGCAGATGTTAATCCAGCTGGGATTAAAATTTCCTTCACAATCAGAGTTAAATTAAAGCAAAACTGCTACCTCTAGATGAAATTTATAGATGGAACACTGTCACAGTGTAAAGATAATGTTGAAAAAACAAAGTCAGCCATCTGCCAGAGATAATCACTGACATATTTGCTCTATATGAGATTAAATTTCTAGATATCTGAATAGAATTTGAGGCAAGACATGGAAAAATGCACATTGTTCATCCCAAATTGTAGTGGAGTAGCTTAGGAAGTAAAAAAAAAAGTGGCATGTCTTTTTGTTCATTTTTAAATAGGCTTTATTGCTGATCCATTCAAAAAATTAAGTGATTTAGACTTCGATCAATCCCAGACCTCTTCAATCAACTCTACTATTTCCTCCACCCCTTCCTCCCTGCAGGTTTCCCTGGACCAAGAGGTGATCCTGGAGGTCCAGGTGGTCCAGGATCCAGTTTCGACGGAGCAAGGGGAAAGGATGGTGCTCCAGGGCGTCCTGGAGCCAAAGGTCAGCCTGGAGATGTAGTGGGAGCCACACCTGGAGCTCCAGGACGAGACGGTTTTCCGGGAGTCCCTGGAGACAAGGGCCAGGCCGGGACACCAGGAGGGCCTGGATTACCTGGTGGGTGTGAAAGACTGTCATTGTAAAACTGAAAACTGTAGCAGTATTGTCGTTAGAGTAATTGTAGTAGTTAGTTGAAATAATAGAAGTTGCACTAGTTGTAGAAGTAGCTGCTGTAGCACCAGTGGAAGTAGCAGTAGTAGCATTCATCATACCAGCAGTAGTGGTAAAAGTAGCAATAGCAGTATCAGCAGTTGTAGCAACAACAGTATTTGTAAGTGGTAGTAGTGGTAGTAGAAGCCTACTACTAGTAGCACTAGCATGTAGCAATAATAGGAGCAGTATCTTCTAGTTATAGCAGCAGTAGTATCTAGTAGCAGTAGCTAGTACAGTACTTAGCAACAGAAGTATCTTGTGGTAGAATTGTTAGCAGCGGTAGTAGTAAATATTGTTGTAGTAGTAGAAGTTATGTCAGGAGTATTGGTTGCAGTTGTGGTGATAGCAGCAATGGTGGTATCAGTAGTAGTTGCAGTAACAGTAGCAGCAGCAGTAGTAGTTTAATGCCAATAATGGTGGTGGTAGTAGTACAGTTTCGTAGCAAATTTGTATTTGTTGTGGTGGTGTTAGTAGTAGTATTAGTAGTAGTTTTTACAGTAGTAGTATCTTGCTGTAACATGATGATTATTATTAACAGTAACATTTAGCAGCAGCAGTAGTAGTTCTACTAGCAGGAGTAGTATTGGTGGTGGTGGTCGTGGTAGTTGTAGTAGAAATATCTTAGTAGTAATAGAATTATTAGTAACAGTAGCAGTTGTAGTAGTGGTAGTATTTAGTAACAGTGTTATTAGTTGTAGTAGTAGTAGAAGTAGTAAACCAGTTGTAGTAATATCTGTGAACACGTTTCTTTCTTCCTCCATCAGGTTTTGACGGGCGTTCCGGTGTTCCTGGACTGAAAGGAGAGCGTGGAGTGGATGGTTATCCCGGTAGTCCCGGCCTTCCTGGACCTCCGGGTGAGCCATCTAATGGCATTACCGGTCGACCCGGAGCTCCTGGCAGCAAGGGACTGAGCGGATCACCAGGTGAGGGAAAAGATTCAGTAACTGTGTCCGTGTTTTATCACATGGCTAACCAGACTTCTGATTAATTTTGTAGAACTTTAGACATTTTAGACTCCATGTTCTGTATTTGAGAAATCTTAAATAGAGAGATTTGTAGCCTGATTTGCAGTAAAAGAAGAAGAAACATGATTAATTTGATCTTGGCTGTTGCCTTACACCACTTATCCATCCACGTTTACCAGTGTTGGTTCATTCCTCCCTTTTTTCTCTGTATTTCTTTCACAATTCTTCATTTACGAATCAGACGCCACAGTTGCCTGTTTTGTTCTTGTTGTTTATTTAAACATCACCCAAAAGAATCTCTTCTCCTGTTTTGTATTTCTCCTTGTCTTGTGTTTCTTCCTCCTTTTCTTTCCCTCTTTTCTGCACACCACCACCACCATCATCTCCATCCATCCTCTCATCCCTCCATCTTTTTCCTCTTGGTGTTGGGTCATTCGCTATAGGCTGCCAAGGTGAGACACTCTCTCTCCCCCATCCATCCATTCTCCCATCCGCTCCATCATTTGCTTCTATCCCTCCATCCTCCTGCTTTACACACATTGGGCCAAACACTTTAACTGCCATCTCCATCAAAGTGTTTGCCTACTTTCTATCTCTCATCTGCTGCAAAAAATGTCCATGTCCATAATTAGATTAATATTGGAGTCAGTCTTGGGGTGTGACAGTATTTATTTATTTTGGAAAAAAGGTGCAGAAGAAGTCAATGTGGTCAGTTAAAATAGTTCAAAATACACTTTTAAATACAGTTAAAATGTTTCTGATTTTTTTCTGGAATCAATTATTCTGAAGGAAGTGCTGTTATGTTCCTTAAAGGACATATTTTAGTCCTTTTATTACAAATCATATACTTAAAAAACTTAAAATTATTGTTAAATTATTAGATTAATTTCCCTAATTCCAGCCAGACAATCAGTTCATTGCAGTATCCTTAAAATAAATTACTTCCAGACACTTAAAAAATTAATCCATCACAGTGAACTGTTTAGTCATCAAAGTTATTTGTTTGTCAAAGTGACATTATCATGCAGTTAATAGCTGAAACTAACTCTTGGTGGTGTGTTAATCCACCTGTGGAAAACTCCAGTATCAGAAACTTACAGTAAGAGTCGGCTTTGAACAGTAACAATTTTTAGGCAACAAACTACTTAAGTCACATACACCATTTCCTGGTGACCTCGATTGGTTATTCCTCATTTGATTTTCCATCAGCATGGCCTGTAAATGCAAAGCCTTTTGGAGCCGACTCTTAAATTTGGAAAGAATTAAAAGAAAATTTTCCCTTTTTGCAGCTACAACCATACTATAAATAGCCGCCCCAGAAATGTAAACAAAAAATTATTCCTATTTTTCTTAGGGGAAAAAATGTTGCTTACTCCCTTCTGATGAATAAACTGAGTGTAAACAAGGTAGAGAGAACATTACGCCAACTCATGTTGTAGTTGTAAGTACTCATGAATCTTGCAATCATAATGTTTAGTCAAAAACTGTAATTAACTGTACAGTTGTATGCAAAAGTTTGAGCACCCCTTGACAAATAACATATTTTGGTGGTCTTTTTTAATAGAAAAGATGTAAACACAGCCTCTCTCGGATATGGAACATAAAACAATAATTTCAGCATCACAGCTTGTAAACGCTTTTTGTAACTAGCTAAAAGTCTTTCAATTCTTGTATTTGGGATTTTCTCCTATTCTTCCTTGCAAAAGGCTTCTAGTTCTGCAATATTCTTGGGCTGTCTTGCATGCACAGCTCTTTTAAGATCTACCCACAGATTTTCAATTATGTTAAAGTCAGGGGACTGTGATCGTGATTCCAAAACCTTCAGCTTGCGTCTCTTGAGGTAGTCCATGGTGGACTTCAAGGTATGTTTAGGATCGTTATCCTGTTGTAGAAGCCATCCTCTTTTCAGCTTCAGCTTTTTTTTTAACAGAAGGTGGGATGTTTGCTTCCAGTATTTGCTGGTATTTACTGGAATCCATTCTTCCCTCCACTGGTGCAATGTTTTCTGCAACACAACCCCAAAGCATGATAGATCCAACCCCATGCTTAACAGTGGTGTTCTTTTCATGAAATGCTGCTCCTTTTTTTTGTCCAAACATACCTTTGCTGAGTTCTATTTTAACTTCATCAGTCCACAGCACTTGTTTGAGGCCCCTGTAGATGTTTTGTTGTATACTTCTGACATTGGATTTTATAATGAGGACACATGTAAGGTTTTCTTCTACTGACTCTTCCATGAAGGTCTTGTGTGTGCGAGCATCGCTGCACAGCGAAACGTTGCACCACCACTCCTGAGTCTGTTAAATCTTCCTGCAGGTTTTTTGTAGTCAAATGGGGGTTTTCATTTGTCTTTCTGACCACCATACGAGCAGTTCTCTCTCAGAGTTTTCTTGATCTTCCAGATCTCATCTCGACCTCCACAGTTCCCCTAAACTGTCATCTTTTAATTACATTTTGCACTGTGGAGACTGGTTGTGGTGTTCGCACACGGTTTGAAGAGTCAGAGTATGTGTAAAGCTTTGAAACTAGCACCTGCTGACATTTCCTAATGACAATTGTTGACATGCCTCAGGCCTAAAGTGCTGATTAAGGTCTGAGACCTTGTAAAAAGAATCTGAGACTTTGGAACTCCTAGGGTGCCACAATGATGTTTTATTTATTTTTTTTATTTTTGTTCAATTTATGACATACAAAGTAACAATGCATTAATGTTTTTTTCCATATCCTAGAGAGTTTACCTCTTTTCAATTAAAAAATCACCAAAATATGTTATTTGTCAAGGGGTGCCCAAACTTTTGCATACAACTGTAATTCAAGATAAACAGTAGTCCCCTGCTTCAAAAAAGTTTTTAAAACACATAAAAGTATGACACAGAAAGTAAATGGATTCATCACACCCTGCTGGAAGACACACTTAGTTGTATTGATAAAAATTACTTTTTAAAAGTCAGTTAATTGCTTGAGATGGACATTTTAGATGTGAGACATTCAGAAACAGAGAATTCTCTCAAGAAATGTGTCTGCTGATGTTTGGTTTTGTTTTTGCAGCAAGCACTAACCCCCGTAGTTCATTTACATGTTCAAGTCAAATCTGTGCTACTATAGATTTGATCATTGCATTAATTGCAGTAGGCTTGTGTGACAAAAAGGCTCCTTGGTGCAAACGCAACTTAACAATCTTGCCTCTGCTTTTATTGATTTAGAGGCTTTTTCTACACTCTTAAAAAGGACTTGTCATTTTCAACACAGCCCTCTGGTGTGCAGATTAGCAACAATTTGGACAAATATGTTAGGTTTCTAACAAAGGTGTTGAAAGTGGGTCATCTTTTTAAGAATGTAGTAGTAGACTTTAGTGTGCTACAAACAAACCTTAGGTGGTTTAACCATGTTAATTCAGTCTGGAATTGCACTTGAATTTTCAGTTTATTTTGCATATATTTTGCAATTAAATAAAAGCCTGAGAGCAAGAAAATTGGATTTCTATTTGGGAGTTGCTGATTTGATCTAGCAAATATTTGAACATTTAAATTCCCTGCATATGTATCTGAAATCAGCCACATCATGCTTGTATCCATTCAATGATATTTCCAATCAAAGTGCAATTGCAGCCTAACCAAGGCAAACAATGTTTGTTTACATTGTTGTCTGCTTTTCGCCAAATTGTGTGCATTGTTGTGTTTATTCAGATTACAAATAATCGATCAATTGTTTGTCTTTATCTAAAAACTGTTGTGTTGGAGGTAAGTTGAAATATTATTAAAAGAAAGGTAAGATTATATGTTTGTTACTCACTATTTGTTGGTTTTTCATTATTTGTTGAAATTCATGTACATATTATTATTTTCTGTTACTACATTTTTTTCTGTAACATTTCCATTAAAAATGTAGATTATGATTTGTCTCTGACTGAATTTCTCTCTTTTTTTTGTCTTTCTCGTCATCCATCATCTGTCCCATCATCCATCTGTCCACCACCAGGTTTCCCTGGTAGAAAGGGAGAAAGAGGAGGCCCAGGTTTCCCAGGGCGATCTGGTAGGAAGGGAGCCCCAGGACTGCCCGGCACCCCTGGTTCATCAGGGCCAGTAGGACCACCTGGACCTCCAGGACCAGGAACCAGAGAGGGAATCCCAGGAATACCAGGAAGGAAGGGTAGGCTACAGCTACGGCTCTGTTACTCATCAGTGTCTCACTTATGTAGATAACATCTCCTTACAGTGTCTAATACCATTTATATTCTCTGTTTATTTACACAGGTGAGAGAGGTTTCGTTGGACTGATAGGTTTCCCTGGACTACCAGGTCGTCCTGGTAGCCCAGGGTTTTCTGGAGGGAAAGGACTTGCTGGAGGAGGAGGAAGAGATGGAGTCCCTGGCAGTCCAGGATACCCTGGACAGAAAGGTAGAGTGTCCAGAGCCATGATTTTGGATGACGCAAGGATACATACAAGATAACAAAAAATAAAAAAAAAAGTGTCAGCCTTTTTTCCACTATGGTCCAATGTACCAATACCAGTAGAGTACGATGATGAAGCCTGTGAGTCACACTAACATCCATGTGTTTTCTTCTGTAGGTGAGAGGGGATACCCCGGCCTCCCCGGTGCCCCTGGTCCTTCTTATCCCGCAAGCTATGCGGAGAAAGGAGACCCCGGTTTCTCTGGAGGCAGTGGCCTTCCTGGCTTCCCCGGACCCAGAGGTAACACTTACTTCTGTTTATTTTTTTATTATTTTACCATCATTTGACAGCAGAGACAGAGACTGTACATGTTTAACATGATGTTGTGTACAAAGTACCTCAAAAAACTAAAATACATGCTATAAGTTTTTCTTATCTTGCCAAATTTTACATATTTATATTATAAGACTGCTAAAGAACAGTTTTATTATAGATCAGTAGTTTCACTGTGAACTAGGTTGAAGAAGTATTGCAAAGTAAGAGTTGCAGCATTACAGTATATAAAAATAGTAAATTTTAAGTAAAAATCTTACTTAAAATAAAACTACATAAGAATTAGTAGTAAGTACTCATGCAAAATAGCACTATTTAGAGTGTTATATTTATCATATTTATCATTGGATTATTACTATTGTTATTACTGATGCATGGCTGGGTAATCTATAACAATGCATCATATTGTATAAACTGATCATATGATTCATATGTAAAATCTAGTAAGTAATTAGTAATTATAGCTGTCAAATAATGTATTGTAGGAAAATTAGCATCAAAATTGAAGTAGTAAAAGTAAAAGTACCTCAAAATTCTACTGAAGTATAGTACTTGAGTAAATGTACTTTCCACCATTTTCCAAAGAGCTGATTAAGATTTCCCTCCATGTTTCACCTCTAACCACTGTTCTGTGTCCGTTTTCACAGGTGACAAAGGTCTGCCAGGCCTACCTGGTCGTCAGGGTCTCCCTGGACTTCCTGGTTTCTCTGAGCAGAGTAAAGGACAGCCAGGACAGCCTGGATACCCTGGGCAACCAGGAGGTACAGGCTATCCCGGACAGAAGGGAGAACCTGGAATCATGGGATTCCCCGGCACGACTGGACCAAGGGTAAGGAAACACACATACACGCATTTACAAACAAACTCATGCAGTAAGTTCAGACAATGAGCTTCAAGTTCTGATGGTTTCTTTAAGGGTGATGATGGTGCACCTGGTTTCTCTGGCAGCCCTGGAGAATCTGGTCTTCCTGGCGGCAAAGGTGAGTATAAATAACAGACCACACACACAAAAAAATCTATGCATTCAGTCATATAAATCCATCCATTGACTCATTTTTGTTCCTCAGGTATACCCGGAGACACTTATGTGTATCCTGGAAGTCCAGGAGCTAAAGGCTTGCAAGGAGATTCAGGCTACCCAGGTAAGACATAATGACCTAATGTGTTTGGTCATGATAAAAACCACATACCTTACCCAAATATAGTTCTGTTTCCTGTAGACTGACCAAGAATCGTACCTTTAAACTGCTCTTAACATTATTTAGAAAGCAAGAAATGGTGAAAAAGTGTGTGCCTAGACTAGTGTCAGCTATTATGTGTTTTTGTTTTTATCTTATTACATACAACTACATTTTAATGGTTTTTATTCCTCTTTTTTCCATTTGGATTTCAGTTTCTGTATGTTCAATTTCCACAGAAATGTTGGAGATGCCTCTTCAATATTGGAAACATACTGTATATGATATCGTATAAGGCCGTATCAAAGGGTGTCAGATTCTCAAAATCTAATTTCTTACCTTTCATTGTTTTTTGTTAGGTGGAGTTAACATACAAAACCAACTGGATCACTATCTTGCTATGTTTTGCCAACATTTTGGCAAAGGGGTGGTCTCCATTGATTTATCTTTAAGTTTTAAAACATCTGATACATCCTAAAAAGATGTCTTACCTATCAGATTGATTGTCTCTCTCCAGGTGGCCCTGGCAGGGATGGCACCCCTGGTGACAACGGCTTTCCAGGAGGTCCAGGTTTCCCTGGAGCCAAGGGAGCTCCTGGTGAAGCAGGACGGCCTGGAATAATGGGTGAGACAGGCGAAGCTCCAAGGACAAACATCTGAATTTTAAGAAAAACCCTCACATTTCTGTCAAATCAGCAGAGGGAGTCACATTCTGAGGAAGCCACAGTCAGGAAATTAACATGCTTACCTCATCCTCTCTGCAGGCTCCCCTGGTTTCCCCGGACCAAAGGGTCTGCCCGGCTACCCAGGAGGAAAAGGACAAGATGGACCTCCTGGCCTACCTGGAAGTTCTGGAGGACCTGGAACCAAAGGTGAGGAAAAAAAACAATAATGCACGACCACTTTCTGTTTACAAATGACAGCAAAGGATAAATACAAACACATTCATTTTGTTGTGCTTTTTGCAGGTTTGCCAGGACCCCCTGGTTTGGATGGACTTAATGGCCTTGGTGGACCTAAAGGACTCGCTGGAACCCCAGGTAATGACTTCATATACCAGATTCTAATAGTGCATTTTCCAAAGCTGTTTTTATCCTTCTGACGAGTATGAAGAAGGTCACTGTGCTTCAAGCAAGAACCCTAAAATTTTACAAAACCTGAACATTGTTATGAAGTTGTGTAAGATAAGGATCAGTTGAAAGTTGAAGAAGAACTCATGGCCTGTTAGTTTTGTCCTCTATAAATAATTTCTAGAAATGATGTAAGGTTTTGGTGCCTTTGGTTCCAGGTGGGAGTGGAGGAGGTCCCCCAGGTTCCCCTGGTTTTCCTGGGGCGAAGGGAGAGAGAGGTGTCTCCTACGGTGGAGGTCCTGGCTTCCCCGGAGCGAAGGGAGAGAGAGGAAACCAAGGTGAGACATACTCCAAAGACAGGAAAGCACTAATGGAATAAACATGAAATAAAATCAAACAAATCACTGCCGGTGTGTGTTTGTGTGTGTGTGTCAGGTGCTCCTGGATCCCCAGGGTTCCCTGGTCGGCCCGGACCTCCTGGTGAGACTGTGGGCTCAGACATTCCCGGACCTATGGGAGACTCAGGCCTTCCTGGTTTGGATGGAGAGTATGGTAAATACATTTCCTCTAACCCACTTACCTTTACTTTCCTCTCCTCAACTTCTTTCTTTCTCTAACCTGTGTCTCCTTTCTTCTCCAGGTTTCCGTGGTCCTACAGGTCCTCCAGGGCCACCTGGTCCAGGCACAGCCCAGGGAGACAGAGGTGACAATGGGCTCCCAGGCTTCCCAGGATCCCCCGGCAGGAAAGGAGATTCAGGAATCCCTGGAGGCTCCGGACTCCCCGGCAGCCCTGGTTTCAAAGGTGAAGTATATCGTCATTCAGGCTTTAAACAAAGACATGACATGAACCCAAATGTTTTCTCTTTTGCCTGTAGACAGTATCAATTATTTGTTTTGCAGAAAATAGAGAGACACATTTTCTAAAAAATAAGATGAAATATAATATCGTATTTTTGCATTTCAGGAGAGCAAGGTGACAGTGGTTACAGCGGAGGAACTGGTCTCAAAGGTTTGCCTGGTGACTCTGGCTACTATGGACTCAAAGGACCCAAGGGATTAAGAGGTAAGAGGACTTCAGTCTTTCCACAGGTGGATCGTGACAGTACAGGAAATTAGTGCAGTTTACTGCTACCTTATTTGATCCATTATGAACAAACACATTTATTTCTCTAATACCTCCTTCTCTTCTTTCAATTCTTCAACTTGTCCATCTCCCCCTTTCTTCCATCCTTCTCTTTCCTTATCCCTTCCTCTCCAGGCCCTTCTGGTGGTAAGGGTCCCCCCGGCATCGTTCTTAATTTGCCACTTCCACCCTATGAGCAAAAATTCGGAGACATGGGAATTCCCGGTGAAAGCGGACTTCCTGGTACCCCCGGAGGGCCCGGCCAGCCTGGATTGCCTGGACGTCCAGGTGAGTATTTTGAATAATCTTTGCCATGTGGAGGACACTATTAAAGAATAATGCCAAAAATGTTAATTTCTCATAATTGCGTATAAAAATCCTATCACATTTGCCTCTAAGAATCAGACACTATAAGTCTTCAAATCATATTAGCACACTTATAAGAGTGTCCAAATTCACAATTGAGACCATAATGACTTGCTGAAAAAATATATTGATACAGTATTTCTAGAGAGAAGTTGATGCTTTTTGAATGGAAGTCAATTGGAGCCAGCATCTAGTGGCCATCAGTGGCATTACACTTTAAGAGACTTCCACATCTATTCAGCCTCACGTCATGGTAGTTGCTGCTTGTTACAAACCTACACACTGTTTTTTTCATTCAGTACGTGCAGTAGATGAACCCCAGCACAGTCATTAATAAAACACAGAAGTGCCTGTCTTTGGTAAATTAGCCTCTGTTAAATCTATGTAAAATACTCTCTGCTTCAGGTCCTAAGGGTCGTCCTGGCGCTGTGGGTAAACTGGGCAGGACTGGCTCTGTTGGTCTGCCCGGACCAATTGGTGACGGCGGACCCCCTGGTTTCCCTGGACCCAGTGGAGAACAAGGTCAGCGGTCTGTGTGTCTGTCTGTGTTTTTCTCAGCTTATTTCCAGCTATTTTGTCTCAGATCTTAATGCAACTAATAACAAATATTGACACAGCTTTCCTCTAAAGTTGATAGAAAACATAATAAAACCTGTTTATATTTAATTATAGACTCAAACTATTACATATACACTTGTCATTATCACTTTATAAAGTTTAATATTTTTATTTTATAATATGACACTGATAGTGACTGATAGAGGAAGAAATCTTAGTTATTACATTGTTCTTAAATAAAAATATGTCTGACTGCATATGTCCTGTTAATGTAAAGTTTTACTAAATGTTTAACCAATTATAGTGACTTTGCAATACATTTTGACAAATGTAAAACATTATGTAATAATGTAATTTAGTTGGTTAATTACTTATCCAACAGAAAAATATCCTAAAAATTGTTTCTAAGATGTGAATTGTAAAAAAATGGATGCCAATGATGCTTTAATTTTGGTTAAAATGCTGTTTTATCTTTAGAAAGTCATTCATTATTTATTTCTTGCAGCCTAGACATTGGTTGACTATTAACAAAAAAAATGTTTTATTTTTACTCAACTATTTTGATACCACAACTCATTTTATTCACTGTTTGTAATGTAACATTTACTATCCAGTATATCACCATTAAAAACAACAATAGAGCTTCTGAAAACACTTAAAAACCATCTTTTAAGCCATTTATCTCCCCGCACCATTATTGTACTGGACTATTATTACATTAACATGTAAAAGAAAAACACTACTGGCCCCTCTAACAGCTGTTACACAACTTGTTTCTTCCTCCTCAGGTCGCCCCGGTGCAGTCGGTCGTCCCGGTCCTGCCGGCGGCGTCGGCCGCAGCGTCGATATCGGCTTCACTTTGGTGAAGCACAGCCAGAACTCCCAGGTTCCCATGTGTCCTCTGGGCATGGCCCAGCTGTGGGAGGGATACAGCCTGCTGTACGTGGAAGGACAGGAGAAGGCACACAACCAGGACCTCGGTATGGAAGAATTTTTAATGTTCAGTCGCCAGTGTGTCATTACGGAAGTGTGAATTTGTCGTATTCCTTTATCAACCTTGATAAGTGACCAGTAGCAACCGCTTAATCTATGATAAGACTAGAAACTGTCTGGCACAGCTCCATCCTGTCTCCTCATCTCCTTCAGTAAGGCAAATAAAAGCAAAGAAGTTAAATATCTAATATTTTAACATCCTAAATACTGGCAGAAGTAGAGGCTACAAAGTGAGCTTTTAAAGTAAGATCTGATCAAAATCTCGTCTTTTAAAGTTTTACTTCGTTTACGTTTAACTTCTCTCTCTCTGTGTCTGTCTGTCTCTCCAGGTCAGCCAGGGTCCTGCCTTCCCAGATTCAGCACCATCCCCTTCCTCTACTGCTCCCCCAACGAGGTCTGCTATTACGCCAGCCGCAATGACAAATCCTACTGGCTCTCCACAACTGCACCCATACCCATGATGCCCGTGTCCGAGGGGCAGATACAACCTTACATCAGCAGGTACTGTTTTGGCTCAGTGAACTCCCAAGAGCCATCTGGGACTCCAAACAACAAATATTAAAAGACCGATGTATGTTTTTGTATACTTCCTGTTCCATCCAGGTGTTCAGTGTGTGAGGCTCCATCTCAGGCTGTAGCGGTCCACAGTCAGGACACGACCATTCCCAACTGCCCCGCCGGCTGGAGGAGTCTCTGGATAGGATACTCCTTCCTCATGGTAAGTGATAAACTAAAGACTCTAGATCTCTCTAGAAATAAAACTGAAATTTCTCAGGAATACAGCACTTCAAGCAAATACCAGCATATACACACAAAGTGTAACTGTGAGGCAGCTGACGAGGTGCAAACATTTAGTTAGGCAGCTAGACAGGTCCAACTAGGATTAAAAACTCACATTTGAAGTTTTCTTTGTTTTAATAAATGTAGAAACTGCAGCTGAAGAGATCAATTTCAAATAAAATGTCCACTATTTGATAAAGCATTCTTATAAAACAGCCAGGAAATAAATTGAGGACTTTTACATTTGCTCTAAAATTTAAAGTTCTACATTTTGCTCTCCTGCAGCAGCAACATGAAAGGTATTGTTGAATGAAATAAGTCATTAACTCTCTTGAATATTTCCCCCCTCTGTCCAACACAGCACACAGCAGCTGGCGCTGAGGGCGGCGGTCAGTCCCTGGTGTCTCCCGGCTCCTGCCTGGAAGATTTCCGTGCTACACCGTTCATCGAGTGCAACGGAGCCAAGGGCACCTGCCACTACTTTGCCAATAAGTACAGCTTCTGGCTAACCACCGTGGAACCCAGCCAGGAGTTCCTCTATTCACCAGGGCAGGAGACCCTGAAGGAAGGCCAGGAGCGCATCAAAGTCAGCCGCTGCCAAGTCTGCAGCAAGTTCTTGTAGTAGGAGGAGGTGAAGGATTGAGGGAGGGAAACATCGGGAGGTGATATAGTAACACCTCAAAGAAAAGAAAGAGAGGTGTTGGAAAGAAATCTATGAAAACAAGAACATGTGACTGAAAAAGAGCCCCTCTCCTGCTTCACTGGTGGTTTCAGTATTGAGTCGAGCAACGTCAGCCCCCCCCTTTTTTTGATCCCCTTTAGGAATGAATGGCTTATTAAAAAAAAGACGCAAAAAGAGTAGGAGGGAGGAAATGGAAAGAGAAGGGCCCTGGTGTGATTGCTCTTCTCTAGATTATCACTGACAATGGTGCTATTGTTTATGTTCTTTGTGTTTATTTTATGTCTCTTCTCATTACGGTTTTGGCGAGAGTCATTCTCGGCTACCTCGGAGAGTGCCACCCCTTCGGATAGCACTGCACCGCTTACACATCATCAGGGCTGGACGTCTGCGTCAGCTGAGTCAGTTCAGAGAGCAAAATCAAATAGCAGCAACACTGAAAAGCTTGTTTTATCTTACAGGTAAATAAAATCTACAGTTAGTTACATTCTTTTTCTGAACTGATTTAACTGAAGCGGATGTTAACCTCGCCTGATTCAGATATATTTAGTGAAATGGCCACCGTAAAACGTTGCTTCTGTTGCATTTACGTTACAGTTTATGTTTTTCTTAAAAGCTGTGCCCTCAGCAGTTACTGCACTGGTGAATTTGCATGTTTTGTATGATTTGATTTGTCATTTATGAGGTTAAATTAACTCATAAATACCCTTTACTGTTTTAGATTGTGACAGTAATTTAACCTCATTCATGTATACTTCAGTTCACTTTGCAAAATGCCCCTCGATAATATGATATATGCATGATTTCATTATTGTGCCAAAACATGCAAAATTACCAGTACAGTCCTTTAACTTTACTATACATTTTACATGTTTTACACGCCTGTGATCCCTGTACATTTCACGATGTGACTCTTTGGTGCTACAAAAAACCCTGACAGTCGACTTGAAAGGCAACATGTAACATTACGCGCTTGTTAAACAGCTTGCAATGAATGAAAAAGGCAAACCAGCACTTTTCCTCAATATTGCTGAAACAAAATCTCCAAAAAAAAAAGAAGCTAACTCCAGGGATGAATGACTTGAATGAGGCCACCCATTCATACATATATATACATATATATATATATTGCACTGATGTGAACTCCTACAATGGGTTAAAACAATAAACAAGTCAACTCAAGGGGGCACATGTCTCCATTTTCACTTTCACAGGCTTTCATTCTTATATTGTGACCAAAATACTTTTATTAAAACCCATTAAAACGCTTCATTTTCACTAGATTTTCAACAGGAAGTAATCAAACACAACACACGCTGCCTGATAGATTGTTAATTGTTGCTGTACATAGTGCTTACTGTATTTCCCAGCAAGTATGTTAGAGCAAAAGTCTAAAAATGCTGTTAGCTCCTTGTTTTATTTAGATTTTTTTTTCCAGTCTCTGTGTCATTTCACTGTCCTCGGATGAAACATAGGAAGAAGTCTTATTATTTTCTGCCTCTAAATTGAGATTTTTGCAGCCTTAAGTGTGACTGCTGAATACTCTGCTGCAGAAATAGGAAAATACATGGTATGATTTATCAGAATTTATCATTTTTATACATTTAAACATATGAAAATGAGTGAAACTGGTTAATATCAGTCTTCTCTCATTATCCTTGGACAGTGAAAGCTACTGGGTGACCATTATGTAACCACTATGACCACTGTGTCTAGCACATAGCTCTGTCTCTCTGGTGGTAGCCCTGATTTTATTACTATGTCACATTTTACTTTTCTATTTTCTTTTTTTTTTTGTCTGCATATGTTGTTTTGTGATCTAGATTGTAATTATTTGACCTAAGTCACGATACTATCCCCTGGTTTTATTTACTGAGATGGGAGGGAATGGGAAGATAATGATGTGTACATTAAATATTATGACAAAAAAAATGCCTTTTTAGGATTATGTTTTATATGGAAAATATATTCATTCTGATTTAGCAGACATAACAACTGTTTTTATCGTCTGTTTGGTCTTTACCCCATGTTTCTAAACCAACAAATCTTTTACGCAGCAACATACTGTAAGTGCCTGGAGTGACAGAAAAGAAATGCAGTTTTTCCTCAAAGAGGACCGATAACAAAAAATGGTAATTACATGTCTGTTAATGTAATGTGTATTTCTGTGCTCACACACTTTGAAATAAAGTTTCAAAAATAACTGGAGTTTCCTAATGCAGAATTATTTTTATTATTATACGCAAGACAATGAGAAACGTTTGAAGTGGATTCAAAGATGAAATCAGTATTTTCATGGTGCCAGCAGGTGTTTCTGATGTCTTCTGTTTGTACATGTAACCCTCACTGAGAATGTTACATGTGGTTTCATGTGTTTTGTTGTGCTCAAGTTAGTGTAAAGATAATGCTTGAGATCTGTTTACTTAGCTTAACCAAATTAAAAACATTAACAACTTGTAGCTTGATACCTTTTTATTTAACTACCTTTTTGTTTACAACCAAACATCTATCAAATATCAGATAAGTAACCTTAGTAAGTAAGTAACCTAATAAGTAACCTTAACCTACCTTAGTAACCTATGACATGATATCTCATACTGTAGAAGACAATGAATGGAAGCCTGCAAAACTTTAATACCTCACAGAGAATGTGAGAATGTGATTCATTCATTCATTCATTCAAACCTTTATTTATACTGGGTAGGCCACTGAGAGCAAGCTCTCTTTTTCAAGGAAGCACTGATAACAAACAATAAACATAATCTGCAAATATAAAAAGCAAATATGAACAGATAAGCCATATAAAATATCAGAAACAATGAAATGAATATATAAAAGCAATAAAACACGTAATATGAAACATATTAAGGCAATAAAATATATGCAAATAAAAGTTAAAGCTCATTAAAACACACATTCACACTGCTCCATGTCAGCTAAAAGCTAGCTCATCTAACTTTACTATCCTCTGCAAGTTGTTACACTTGTGTGAAGCAAAATGTTTATAAGCTCAGTGCTTACATGTTGATTTTCAAATAGTTTTGGGACCTATAGTGCGGTGTGAACTATAACTATAGTTAATTATTAGACATAAGGTAACCAGGAAGTTTGCCAAGGAGAGCATCTCATAGACATCTGAAATGTGACCCCTACACACTGCCTTTTTGTAAGATGTCAAAAGCCAAAAAGGTTGGAAACCACTAGTTTCAGTTTTAACAATCTTCATCTGAAAAGTAACCAAAGCTGTCAGATAAATGTAGCGGAGTAGAAAGTACAATAGTTCCCTCTGAAATGTAGTGGAGTTGAAGTATAAAGTAGCATAAAATGGAAATACTTAGGTAAAGTACAAGTACCTCAAAACTGTACTTAAGTACAGTACTTTAGTAAATGTACTTTGGTGTTTCCACCACTGTTGTGAACTGAAATACAACATTTACTGAAACATTAATGTGTATCGATAGTTTAATGCTAGTACACAATACGCACCACTAGATGGCGACAAAACCCGTAAAAAGAAAATACCGTCACAACAACAACAAGCCATTTTTTTCCTAGGAAGGTGAAGTCATATCCCGCCCTACTCTGCCTCTGATTGGCTAGTATTCGTTGCCTTCGTTGATCGGGTTGGTCAGATTTAGACATGAGGGGTAAGATTATCAGGGTAAGCCAATCAGAGGCAGAGTAGAGCGGATCATGACTTCGCCATCCTAGGAAAAAAAAACATCGCAGACTGCACGTAGCATTAGCTCGAAGAAAGCGAAGTATATATTTTTTCGGCTGAATTGGACCATATTAACAGGTGACTAATACAACTGGCAGCCAACATATCGTGTAAAGTACAAGTTAATTGTACGTGCGCGTTTCTACAGTCGTTAAATCACATAAATATGTGTCAGCTGGGCTACGATAGCTTTGAAGCTAACGTTAGCTCTCCTAGCTTCTCAGCTAACGTTATCATCGTTACAAACGTTAGCAGCTATTTAATGCGTCATTCTGAAACAATTTGTGAAGTTGCTCATGAAAACATGATTTGTATTGATCCAGTGTTGTTTTCCTCTTCATTATTGTGTGCTAAAGCGTGTCGTTGCAGCTACAGCTAGCTAACTATCACATACTGTAACGTTTTAACGCTTTGTCAACTTAAATCTATAGCTAAACGTTCACTAAAAATGACACTGTTTTGTTATGTCGTCTTAAAAGTAAGTGTTACTTGCAGGATTCACGCTGTCACAGGTCATTTTTGCTGTTGATTTAATGTGATACATGTGCAAGTGAAAGCAAATACTGGTAACATATAACAATAGTTGATGTAATAGCTTAAAAAAGCTTTATGCAGTTTTTCAGGGTCATATACACTCAAAGCAAAGCGTCGATTGTACAGAAAAGGCGAAATGATGAAAGTTGAATAAAATATTACACAGGTAGTCTCACTAAGTTTTGAAAGTATTTTGATCTCTGTTGTCATCACTACACACTTTCATTATCGATTATTTTCACGATTAGTCTTTTGGTCTATAAAATGGTGTAAAATGTCAATCACTGTTTCCCAAAGCCCGATATGACATCCTCTAATGTCTTGTTTTGTTCTGACAAACAATCCACAACACAAAGATGTTCAGTTTAATATCAAAGAAGACTAAAGAAACCAGAAAATATTCACATTTGAGAAGCTGGAATCAGAGAATTCAATTAATAGACTACAAAACAAAATAGGGAAATGATTAACCAACAATCAAAATGGTTAGTTAATGGATTAAGCCACCAATTGTTTCCACTGTATCATGTAAGTAACCACTATGGTAAAATATCAAGATAGATCGAGGTTCTCGATTACATGCATCAACACTCACCCGTAATAACATCACTTGAGGCACTTTGTTTATTTATGTGCTGAACAGACTATTTAAAGCCTAATTTTGCTTTGGCACTATTAAATGGCTCTTGAAACCTCTTGATGTTATGTTATGCAGCAGTCTCTTGGGAAAGTTACTTTGTTCACACTGATGACTGTATACGGAAACCACTTTGTAGCCTCTTGTGTGCGCTTAATCACCAATATCATGTTTCACTCTTACTCATACTCTTTCAATCTGACTCTAATTCACTAATTTCTTGTAAAACCTGGTCTTGAGCTACAATATCATGCGGATTTATTACACTCTACTGACAACTGAGTACATTAAAATAGTAAATTAAGTGTATATTTGTGATACTGAATCATTTTCTCCTGTTTTCCTGCTTGATCCGTAATCCAGGTACGCTGGAATTTTCTGATACCCACTCGGACATGTCCTATGTCTTCATCAACGACTCGTCGCAGACCAACGTGCCTCTGCTGCAGGCCTGCATTGATGGAGACCTGCCATTCGCCAAGAGGCTCCTCGAGACCGGATGCGACCCCAACATCCGCGACAACCGGGGCCGCACCGGCCTGCACCTAGCCGCCGCCCGGGGGAACGTAGACATATGTCGCCTCCTGCACAAGTTCGGGGCCGATCTGTTGGCGACGGATTATCAAGGGAATACGGCGCTGCATCTGTGTGGACATGTGGATACTATACAGTTCCTGGTGTCCAACGGGCTGAAGATTGATATCTGGTGAGAGATATATTGTGTCCTTTTCATTAGTGATTCATCTGCAGAATCTGCATTGAAAGATATTGGTCATAGTTTCCTAAAGTCTGAGGTAACATCTCAATAGATTAGTACTAAATGCCATTGAGATGAGTAGCAAACTGTATAGTGTAGTAATTTCAGTAGTAACGAAATTTTTTTTTTTTTTACTTCATGTTTACACAAGTACTGCTGTATGCCTTCACAATACCTATTGAACTACCTGCATAGTGTATGTGTAATGTTGCATTTCTTTTCATTTCTACACAAACTCAGAATTACTATTGAAAACAGACACATTTTCCTATTCAGTATCATATCATGCTTTGTTAATTTGCATATAATTTATTCTTATCAAACAAGAGTGAGCTTATACACAAGCTTTATTTCAACAAATTTTATTAAATGGACTGAATATTGTCCTGTAATTTACACTTCAGAAATCATATATAGAATGAATTATCACATTTTATTGCATTTCTACACAATTACATTACTTTTTTGTTTGGGGCCTTTTTAAAAGGCTTTGTCCTCATAATAATTTATTTAATTATTAATTGCCTTGGATCTGCTTTATGAATGTTGCACATCTTTCTGCTCAAGCTACTCTGTACAAGCTCTTACTTTGTGAAAAGCAAGGTCAGCAGACCACTGATCAGTTTCCAGCATACGTTGTAGTGAATCTACTACACGTGGTAGTCCTTTAAGGACAGACACATAAGAAAACATGACAACAAGTGTAGCTAGCCTACACGTGCATGGTATAATTAAGGTGTTTAGAACTGAGATAAGGTGGCCTACTTACTTTCAAACACCACAAAAGTTGTTCTTTGCTGAGCATTCTCTCTTCTAAATGCATATAAGCGATCCGTGGATTAACAGTTTACGTATCTTCCATGACCATCTCCCATGAGATATCTATATGAGAAATTACTTTCACTTCGTCTTCTCTAAAACGGTTATATAGCTTCTTGAAATGAAACTGGTCAGAATTTGTGAGTAATAATGAGGTCAGTGACAAATAAGGGTTGGAATGATGTCCAAATCAAAAACATGCTCTAAACTCCTCTTAGGGACCTGGTCTGGTGCAGCCATTTAAACTGATGGCGAGTGAAGGCGTCCAGCTGCTTGTTCAGGAGACTGAGAAGGTCTGCCATCCTGCCACTCTTATCAATCTTTTGATATTTTGCAGATGTTTTCTCCTCTGTAACAACAATCCTCTCCCACCTCACACGCTTCTGGTTGGCCGCGTCACAAACAATTGCTTCCAGGAGATCCGAAATGCTGTTAGTCAACAAAATGCTTTTCTGACAGAGCTTGTCAACAATCATTTTAAAGTTGTCATGGTCGTCATAGCAGGCACAGGTGTTTCGGTCGGACTCTTTTGCTGGAGTACCATAAAAAGGGCAGTATCTGAGGAACTGTCTGTATGAGACTGCATGGTGTTTCAGGGCGGTTGTATTGTAGTTGGCGTGGAGGTCTTTCAGAGACTGAAGCAGCACTCTCCTTTGGTGTTTAATTTTGTTTTTTGTAACAGTGTCTTTTTTACCCGACAGCATGCAGGTATTTTCGTCCCTACAGAGAAAGCTGACTACCCCCTCCCTTTTCTCCTCTGCAATTTTCTTTTTGTCTCTCTTCTTGTTTCCCTCACTTACTTTCTGTCCTTTCTTCTCTTTGAGTTTCTATTGCAGCTTTTTTGCCTTCATTCTTTCAAGTTCCTTCTTTTCCTTCAGCACTGCTCTATGTTTGCTGGTACTTTTCCGCACTGCCCTTACAGGAGTTGATGATGTCTGTGGTCTCTCTAAACTTGGCTGCACATAGTCATGATCAGCAAGGTTTACTCTCTGGAGGGACACTAAGCTTGCCATTTACTGTTGAATTCAGTGAGGGAGGAGTAAGGTTCAAAACATCAGCAAGCACCCTTTTCTTCTCTCTGTACTGCCTCTGATACTGCCTCCACTTTTCCCTCATCTTCTCCTGTTTTTTCCTGGGCAGATCTGCAACTGGGATGTTTGTGATATTTCCCTGTCTCTTTCTGCTTTGATAGCTTAAGAGTAAAAAAGATGAATGCAATACTTCACCCTTTCAGGGGATCTACATCGCTGATTTTACTTTCACATTAAGCATTAGTGCGCGTGTGTGTGTGTGGGCCTTATGTAGTGGGCCTTTGTTTTCTTTTAGCCAGGGAATTTTCCCTTGCAGCAGGATCCGCATTAACTCACACTCTGTGGCGAGTCACTATTTCCGTACTTGTAAGAGGTATCTGTCAGGAGAAGAGGAGAGTTTATTGTTTGCATGCATACACAAGTTTCGACCTACAAACTGCTTGCTTATGTACATTATCCTATAGAAATGTGAAATTAAAAGCATCATTTACAGATTTTAAAGTTCTTTTTAGATCACATTTCAAGCTGCACATTATTATTATCATTATTATTATTAATAATAATAATGATCTAATTATTATCATTATTATTATTAATAATAATAATGATAATAAACATTTGACATTTCAAATTGAAAACAAAGCTTGCAGGCATTATTGTGGACGACTATGTAAACACTTGACCTTGGTTTGAATATTTAAAACTATTTTTCATATTAAATTGAATATTTTATGATGATTATGATTTATTAACATTTAACTGAGGTCATACCATTTGACATGTAATCTAATCATACCTGACCATGGCCTGAAAATGCTTTATTTTGCCAAATTTTAGAGACAGTTACTAACCTTGACTTGTGGCAGTTGGGGTCCTCATGGGTCCTTCTGTTTGACATCATATCCTGTCACATGATTGATGACATGAAAATTTTCAAAATGGTGGTTACACCACTTGACATACCAGAAGTTTGACTTGGCAGACATGATTCCCCATATTAATAAAAATATGCAGAACTGCTATGTTTCTCTACCATTATTTGGTATTAAAAAATACTTGTTTAAGATTATGCCAATGTATTTCAGAGGCCATTTAGAGCTAAATTACACATTTTTTCAGCAACTTAAATTCTAGGTGCTACACTTTTATGGTTACACCATTTAGACAATTTTGCCCTTATTCTCTCAATATTCTCTCAAAACTTAATAAAATCAGGCATTTCAAGATAGGGACCCAAAGAAAAAGATATTTTAAAGTAAATTATAACATTATTCTGAAATTTTCACATTTTTAAAGTTATTCAAACCTCAAGGACAGAAAAAAAATGAGCGGCACGTCTTTCACCCAACTAACTACATAAGCAACCAGTAGTAAAGAAATCTGTTGATCACTACTTAAAATATATGTATTCTCGGTGTAGTGTTGTAACTACATACTCACTATACAAGCAAGTAGTAGAAGCTCTACACGATTACTATTTAAAAGCCTGTGTAGTATAGCAGTAGTGTTTTGACAACTTATTCAAGTTATTTATTCAACTTATTCTGCTTGATTACTACTGCAGAACTCTACTGGTGTAACATGAGTAGTACTTAAACTACACATTCACTGCACAATTCCTACAAGTCACTACATAGCAACTACTACACAAAGAGGTTTTGTGTAGTGAGTTCAGTAGTGCAGTTCAGTAGTGCTTTTTAATGAGGGAAATCCAGAGATATTCAATTTACTGTCACATCAGACTAAGAAAACAAGCAAATCCTCACAAATTACTGGCTGAAACTGAGGAATGTTTGACATTTTTGCCTAAAAAATGACTAAAATGATTAATTGATTATCAAAAAGGTTTATTCTTTTCTTGTTGGTTGACTAATCAATCAATTGTCGCAGCTGTAGAGCTTTCTTGCCGCCTTAACGGAGGACGAAAATTCTTTGGTAACCATGTCTGACAACAAGTCAGGGATTGGTCAAAGAAAAATACTGAACTGAAACTAAACAGAGCTGAATTCCCGTCCTTTCTGATATTTTACACGGGTAACATTTTGTCAGTTAAGGTGTGGCGTAAATATTTGGTAGATTAAACCTCACCTACGTTGATTTAGTTGAACTGTTGGCACAATAACAAGGTGTAATGATGTGTTCATGCAGCTGTTTAGGCGATGACACCGACGATACTTAACCCTCTGGAACTGAACTTAGCTTCAACGCTACGCTGGACCGTGTTCTACAAAACATGAAATAACTTTGGAACTGTTCATGATATCGTCGAGCTTTGTTTTTTGTCTGAACCGTGAGAATCTCAGCTTTCCGAGGCACCTTGTACGGCGCCTTTATGACCATCAGCGCCGATTTACGGTGTAATCACGCGATAACAGGAACAGAAGCTTGCTGGCTTACAGGCTTCACTTGAGTCACCGTGTGCACTCACTTTGCAAAAAGTAAACAACTGCAGTCTTCCATATATCATCAGATTAGGTCATCTATTTTCCAATGATATATAACACTTTGATATTTACTCCCAAAGGCCTATTCCTAAGAAGGAGGTACGCTACCTAGAATTTCCCAGGCAACGACAAAGAGGTGAACTCACGTTTTGAAACAGCGCTGCTCAGAGGCTCCCAAACACTATTGATTTCCAAAAGAATGGGTATTTTGCGTTATTTTTAGTATTTAAAAAAAATTTTTTTTTGGCCTGGCGGCGGTTCTTGTTGGGTCACCAGGCCTGTAGGGATACACTGATGTGTCATCACAACTCTAAGCATATTTAGCACATGTGCGTCACCTCTGCATGAAGTGACTGCAATGTCATAGTACCACATAAATGCAGCTCTAGCCACAATCCCAGCAACAGCAGGGTATGGAACTTCAGTACCACGTACCGAGTACCCAAAACTGTCAGATATTGAAAGCTGGTAGTGCACATCTGGTCATATCCAGCTATCCATGGCAACATGATGAGCCTCACCCCAAGTTCGGGTCATCCTGGCTAGCTCGTCGTGTTTGGTCTTCTAGATTTTCTTTTGCTATGAACGAGTCCTTCTCAAGGCTCAGTCTTTGGGATTTGATCCGCCTCCCTTTTGAAGCACATAGCCCAGCTATCAACCTTATTTCAGTGTTAATGTTGCGTTTGGTTTTTCTGTACAACTCCAGGTTTGTGATGTTATGATTGTATAACTAAACTAAACTAAAAGCTTTAGAACCATACATTAGCATGTATTTAATGTTGCTCTACTATAGATGAACCTTTGTTTTTAGGGTGTATTGCTTGACTTCCAGATGTAGTGGAGAACACATCCTGGACTTTCCTAAATCTTACCTTAATGTCCCTCCGTGTCCTGCTGCCTAAATAAGCGGTCTTTCTTAGAGCTGCAACTAATGATTATTTTCATTATCGGTTGATCTGCCAAATTTCTTGTTTTGTTCCAACCAACAATCCACAACCCAAAGATATTTAGTTTACTATCATAGAAGACTAAGGAAACCAGAAAATATTCACATTTAAGAAGCTGGAATCAGCGAAAACAGTTGGTGATTAATTTTATTTATTTGCGATTAATCAGTCAGTCGACTGATTAACTGACTAATCTTTGCAACTTTATATCAAACTTCTGATTAACATTCTAAAATCCAAAGATATTCATTTTACAGTCATGTATGACACAAAAAAGCTTCAAATCCTCACATTTGAGAAGCCGATACCAACAAATTTCTGCCATTCTTGCTTTAAAAAAACCCCGCCGGACCTACTGACCCTTCTGAAACCCTTGAAACCACCTACACGTTTAAGCTCATGGAAAATATAAATGACTGTTAGGTTAGATCAGTTTCAGTGTTCTACCTCGCATGATTGTTTAGTCATTGTAGAAACTTTGGTTGTGGTTGTGTATTATTTATTGCAGTTGTTGGGTTATTTAAAGAGCTTCTGCATTCACACACCTAGGTCTGGGCAGGAAGGAGGATTTTTTCAACAGTCATTTTCTGCTGTAAAGTCTCCTTTTTTAATTTTATTTCAGTATGAATTATCCGAATCTCGAAGAAGTTGATTTTCGTGTCGTGCCATCAAAGCTGTCCTCACATTTGAGAAGCTGCAACCAACAAATATTTGGCATTTTTGCTTTAAAAACAACTATTCAATCATCAAAATAGCTGCTGTTGGTCAACTGATAGACCGATAGACTAATTGTTAAAGCTCTAGTCCACTGTTTTAAGTGCCTCGCCATTAAATCTGGTGCAAAAGGTGTGTCTGAGGTTTGTGTCAAAGTTGAAACTCACATCCTTGAGTGGCTAAAGTTAGTACATTAATATTCTTTACACAGAATAAACACGATTTATCAACACTTGGCAGTTCACAAAGTGTGTTATTTCCCATTTAAGATCATTATCTTAACTATCTAGTGCATACAGTTGTGGACCAAACCACAAAATAATCACAAATAACCTCTGAGCTTACATGAAGTTTCACAGCTCAGAGGAAACTACAAACGCAGAGAATAGTTATCTTAGCCTGGGTTTCATATCTTGCATGATTATCTAGTCATTCTTCTCCTGTAAAGTCTCCTTTTTAATTGTATTTCAGTACGAATGATCCGAATCTTGAAGAAGTTCATTTTATTGAGCAGTTAAAATACATATTCTTGTCTGTGTATCTTTGTGTACAGTGTCAAGATGTGTATATGTGGCTGCTGAAGTCCAGTTTTTAAAACATGATAATCTGTGAATTTTGTTTCCCCGAAGCACAGTTCCTTTGACTCTCGATTCTAACGGCGCCAGTGTTTGTTATCCCTCCTCCGTAACAGTAACCACAATGGGTCGACGCCTCTGGTGCTGGCGAAGAGACGCGGCGTCAACAAGGACGCCATTCGTCTTCTGGAGGGACTGGAGGAGCAGGAGGTGAAAGGCTTCAACAGAGGGCCACACTCCAAACTGGAAACTATGCAGATGGCTGACAGTGAGAGGTAAGCAGTGTGAGGAGAGGACTGGGCGGGGTTGGGTGGCGTAATCTGTGAGAAAGAATGACAAACAGGTTAGATAGATGAATAAGGCTACAGGCTTTAAAACTATTTGAAACTGACTCACAATCCAAAAGTGTCATTCAGTGGTTTTATGATCAAAAGGATTGTTTGTTTTCATACTCTCTTGTGTGTTTTGTGAGGACAGCGATAAGCACAAGAGCAAACACGCTTCACTGCTCATAAGCTGTGAGAGTTCATTCAGGCACAAAAAAAAAAACCAACAAGGAAAAGTTGGCACTAAATTTTGTGCTACCATGACTTTTCCATTGCACTTTGAAAAAGAATGGAAATGAAAAAAAAATGGAAATGAAAAAAAAAAACCAACAAGGAGGAAAAGTTGGCACTAAAAAAAAAAACCAACAAGGAGGAAAAGTTGGCACTAAATTTTGTGCTACCATGACTTTTCCATTGCACTTTGAAAAAGAATGGAAATGAAAAAAAAATGGAAATGAAAAAAAAAAACCAACAAGGAGGAAAAGTTGGCACTAAAAAAAAAAACCAACAAGGAGGAAAAGTTGGCACTAAATTTTTTCCATTGCACAAAGTGCAATGGAAAAAATTCTACCCCTGCTAGATAGGCATAACAATAGAAAGTTTAAAGTGCAATATAATCAGTAATTATAAAAAATTATAAAAAGCAGGTTATAATAGTACAGACCGGGTGGGCCACCAGGTCAACAAGAACCCCTGGCAGGCCAAAAAAAAATTCTCAGTGAGTCAGCCTCTGTGTCGTTGCCCGGTAAACTCTCGGTAGTGCAACTCCTTTTAAGGAGGACACTATGTAAGGCAAAGCAGTCAACCTAGGGTAAACACTGTAAAGGAAATGGGTGGAGGTTTGTGTGATAGTTGTGTAAAACAAAAAAACAATACAAGTGGGAGCAGATAAGGGACTGTAAATCAGAGGCTGAAGAGATGCAAATTGTTGCATTTGACTGGGAACTCATTTGACTGGGAACTCATTTGACATTATTGTCAGTCTGTTCTGGGAATACATGCTGGATTAAGAAGATGGACTAGAGGACAAAAGCTGATGCAGAAGAAGCCCAGTCTAGGCCTAAACTATAAATACAACAGTACATGTTCAGTATGAGCTGGAGTTTGCCAAAAAATAAATACTACAGCTCTTCAACAATCAAGCAAAGTGTGCTAGTTTTGTTTACCAGCAGCTGAATATGTTGACGGGGTTTACATCTATCTATCTATAGTATGATAATGAACTTTCTGTTTTAGTGTTCTTAAGTACTGAATAAGGTAAATAAATCTGTCTAAATCCAGGTTTTTCTGTTTGTTTTTGCAGAGGTAAACGTGACAATTAATCGTGACATTGATATTAGGTGACATCACCAGCCCTGCATCAGGCTGTCTGGAGTTAAATGAACTCCTTTATAAGGCAGATGGAGGAGATTTTATCTGTTGACCCCTTTTTAACAGTTGTTCCTTTGTCTGTCAGTGCGATGGAGAGCCACTCCTTACTCAACCCCAACCTGCAGAGCAGCGAGGGCGTCCTGTCCAGCTTCAGGACCACCTGGCAGGAGTTTGTGGAGGACCTGGGCTTCTGGAGGGTCCTGCTGCTACTGGTGGTCATCGCCCTCCTCTCCCTGGGCATCGCCTACTACGTCAGCGGGGTCCTGCCTTTCTCCACCAGCCAGCTGGAGCTGGTGCACTGAGGAAAGGATAGGAACGAGAGAGAAAGTAGTGAAGGAGGAGCTTTCGGCTGTTTACACTACAACAGAAATTCAGATTTTTGTTTTATTTGCAGCCTAGAGTTTGTCCTTTTCTTGATTGCCTAAACAGGGAAACATCAGATTGTATTGTTAGTAAAAAATGTATTTCTAATAAGCAGCGATCCAAAAGAACAAAACACACTTCCTCAGTTTAAAAAACAAAACAAAACAGTTACATAAAAAAACCAACTTGCAAGTGTGATGGGTTGTGAGGTGATTGACAGGACGACCCAGGCAGTTTCTTCTTCTGATTCATTGACTCATAAAGAAAATTACGTTGGTCTTGTTTCCATATTGTGTAACATATCCCCTTTAAAATGAGATCACAGTTCAAGATGCTTTTGAAAATGACGAATGATGCACTTGTTTAGTTTATAAGGACGTTTCATTGTATAACATCTTTTTTTTTTCCATTTCATTCATACCGTATGATCTGTTACAAGCTGTACATTGCCAACGTTTTGTATCTTATTTTTCTCGTTTGTCTGATCTCTCGATTGTGTTATTTATCAAACATATTCTGTATTAATTTCCTCGCATACTGTATGTTTTATTGACATCCTGCACCCTCGCCGTCTACCCTGCATCTTATCTTATTCTGACCGTTTTGTTTTGAAAGTCGATGGATGCAGGAACGTCGTATCTTCTGCGTACGTACAGATCGGAGAAGCACCTTGACTGTGTGCCTTTTTTTGAGAGAAAGCTTCATGTTTCACAGAAGTTCGTTAAGACATTCCCGCCAGAGGCATGCAGCTTTGTTGCGTTAAAATCTACCGTGTCATTGTAAACTTCATATTTAGGCTCAATGCTTACAAACTGTAGGATAATGGCAGCAGATTCATGATTATTACTTGTTTTGTTGTATTTTCATTTTTATCTCAATGTCCTTGTAAACCATGTATATTTTAGTAGTTGTAGGTTTTCCACCGTTGATTTTCTGTGTACAATAACAATAAAATTCTAATTTAATGTGGAAAATGAATAAAATTATGTGTATGTATGATTCTAATCAACAAGACGACTACTTATAGTGTTAAAACAGAGCGCATCACTTCTTCTCCTGAACCAACTTTTAATTCTCCCTGCTGTTCAGAGTATTCAAAGTTTATCCCACAATTCACCAGGATCTCTTGTGCAACATCAGTCCAGCTGTTGGCCGTAAAGCGAGAATCAACAGATATGAAAAAGTTGGACGTTTATGACATGTTAGGTTCAGTTTGAATATTATTATTAATGTCCAAACACTAAACAGTTATGGCAGAATGTCCACAGACGGTTATCATTTAATATTAGAGCTCAGTTCTTGATGAGTTTGACTCCATATTTAGAGACATTTGAAGTAATGGGTAGAAAATAAAGATGTGAAACCAACACAGCAATACAGTGATGTAAAAATACTCCATTACAAGTAAAAGTCTCTACTGAAGTAAAAGTACATAAGTATTATGAGCTTGATGTAATTAAAGTATTGCAGTAAAAGTACATAAGTATTATGAGCTTGATGTAGTTCAAGTATTGCAGTAAAAGTAGTGGTTTGGTCCCTCTGACTGATATATTATTATATATGACATCATTAGATTATTAATAGTGAAGCATCAGTGTTAGAGCAGCATGTTACTGTTGTAGCTGCTGGAGGTGGAGCTAGTTTACACTACTTTATATACAGTTAGCTAGTTTAGTCCAGTGGTTCCCAACCTAGGGGTCGGGCCCCTCCAAAGGGTCAGCAGATAAATCTGAGGGGTCGTGAGATGATTAATGGGAGAGGAAAGAAGAAAAAACAAAGTTCTGATACACAAATCTGTTCTCAGTTTTTCTCTAATCTTTGATTTTTAGTGAAATATTGGATCATTTGAACATTTATTGAAATGAAAGCATGTGAGAAGTTTAGAGGGAAAAATCACTATTTGGTGGAGATGTTAACAACTCATAGACATGTGAAATGTGACCCCGACTACACACTGCTTTTTTTCAAAAGCCAAAAAGGTTGGAAACCACTGGTTTCATCTTTAACAATGTGTTGTATTTAAATAGCTTGATATATTATCCATTGTGTCAAATCTTCATCTGGAAAGCTGATTAAAGCTGTCAGATAAATGTAGTGCAGTGGAAGTATAAAGTAGCATCAAATGGAAATACTCAAGTAAAGTACAAGTACCTCAAAATTGCACTTAAGTACAGTACTTGAGTAAATGTACTTAGTTACTTTCCACCACTGCTGATAAGTCATCAGGCCTGCAGTTATTAATGATTATAAGTCATTAAGAAAGGGTGCCTTAATCACAAAGTGTTACCACTATTACAGCCCCACATCATCATCAGCTTGTGAGACATAATGAGTTTTGTGCACAATGTTGGAATCACAGACTGGCAAAAATATTGCTGAGTGTTGAAAGTGTCTGTTGTTGATTGGGAACTTGTAACACCATATCAGCTCACTGCTGTTGTTACTGACAATGCTAGAAACATGGATGTAGCAGTGAGAGTCCAGGCTGGGACCGCACATGAGGCGTTTACCCCAGATTTCATCTGGCTATCCAGTCTGGACTAGAAGTTAGCTGTTTGCCTGGTCATGTAAGAAGAGTAATAGTATTTTTTCTCAGCAACAGTGGCTTCTAAACAAAAACTGCTGGGAATTTTGCCACACCGCCAGACAAACTGTTGAGGGAGAAAGCACTGCAGCAGAACTGGGTATTCCTTTCACTCCCATTCAGCTAGCAGAGTCCAATAGAGCATAAAGTGCCCTCTAAGGTGCCCCTACAGTATGATAAAATGTCCTCTAAGGTGCCCCAACTGGACATTGTTTATACATTAAAGACAATCTGATTTAGAGATGCTTATTTTTCAATTTAGTTTCAGGACGGTATCTGCTTGTTTAAAAAAAGCAACCCTGCTATCAAGGTGAAGAATATGTGCTCTCAGTAAGATTAATCTGACTATTTAACACCTTTCAATCAAGATAACTTGTTGGCAGAAATACGAGCATGTGCTTGAATCCCTATAAAAGCGTATTTGATGGTTTGAAGACATTTCTAAACTGTTGCCTCAACACTTTGTGCAGTTTGGGTACTTGTTAAGACAATGTCAAGCTCAATAATGGCGGAGTATTATGATGTAAAAAGATGACTATGGTCCATGTTTTTGCTATAATTCTCACTGCCGATAATTGACATGTGTGAAGGTATTTTATGGTTTAAAGGTGTGAAAAGAACCGTGATCGAGGAGTCTTTAGTCACTGATAATGAGGCCGATGAGAACAGATCCCATAGTCCGGTTTAAGAGGCAGTTCTCTATTTCACCAGTCTGGAGTTAAAACAGGGAAACAACATGTTCTCGGCCTTATTAATTAGATATTTCTTAACCAACAGACACTGGGGCCTCCCTCGGCCTCCAGTCACTATCTGTGACTAACTGTTTTGTGTGGCCCAACAAACCTGATGATTTAGCCTATGTGATGATTTGGCAGCCGACTACTACAATGTGACTGGATTAGCAAGAATCTCTGCTTGAGCCTCTGATGAGCACCGTCACGCTCCCCGCCCCCGTTCCTTGTCCCCGCTCCCCGCCCCCGTTCCTTGTCCCCGCTCCCCGCTCCCCGCCCCCCGTCCTCAGAAAACTGAACGGCACGCTAACTGTTTAGTTCCGGGCGCACTTGAACTAGCGTGACAATGGCAGCGCTACACTGTCTTTTTTGTCTTTATTGTGTCACCTCTGTTATCGGAGAATATCAGCCGGCGATTGTAAGAGACGCGTTTACATTTTTAGCGACTGGAAAATGTGCGAAAGGAGAAGAAGCCAGACTGGAGTACCGGGAGGACCATCACAACACCTTGCTGGTGGCTGTTCTTCGGCAAGGTGTTTGGACACCATCCGACTATTACAAAGACAGGGTCATTAGTCGGAACTCTTGCGTCGTCTTCAACCGCACATTTTACACTGACACCGGATCGTATGAGTTAACCTGCGGCGAGGATATTAAATTTATCCAGCTGGATGTTGTTTCAGCCTCTGAAGCATCCGTGACTGAGGGGGAAACGGCCACACTTAAGTGCTATTACATAGGTCAATATGTGAGGTGGGAAAGAAACGAAAAGCTTGTGTTGGAGCTGAATTGCTCCTCCGGGGAGGTCAGACATGGGACTGGCTTTGAGGGAAGAGCGTCTGTGTCATCTGACTGCAAACAAGGAGATTTCTCGCTGATTTTGGACAAGGCAGAGCTGAAGGATAGGGGTGACTACTTCTGCTATGGGCGGAAAGAGAGAGTAAATCCCGGTGCCGTGAGGTTAACTACCGACCCTGAACAGACGAGCCCCATCCTGAATGTAAGTCCTATCTCACTCTTTGTTTATTAAAGCGTTTCTAATCGATGGATTTAAATAAATAAAGATATACTTATGGATTATTCGCACAGTTTAGGGGGTTTAAAGGGTAAAAACACCTTAAAATGGTACAAACCATGAAAACCTGATTTTTTCTAATTAAGGAGGAAATTCAGGTCAATTTTGGGTCATGATCCATAACCCGTTATGGTCCATTTTAAGAGGGTTTTACCTCTCAAAAACCCATTACACCGTGCAACCATTAATTATCACCATGTTACCACTAAATCTGAGGCATATTTACCTGAATACTGTTTGGAATACAAATCCGTGCAAAAAAAAAAAAATGTCACTTGAAGACGAAATTCTTATAATTTCCTTAAATAAAACATTAAATAAACCCAAATACTGTTCGAAGGTAAAAGTAGAATCATTTAAAATGTCATTTGCACCCAAAAATACTTCATCCAACTAATGTAATAATCAAATTGATTCCTAAAAGAAGATGTTTTATTTAAGTTTAACTGAAGTCACTTCTGTTTCCTCTTTCACTCTCTTCTCACACTTGTAGACGACACAGAGCTTGACTGAAGAGAAACAAACGGGAACTTGGACCAATGAGTCTGTGATCACTGGGCTTGCAGTTGCTATCGTGGTTGCTCTTGTGGTTGGTATTGTGGTTGGCTGGTTCCTGAAGTCCCGCTGCTCCAGTGCCGAGGAGATTCTTTGAACAGTCAGTCTGCTAGTCCTGCTCAGGCCTGAGACATCCAAATGTAAGTTAGAAATAAGTGCTGGTATTTACCTGCACTATTACCTGCTATTTTTTTTAAAGCATTACTTCTTCAAATTTAAATAATAAAGTCTTATTACCTGTTTTTTCTACACTGCTAATGCACTTTACCTGGCAGGGTCATGAATTAATATCACCTGTGCTTGTCAAAGGTCTGATTGCTGCTTCCTGTTACTGCTTTGTGTTATCTCCAGCTGTTATTGTTGTTACATTTTACTGTCTTATGTTGTTTTTATGACTGTTTTGTTTTGGCAACACTTTCTGATAGATAACAGAAACCTTTTTTTTTTTTTTTTATCTTTTCAGGTCTTTAGGCAATGGACTGTTGGACCACCCATCTTCTAAGATCGAGAGGGAATCTGGACCAAAATCTATTTCTAAACAACTGCAGACTTGATGGATACATGTAGTAATCCATATTAAAAATAATAAAGATTTTTTACATTGAAAATGTCTGGAGTCTTTTTAGAATGTCTTTTTAGGTATTACAACTGTCCCTGGTCTCCCTGTCAGCGCAGGCTACATAAGGCCAGTTTCTATCAAGCTCCTGTTAGCACCATATACTGCTCCTGCTCCAAAGTATTTTGTTGTTTCGTAGTTCCCTGCAATAAAACTTGCACTGCCACATGAAGTCACAGCGTCAGCGCAACAGTATGAGTCAGGCGACCAGGGTGTATTGTGCAAGATTTTGTATATTAATCTCTGAGGAGAACATTGATGATCCACAAAATCCACAGTCCTCCTTCTGTACAAAAGTGACAGTATTATTAGTGCCAAATTCCCTCTTTTTGTTACAAAATTTGATTGACATAGTTTTTCTGTCATTCCAGAAAATGTTGATGCATGAAAGTAACACAATTAGGTCCTGATTCAGAAATAACAATAATAAAACAATAAAACTGCTGCAAGATGGCGGCAGGTAGAGCAGAGTGACTCTGTAACATCTGTCCAGGGTCTACAGATGGAAAATAGCCTCTTGGTTAACTCTGGCACATTTACAGCAATGTTTATTAATGTGGACTGTCTCTGTGAAATAGCCTAAACCAACAAATACATAAAAATAAAATCAATACTAAACCAATAAAATAAGAAGGTCCACACTATAGCCAGATTATAATAAATAGTCAATAAATATGAATAAGTGTGATCAGATAAGGGAGATAAACAGCTTTGTTTTCCGCCAGCTGGCATGCAGTCATTCCTGTTTAACAACCTGTCAGTCCCAGATAGGGCGAATATAACGGGGCTGAAATGTGGGCAGAGTTGCCGCAGAACTGTTTCTGTGGCAATAGTTCGCAATATATTGTGTATATATATTGGGGAGGGGCGGGACATGAACAACGCAACAGGTTTTTCTTGCTTTCCACAGTTGGTCCAACTTTCAGAGTTCAGGAGAGCTGAGTATTTGCCTGAATCTCTCTCATGCATCTATTCGTCTAATGTGGTCAACGGGTGTGTCTTAGTTTGGCAGCCAAGTTGCAAAAGAAGCAACCTTCGCGAAGACACAGACACATCCAGTATTTTTCCACAGTGAATTTTATCTGTCCAAGGTGTTAATGTTACATATAAACTCTTTGTTGTACAGTCCACCTGTTTATTGTGCTGCAGAACTTGTTGAAGTAAACCCGTCTGCTCTTTGCTTTGCTCATGTTTATATATATATATATATTAAAATACTTTTCAAAAGTGATTAGGTTTTCTATAAGCTTATTTATGGTTGTTTGTCGTTTTTATTTTATTTAGTGTTTCCATATTTACTTCAAGCTACAGACTATTATGTTGCATATTTTTAGTTCCAGTTTTTAATTGGTTTAATCTAATTATTGATTCTCCTACAAGCACGACGAGAAGTGAGACCAACCCAGCGTCACACAAAATGATCGGAACCGGTTCACCTGGTTCGAGGCCATGATTTTATTTCTGATATTATTTGGCAAATATATATTTTAAAATACATTTTAAAAGTTAATCATTATTTTACATTAATGAGTTGCTGCAGAAATCACAGTTTTTCATCTATTTTGTTCAATAAGTGATTCATAGAAAAACAAAATTATGTTTCCACATTCAACCACTGTAAAAACAGCCTGGTCGCCAGAATAAAACGTTGGCACTGTACGTTTCTGCACAGAAACGTTGAATATCTACGTTTCAACACGTGAAATACGTAGCGTATTAACATTTCAACAATACGTATCATATCAAAATGTCAACAAAACGTATTATATCAACATTTCCTAAATACGTATGATCTTTATATTTCTAAAGTGACGTAGTTCACATGTGATCCATATGAGTTGATCTTTCCTATACAGGAGGCGAAGGGGCCGGTGGATGGTTAGTAAGTTTCTTGGCAGCAAGTTGGCGAGAAAACCGGCTTTTTTTTAGTGAGACATCGGCCGTTTTTATTTTATTTTTTATTTTTTGTTTTTATTTTAACCCACACCATGATCTTTCCCTAACCCTAACCCAAGTGGTCTTTGTGCCTAAACCTAACCAGACCTTAACCACAGCGTTGTCACACCATAAAACATCATTATTCAACGGGTAGAAATGTTAATATGCAACGTTTGTAGAAATGTTGATATGATACGTAATTCTCGTATTGAAATGTATATATTCAACGTTTCTATGGTTTGCAGAAACGTTCAATGCCAACATTTTCTTCTGGCGACTGGGTTGGTAAAAATCTCATGACTTCACAATAGTAACAATCATTGTTTCATCAGTCGTAACCATTTAAAACACTCTCAACAACTATTTGAGTTAAAGGGCGCCATTTACTTTCGAACCAGCAGTCCACCAGAAGTCCAATCTCGAAACCCACATCTGTCGAAGGTCTTCCATCACTGTGTCCAGATGTTCTGCGGGATTTCAGCCACCAACCAAACCAACCGGATGAAAGTGCAAAAACCACAAACATCACAGCGGCTGTTATGAGGACAGTGGTCCAAATCCCCGTCGCTTTCTCTCCAGTGTCGCTCTGTGGCGGCTGTAGCGAGCGAAAAGACAAAAAGGAAATGCAAGAATTTAGTTAAATTCACACATTATTACACCACGGGTTTACGTGAAGCTATACGTGCTATTTTGAGATGATGTGTTTGTACTCACAGATGCAGTCAGCGGTGTGAAGGCGATCTGACCAGAGTTCTTCTCTTTGAACTTCAGCCTAACAGCAGCAGGGTCTCACGCATCAAATATAAATACTCAAGTAAAGTACAAGTACCTCAAAATTGTACTTAAGTACAGTACTTGAGTAAATGGACTTAATTACTTTCCACCACTGCTGATAAATATTGCCTGCTATTGAGTGTTGAAAGTGGCTGTTAATGAATGGAAAGTGTTTACCCCAGATTTTATCTGTCCATCCAGTCTGGGGGACAGCTGTTTATCTGGTCATGTGAGAGGAGTATGAGTATTTTGCCACAGCCATATTGGTATGTAAACAAAAGCTGTTTGAACTACTACTGCAGCGCCAGGTTGTTTCTGAACTACTGAGGGAGAAAGCACTGCAGCAGAATCAGGCAAAGAATGTGTGCTCTCAGTGTTCTGGGCAGTGAGTGAACGGCATCTGTGAGATGAGTCACTGTTGGAAACACACATACACACACACACACACACACATAGAAAAACTCATACACTGGGGTTAAGTCAGGTCAACTTCCTTCTCCCCGAGGCTGTGCAATGCAAAGGCATTTTCACTACCACTAGTAACAAAGATTAGCCTACCAACCCCCAAGGCCTTAATCATGACCTTGTTTGGTGTGAATCCCTGAATTTGAAATTTAAGGTCATCTTTGAAGGTGCAGATAATGTTGTTTTCTAAAAAATAAATAAAAAAATAAAAAATAAATAAAAAAAACCCTTAGAAACCCCGACGTCATTTAAGTTACTAATACCAAATTTTAAGTAAAAAATACCTGAATGCTGTTTGGAATACAAATCCTTCAAGAATCCTTCATTTTTACTTGAAAACAAAATTCTTATTGTTTCCTAAATCGAAGCTATTGATCGGAGTTTCAGGAGCAAGACCACACCTCAACCATGCCACTTCTTGTCCTTAATGAGTCATCAACACGCATTTTGTTGTTGGTTTGGTCCTTGCTAATGAAATAAAACATTAACCTAAACACTGGATGTAAAGTAGAATCATTTAAAATATAATTCATTTGCACCCAGAAAAACTTCAGCCAACTAATGTAAATGTAAATCCCACTTTCTGATAAGCCTCCTTGATAAGGGATTCATAATAACGTTATTAATGATTAATAAATAATTCACTAATACAAACTTTAAAAAAAAATCTTTTCAGGCCTTTAATTAATCATAGAGAACCCTCAAATGGCCACTGGATTCTGGTTCCACTAGCATTCCGCATTTCTCAGTCCGCATTTCAGACGTATCTTAAGAACACTATTCGACAGATTGGTGCAGCGTTTTTAAACTCTACAATACATTTTAAAAGGTAATTAACATTTTCCATTAAATAGCTGTGTATTTTGTTTAGATTTTTTAGGGTTTCTATCACTATATTTATGGCTGTTTGTTTTATTCAGTGTTTCCATATTTACTTAAAGCTACAGGCTATTATGTTGCATGTTTTCAGTTCCAGTCTCACGTGAAGTGAGACCAACCCAGCGCCACACAACATGATCGGAGTCGGTTCACCTAGTTTAAGGACATGATTTTATTTCTGATATGTTTTGGCAAATATATATTTTTAAAATACCTCTTAAGTGTTAATTATAATTTTACATTAATGAGTTGCGGCAGAAATCACAGTAGCCGTAAAAAATGTACTGTAAAAATCTCGTGACTTCACAATAGTAGCAACCATTGTTTCATCACTCACCATTTAAAACACAATAAATAACCATTTGAGTTAAAATACCCCATTAACTTGAGAACCAGCAGGTCATCTATTGTTCACAAGTCCCATCTCCACATCTGTCGCAGGTCTTTCATCACTTTGTCCAGATGTTTTGCGGGATTTCAGCCACCAAACAAACAAACCGGATAAAGGTGCAACAATCAGAGACGTCACAACGGCTGTTATGAGGACGGTGGTCCAAGTCCCCATCGTTTTCTCTTCAGTGTAGTTCTGTGGCGGCTGTAGAGGACGAAAAGACAAAAAGGAAATAGAAGAATTTAGTTAAATTCAGACACTATTACACCACAAGTTTATGTGAAGCTATACACGTTATTTTGACATTATGTGTTTGTACTCACAGATGCAGTCAACGGTGCGAAGGTGATCTGATCAGAGTTCTTCTCTTTGAACTTCAGCCTTACAGCAGCAGGATTTCCCGTCTTTCTTCCGTTTTTATCTTTCTCGTAGATGAAGAAATCACCTTTATCCTCCAGCTGAGCTCGCTCCAGTTTCAGGGACAGGTCTCCTCGTGAGAACCAGTCGGGTGACACAGACACTCTTCCCTCAAATCCTGTCCCATATGTGACCTTCCTGGAGAAAAGATTCAGCTCAAAGACAAGCTCATCGTTTTTTTCCCATCGTATAAACTCCACATCATGTTCACCGAAAGTAGTGAAGTAGTAGGGAAGTTTAACTGTTTCTCCCTCAGTTCCCAGCACGTCACAGGGCACAACGACATCCAGCTGCACGGTTACAAGGCTGTCACCACAGGTGAACTCATACACTCCGTTATCGTTGTAGTTAACGTCATTTAAGAGGACAGAAGTGTTTGAACTGTGTTTCACCCTGTCTTTGTAAGCTTTTTCTGGCACCCAAACGCCCTTTACAAGGTGTCCTATGGCCTTTTCGTTTGCATTTTTCAGCCGTCGCTTAAATATGAAATTCTCGCCATCCCTGCAATAGTCACTCGCTGAAAAGGTAACGGGGTCTCCCAAAGTTGCGACGTGATGTCTCGAATTTTCTCCCAAAACGCACATGGCTTTAATAAGGAGGAAAAAAGCACAAAAAAAGACGGCCTGGAGCTGTGCCTTTCTCATTGCTGCGTACCCGACCCAACTGCTGCGAATTGTTGCCGTCGTCTCTCCCATTGGCCAGGGGCGTTCAGGGGCCACGGATTTCTTGTAACTGTTACGAGCTTCCAATTTGTAGCGTTAACGTCAGCATTCAAGTCTCAATTAAGGCTGGGAAACTCGGATTTTTTCTGGAAGCACCACATATCCGACTTAATCCGATATACATATGAGTGCTATATTGTCAATGAGCAGTAATGTAAAGATCAAAGTACCAACTCTGTGATTTTACAACCGAATCATTCTCATTTCTCCTACTCGCTCCTGAACGCAGCATGAATCTAGTTAAGGCCGGAGGCCTAGAGGTACGTGCATTTCCAGTTGAAATGTTTTAACGTATCAGACAAATGAGCCTATAGGAATACAGACTGAATGAATGGACACATGATGACACTTTAAGAATGCAAAAATAAACCTGATACATTTTTTTAGCTGTCATTGATCCCCACACATCATCTGTCAGATTCTGCCATCTACTGTCTCTCTCTCAGGAGTTGCATCTTGTAAAATTAAATTTTATCATGAATGTTTCTAATAAAACAATTACGTTATTTATTTTTCTTACTAAGTTATTTTTCTTTTTTCTTTTTTTTTTTCTTTTTACCACCCACAGTAGAGAATAGTAAAACGTAATTATCCCTTGAAAACAACACGATCAATCTCTTCACGGTTTGTTTAAAAACCGGCTCATATACTAACTTCTCTTGTGATTTAAAGCAGTTTTCAGATTAATTTATAATTAAGTATAACTGAAATACTGTAGATCACAAAAACAGGGAAACACTTGACATGAGTATAGTCACGAAATGGACTTAAAGGGCCCCAAGTAGCATCAGTTCATGAAACCCCACTTGTACACCTTTTTAAAATGATTTTAATTCCGGTTGTTTGTGTAAAACTGTACAAATGGAGAGTCTGACTGTCTGAACTTTTAATTTAAATGTATATTTCTTTAATAAACGTTTTCATCACTAATCTAATATTGAGCTATTTGTTAATTTTAAGATTAATAACTTGTGTATTTAATTTAACTACTCAGGCATCTACAGGATCATCGTAATTACTCTTTATCTTGTTGTTTGTGTATTACTGTTCATAAAACGAAGGAGGGAAATGTAGCAGCATTTATGCGCCAGTAGGGTGAGAACATTTATCAACTATATAAAATAATCCTGAAGTATGAGCATTACTTTTCCAGTTTACCATTCTGCAAGAAATGTGTTTTGTCAACAGTTTACAGTCTAGTCAGTCATTTCTGGTGGTATTACGGCTGATTGATGAGACATAATTCTCAATATTGGTTTAAAAGGTCTAATTTATAGTTGTTGATTCCAAATTATATGTGTAGCTTCCTCTTTTCTTTTAATCTCTGCAGCTGTAATCACTAATGTCGCCTAAATATGCCGTGAGGCCTCTTATGGTGCTGACAGTATTCGGTCAGCAGATGGCGCCATTGTCCAGACATACTGATCTGCTAGGACGTTATGAATAGAGATTCACTATGTTATCCATTGTCTTTGTATTTCCAAGTTTGTATTTAAGTTACAACACATTAAAAGGTTGTGATGTTGCATTTTCTCTCTTTTGAAGAACCACACAAGGATAGAGCAAGCAGAGGAATGAAAACATTAGTCTTGGCACGAAAATGTCTTAAATTGATTCCCATTGGAATTATTTTCTTTTGGGTTTAAAAAAAAAATATGCCTACAATCGAAGTGTCCATTTTATTGTTTTAATTTATTTCTTTAGTTAGATTTAATCTAGTTATTTTAATGATGATAATTATTATTTTATAATGTTTCCTATGTTGTTGTTGGCTTAAATATTGCTTTGTGTGGGTTGGCTGGTTTTCACATTTTAATAGGCCTACTGCTGATAATAAAGCCACAAAGAATTCAAATCCACTGATTTATTATAAGCAGTGGTGCTTCGGCGCCCCCTACTGGTGACACATGGTTATATCTTTTTACAATTACATTCAGTCTTGTGTTCCTGCATTACTTACTAACGTATTATTATCACTAACAAGACTTGCTTGTTGATTGAAAAATCAGAAATATTTGTTTTCATCGTTGTTGCTCGCCTCAAATCTTTCCAAAACCTAAAAACGCTACTGCGCCACCACAAGTTCACGTGAAGCTCTTACAAATGATATGTTGAGATTATGTATTTGTACTCACAGATCCAAAGTTCCTCTTTTTGAACTTCAGGCTCACAGCAGCAACCCCTCTTCATTATTCCGTCTTTACATCGCCGGTAGATGTATAAATCCATTTCGTACTGCGACTGAACTTTCGTTTCCTCTTAAGAGCCAGTTACATGATATACTGATCACTCTTCCATTAAATCCTATCCCATATGTGACCTTCCCGGTAGACAGATTCAGACTCCACATCATGGTAAACTGCAGTAAAGAAGTGGGATAGAAGTTTCGTCGTTTCTCCATCTGAATCCAGTACTTAAGAGGCGACAACTGCGCTGACACCGACTGGTGTCTGTAGGCTATATGAATGCGAAAGCGAAAGAAAAATTTGAATAATGAGCCATCCGGTCTGTCGGGTTTTAATGACTGTTTTACTGGGTCATCATCAAGGGTGTCAGACTGGGCATCTCAGACCAAACCATGCAGGTCAAACAATCTTAATGATCTCAAGCCCACAGTCAACTCAGTTCAATTTACATTGGACTCTTCTGGGTGCCTGTAATCGGCTGATGGAAACATGCTTGAGACGGAACCCTCACACTGAGTCTACCTCCACCTGGTCTACAGTACGTCCTCCCAGTCCAGCCGAACAGAAGACATCCTCCTTCCACCTTTACAACCGCTCCTCCGATGCCCCTGAGGACAAAAAATATTACTCTACACTGTAAAAAAAAATGTCCGTGAAATGAACAGTGAAGTGCTGTAAAATCATGGCATAAAAAAGTGTAAATAGAAAAACGATGAAGCAGCGCTTAATTCACATTTATATTTTGTAAAATGCTTAACCAAGCATAACTGTTATTTTTAAAGTAAGAATATGTTAAAAGAATCATATTTCTTGGTATAATTTACAGATTACTGTAGTTTAAACACAGAAAACCTGTAATATAGAAAACAATAAAATACAGTTAAAATTACAACATGTTAGTGTTAAAATAATGTTTTTGTCCGGTAGATTTTTTTTAGACATAGAAAAAACTTATCTGTAAAATACTTTACAGATAAGAATATGTACAAATACAGTAAAATTATGTTAAACATGAAGGGAAAAAACATGTGATGTGTCTGTTTAGAATTTAGTAGACCTATATTCAACACATATCAATAGACTAGTAGTAAGACTGTAATAGGGTACATATCAATCATTTTTATATCCTCCTGATAAAATAACTCATGAGCATGTGTAGCTAATAGCCAATGGATATCAACATTTGAGTGTTACTTTGAAATGTTGCGCGAAACCTTTTTATTCCTATTTATGTTCACGAACAAAATAAAATGTGCTTTGCATAGCTAAGTATAGGTAATTGCAGTGAACATTTGTAAATATTGTGGACAGACGAATGACGGATTTACAGTTAGGTCCATACATTTTAAGACATTAACAAAAAGTTATTTTGCCTGCCTGTCACACCATATTCAAATTGAAAGAAAATCATTATTATCATTTTCTATGTGTAGATTTTCAAGTTTCAATTTTTATTTGAAGATATTTACATATGAATGATAATGTGAATGATCAATTGTAAATGATAAATCGAAAAGTTTCAGTTTTTGTCATTTGAGAATGTCATTTAGTGAAATCTATAGTGCCTTAAGGCCATGTCAAATAGTAACAGTAATGATTTTCAATGTAAATTTTACATGCTGGGAAAACAAACGTCTGTATTTGAATTTCAAAATAGATGAGCTCTGCCCATAGGCTCTGTCTCGTCAACTGACAGATCAGTAGATGTTTCTGTTCTTTCATTGGACTAATGATTTATCGCAGGAGGAGCCAGCTGCTCGTGGCTTGTGTGGCGTGTGCCCAACCTGCCGGCACCTGGGGCTGTGTTAACGTGGTGGGATCATGGACGCAGGTATTAATTTTCTTCAAACTTGAAATACATAACATGACCGTTTTTTGTCCGAAAAATATTAGCCTCTGTTTGTGACCGAAGGTATACTTTGAGTTAACGCCGACTGACGGGGTTAAGTGGGTTTCATGCTAAACGCTGAACTCGTTCGTTTTCAGTTTGTTTTTTCCATGTTTTTGTGGAGCGGTGTTTTTTTTTCAGGGTCGTCCGAAGAGGGTAAAAAACGTTTGGTTGTTGTTGTTTGTTAGCTTGCAAAAATGATTACCTGCCGTTTTTGCAGCAAAACACTAGATACGTTGAGGGGTTATGTGTTGCATTGTAGAGTCCACAGGAACAAACCCCGTTGTTTTTTTAAATTGTGTTGGCGCGGACTGCAAACGTACATTTTTTACTTATGCAGCTTTCAAAGCTCATTTCTATCATGTTCACAATTTGCCGGCACCCTCTGCTACTGCTAGCGCTGTTGTTACAGATCTTAAGTGTGCAATTTCGCTGTGTTCGCGCCAATTTCACACAGCGAAACAACTTATATCCCACTTGAAAGAGCATATAGAGGAGGGGCGACCTGTGGCATGTCCAGTAACTGGTTGTAAAAACACGTTCACTGTAAAGTCATCATTTACTGCTTATATGTCCAGGAAACATAGAGCATGTTCAGCAGATAGCATAAGTGACATGTACAGGGAAACTATTTCTCAGTCTTCTGCATGTAAAGATGCTTCTCAAAGCTTACATGATGCAACAACAACAAATGAAAGCATTGATTTGCCACAGAATTTCAATGAGACCTTTCTTAGAAATGTATGTTTATTCTACCTAGAACTACAAGGGCAGCTCCTTCTCCCAGCTTCAACAATACAGACAATTGTAGAAGAGATGCAAAATGTGCACGATTTGGGACAGGATTACACTTTTAGTAAACTTCGTTCACTTCTAAAAAATTACATGAGTCTAACAGATGATGCTATTGCTAAAATTTGTGATTGTGTGAAGGATTCAGATCTGTTCTCTGTCTGTCATCAGGGACCGCTGAGAACAACATATTCAAGAGCTCAGGCGTTCCAAAAAATGTTCAAATACATAGAGCCTAAAAAAGTAACATTTGGAAATGATGAAAATATGTCACAAAGGTTTGCTTACTACATACCTGTGAAACAAACAATAAATAGCTTTTTAGAATCCGAATTGTGGAAGAATTCAGTGTCACAACAGTCTTGTGAAACAGACTCAGATGTTTTGGGTGACATAAGTGAGTAAACTTTAAGTCCAACCAATTCTTCATTGAAAATCCAGGATGCCTGAAGCTAATTCTGTACCAGGATGCTTTTGAAGTAGTCAACCCCCTTGGCTATTCTAAGAAAAAACACAAAGTTGTTGCAGTTTATCTTTCTGTGGCAAATTTACCAGCTCAAGTGCCTTCCAGTACTGATCACATGTCCCTTGTCCTGTTGTGCGGAGAAAATGACCTGAAAAAATTTGGATGCGCTAAGGTTTTCTCACAGATATTAGTGGATTTAAAAGATCTGGAGGAAAATGGGATAACTGTAGGTGGTGAAACTGTAAAAGGGGCTCTGTATTGTATTGCTGGTGATAATTTGGGTTCACATGGCATTGGTGGGTTTACTGAAAATTTTAGTTGTTCATTACTTTTGTAGGTACTGTGAAATAACACGAAGTGAGTTTGAGAGTGATGATCCAAATGTATGTGGCCCACAGCGCACCCCTGAAAGTTACGATTCTGCTGTTGGTGATCTCCAAGCTCATGACAGTCAAGACATCAAAGGCATAAAGGTAAACTCCGTTTTCAATGCTCTGAAATCTTGTCATGTTTGCCAGCCTGGTCTTCCACCTTGTTTGGGCCATGACATATTTGAGGGTGTCTTATCCTATGATGTTGCACTGTACTTGAAGTATTTCATTAAGAAAAAGAAATGGCTTACATATTCCCTTTTGAACCGGTGCATCAAGCATTTTAAGTTCAAAGGATCTGACGCCCTGATAAAGCCATGTGCTGTCAACTCTGAGGCATCCAAGCTTTCAGGTCAAGCCATTCAGAACTGGAATTTCCTAAGGTTGCTACCTGTATTAATTGGGGACAAAGTGCATGATCCAGAAGATGATGTTTGGCAGTTAACTCTCCAGCTTAAAGATATTGTAGTGACTTGATTTCGACCAGAACAAAACCTAAGCCACAGTGAGGGGCTGTTACCGGGACATGTAATTGACGCGTCGTCATGTGGCGGCTCCGTGTACTAAATCAAAACATCCTCGGACTTGCGCTTCAGATATTTTATTTATCACCGTGCCCCACTAAAGCATTTGCTATTCATACACTTACATCTATAACTTGCATGAAAACAACAAAAAGGCATAAAGATTAGCCCCTAAACGGCGGTCAAAAAACTGTGTGCTTCTCCCGGTAAGCAGCACACCTGAGGAATAATTGCCTCTTCCTCTACATATACATTTCCGTAGACTGCTGCTCAACACGCCACCTACTGTGGCAACCAGGGAGTAACCTTAACACAGTTAGATACAAATGGCTTTAACACACCGGCCCCTAATTGAATGGCCACAGACATTATAATTACCTTCACGTGTAAACAAATAGAGCCATAACTTGAGTGACATGCATATAAAAGTGAACCCAAACAACAACAAAACAAAAAAAAGAAAATTCAAACATTTGTAAACATAACCCCTTTTTTTTTTTGCGGAGGTCACTATACCTCATCCCTAATTGCTTGTGGCTTCCTGCAACAAGCAAAGCTTACTGACAGGTCTTTCCAAGACGTTTGTCTTCGTCTGGAGACGCACAGAGCGTACTAACCCTTTTTTGTCTGGGAAAGTTTCCAAAATTCTGCCCAGAAGCCAAGATCCACGAGGAGCAGCAGAATCCATTACAACAACAATGTCTCCAGGGATTAAGTTTCTCCTTTTCTGATTCCATTTCTGGCGTTCTTGCAGCAGAGGGAGGTATTCCTGTACCCATCTTTTCCAAAATAGATCTGCAATGTACTGAACTTGTCACCATCTCCTTTTCACATATACATCATCCTTGTTAAAAAGTCCAGGTGACATGACTGGTTTCCCTTTCATCAGAATAATGTGGTTAGGAGTGAGAGGCTCAAGGTCATTAGGATCGTCTGAGAGCTTGGTGAAGGGACGACCATTCAATATAGACTCGACCTCACGCAGGACTGTATGAAGACCATCATCATCCAGAGTTTGCAAGTGCAGCACAGAAGTGAGAACTTTCCTCACCATCCGGATAGCACGTTCCCAGACACCACCATGGTGTGATGCTGAAGGTGGGTTAAAGTTCCACTGGATGCCATCTTGCAACAGAACTCCCTGTATCCGGTTGTGATTTAATGATGATAGCGCTTCCCTCAGCTCTTTCTCTGCTCCCACAAAATTGGTTCCATTGTCTGAACGTATACTGGACACTTGTCCTCTTCAACTGATGAACCTTCAAATAGCATTAATACATGCATCAGTGTCCAGGGATGGAGCTACTTCCAGATGAATGGCTCTGCTTGCAAGACAGGTAAAGATGACACCATAACGTTTACAGAGACTTCGACCTCTCTTTACTTCCAAAGGCCCGAAGTAATCTACTCCGACATTTGTAAAGGGAGGGAGATCAGGAAGAAGCCTTTCCTTCGGTAGGTCTGCCATTTTTTGCTCGCCCACTCTTCCCTTATGTCGCCAGCAGAAGCCGCATTGTGATATGATTTTCCTCACAGCTGCATTGGAATTAGTTATCCAAAACTTGTTGCGCAGCTTGGACAGAGTGTGATTTCTTCCACCATGACCCACCTGTTGGTGAATATGCCTCAATATGAGCATAGAGATGTATTGATCTTTTGACAGAATGAGTGGATGCTTAGTCTATTCTGGCAAAGCAGCCTTACTCAATCGTCCTCCTACTCTCAAAAATCCATCCTTGCTAGCATCAGAGAAGTTGTGCAGCTGTGCCTTAATGGGCTGTCCAAAGTCTTTGGGCTTAATGCATCTTTCAACTTTGAATGCTGCCAACCTTTTCAGGTCTTCCAGCCACCTTCTCCACTGATGGCCAATGTCTGCAGGTATGTTGTCGTCCCATCCATAACGTCTCCGACAGAGCTCTTGCAGCATGACTTTGGGTGGGAGGGTTACTGGGGCAAGAAAACCCAGAGGATCATAGACCGAGCTGATTATGGACAACATTCCTCGCCTGCTCTGTGGTTTTTCTTTCATCGCCATTTTGAATTTGAATGTGTCTGACTCCACACACCATTGCAGCCCAAGAGCTCGTTCGACTGGAAGCTCATCTCTATCCAGATCCAGTTCCTTCAAGTGTTTCACTCTATGCTCCTCTTCAATGGTTTGCAGTACTGCCCTGCTATTACTGATCCACTTTGTCAAAGTGAAGCCTCCCTTTTGGCAGATTTCAGTGAGAGCTTGAACCATGGCAACTGCCTCCTCGTCTGAGCGCGAGCTCTTCAAACAGTCAACATAAAAGTTTCTTTTGACTGTTTCCACAACTTCTAGTGAGAAATTAGCCCGATTATCCTCTGCAGTTCTCCTGAGTGCATAACTGGCACAACTTGGGGAAGAGACAGCCCCGAACAAATGAACTGCCATTCGAAATTCTTCAATCTCTTGGTTCACATTGCCCTCAGGCCACCACAAGAAGCGCAGGAAGTCTTTGTCCTCTTCAGCCACCCTAACTTGGTAAAACATAGATTTAATGTCTCCCATAAATGCCACTGGCTCCTGTCTGAATCTGGTTAGAACACCCAACAGTGAACTAGTGAGGTTTGGGCCTTGTAGCAGCTGGCTGTTGAGTGAAGTTCCCTTAAACTCAGCTGAACAGTCAAACACAACACGCAATGTACCCTTTTTGGGATGGCGTACACCATGATGGGGTATATACCAGAGCTTTCCATTTTCACCTTCCAGCTGATGTTGAGGCACTTTCTCTGCATAGCCGTTCTTAATTACATCAGTGAAGAAGCTGGTATATTCCTTGTGGAATACTTCATCTTTCCTGAACTTCCCCTTTAATCCCAGCAGCCTTTGCTTAACCATAGAAAGGTTATTAGGAAGCGAAAGCTGGTCCTTTCTGAAGGGCATTTTCAAGCTGTAATGTCCATCCTGCAGCTGTGTTGACTCATCCATCATCTTTAAGAATCTAATATCTTCTCTCGAAACTCCTTGTTCCTCTGAACTTCGCTCATTGAAGTCATGACTGTATTGGTTGCTCAGCATTTCCTCCAGCTTACAGACAGAAATCCTATTGACAGCAGCCACCGAGAATCCTGTTTTAGGCCTGCTGCTCTCTCCATCTCGAAGGGGACCATTAACTACCCAGCCAAGTACAGTTCGTATTGCATATGGTCCATTCTCTCTGCTGTTGATGACCTCCCATGGTTCCAATACCTTAGGGGCGTTAGCGCCAATCAACAGGTCAACATTAGCATCAATGCATGGGATCTGTACATCCGAGAGATATGGCCATTTCTGCAATTCTCCATGTGTGATAATGTTACTGGTGGTCACAGGCATTTTATTTTGTGTGAGTACTTCTGGGAGACTGTAGAAGCTGTTACTGCCAAGACCAGCTACCTCCAAACCATTCAGGGTGCTAGTTGACACAACCCTTTCCTGTCCCATAGTGCGCAAAAGGAAACTGGTTTTCCTACCAGTAATGTTCAGCCTTTGCATAAGATGTTCTGAGCAGAAAGTAGCCGTACTCCCAGGATCCAGAAACGCATATGTTTGTATTATCTCGCTTCCCCTGATGGATTTAACCTGAACTGGCAAGATAGACAAAATGCTATCCTCCTTTCCGGCCCCTGTATGTCCACAAGTTTCTGATGCAGGTGGTTTAACATGTGCTATGCCCTTAGTGTGTTCACTTCCTGTGATGGCTCTTATCTTTCCAGAGATATGAAGCACTGTAGGATGGTTCTGACCACAATCTTTGCAAGTTAAGCGCCTGTCGCAATCCTTGCTCCCGTGTCCACTACCCAGGCAGCCAAAACACATCCCCTTTTCCTTCAAAAAGTCAATTTTGTCCCAATGCTTCTTCCCTTTCAGTTTTGGACACTCTTCCAGTCTGTGAAACTGAGAGCAGCAAACACATGCTTCTTGAATGATTCCCTTTAAGTCCAGCCTTTGTGGGACTGAGCTTGGAGTTCCACATCCCTTGGCTGCGTCACTTACAGTAACTGTGGCGAAGCTGTTACCTCTGACCTTGCTGAACTTTGAATGTGGCTTGAACTTGTTAACACTCTTTACTTCAGGCAAACCACTTATCGTGTCTTGGATGTCCCCAAAAAGTGGATCAGAAATGATCTTAACTTGGCGTTCGATAAATGAGACCATGTCTTTAAAGCAAGCTCTGCGATTGTACCTCTCCAGTATTTCATGTGCCTGTATCCTCCATTTTTCTCTGTACTTAAATGGCAACTTTATCATGATTGCTCTCATGTTAGTTGGCATGTCCAGCTCCTGCACATATTGAAGTTCCTCCATTACATTGCAACAACTTCGCAGAAATAGAGAAAAAGTTTGCAGTGCTCCCACATCCTCTGCCTTCACTGCAGGCCAAGCCAAAGCCTTCTCCATGTAGGCTGCACCAATCCTATATTGGCTTCCAAAGTGTTCTTGGAGAAGCTCTTTAGCCAGCTGATAACCTCTGTCAGGAATCATGTGCTGACAACTCCTCACCAATTCTCTGGGCTGCCCTCTTGTAAATTGCTCCAAAAAATAAAGGCAGTCAGCTTTGCTAGCCTTTGATTCCACACTATGTTCAAAAGCTTTTATGAAAGTTTTATACTGAAGAGGATCACTGTCGAATGCTGGAATGTCTCGAGAAGGCAAGGACAACAAGCGCTGTTGTTGAACCAGAGCTGCTGTGATTTCATTTTGTCGGTGCATTATGGTGCACAGGTCTCCTTGTACTGGTACAGAATATAAATGCTGTTGCTCCACTGATGCAGGCTGCACATTGTTGACTGGCAGAGAGAGGTTTTGTTGTGTATCTCCATACTGCATTGTTCCAGATGTTTCTGTTTCCTTTTTCCACTTTGTCTCATATTTTGATCCAAAGACCTGATGTGTTTTTCCCTCAGAGTGTGCGTTCAGTGCACTTGAATCCTTTTGGGCTACTGAGAAGCTGCTTTGTGGCATTGCACTCCATGTGTATGGTTTAAATGAGTTTGCTGCAGGATTGAGTCCTTTGGAATTTAGGTTTTGTTCTTCATTCCTTTGCAAGTAAGAATTCATTCCATCAGAAGGTGCTTGAGAGTTACTGGAACATTCTGAGGCAGCTTGAAATCTGCTAGCTTTGCAGTGGATGCAGCTATTTCACCATCAATCTCAAGCTGCTCCCTTTTTCTTCTCAGCTGCTCTTCCTGGGCCTCTAGAGCATGCCTTTCCTTTAAAGCCGCAGCTCTAGCGAGAAGTGCAGCCCTTTCTGCTTCTGCCTTAACGCGAGATGAAGCTGTGGTTTTGCCACTTTTGTTACTGCCTTTACCACTTTTGTTACTTCTTTCACCACTACATGTGCTTTTTCTGTGAGAATGTCTACTGGCAACATTTGATATGCTGTCATCAGGGTGAACATCATCACCATCCTCATCACAATGATCATTTGCCAACCATTTTTCAACCTCAGAAATGAAACCATTTTCAACAAGCATTTTTGCAGCAAACCAAGTGTTTTGTTTGTCACTTTCTTCAGTGGACATTAAAGGCAACAGAGCCACATGAGCATCTTTGGCTTCCCCACACAAAAGCACAATTTTTTCCAGTGTATGTTTTATCTCTTTTGCATTACCACTCTGCATAAGCTCTTGAGTTACGTTTCTTAGGTTTTTAGCCTTAATTAATTTGTCTTTTCGTACATTTTGTAACCTTTCCACCTTTGCAACAAGAGCTTTGTGTGTTAATGTAATAGACCGTTTACCTTTTACAGATTCTGTCTCATTAACAATTCCCTCTTTCACCGAAGCTGCAGCAGCCGCTGGCTCCGCGGCAGCCACGTCTGGTTTACCGTCCATAATGTCCTTTAATTCACACCGCAACGCACATCCGAGATGAAAGCAACGAGATAAAGTTCAGTTTGTCAGTGTTGTTTTAGCGACCAATGCATTGGGATTACGCTCGCAAAGTTGTGTGCACACTTTATTATGGCCATAAAGTTGGTAGCGCTACTCTTTACCTTACACGCGGTGGGCGCCGTGATGTCACAATCCAGATGGATGAATCAGCTGATGACCGGTGCGTCCTCCGTCTCCACCTCCCATGCTTTCAAACAAATGCAGGAAATCCAGCGTCGAATCTTCCTCCATGTATGATGGCTAACGAACTAACTGAAGCTAGTTTTTTGACTTAAATGTAGTGACTTGATTTCGACCAAAACAAAACCTAAGCCACAGTGAGGGGCTGTTACCGGGACATGTAATTGACGCGGCGGCTCCGTGTATTAAATCAAACATCCTCGGACTTGCGCTTCAGATATTTTATTTATCACCGTGCCCCACTAAAGCATTTGCTATTCACACACTTACATCTATAACTTGCATGAAAACAACAAAAAGGCATAAAGATTAGCCCCTAAACGGCGGTCAAAAAACTGTGTGCTTCTCCCGGTAAGCAGCACACCTGAGGAGTAATTGCCTCTTCCTCTACATATACATTTCCGTAGACTGCTGCTCAACACGCCACCTACTGTGGCAACCAGGGAGTAACCTTAACACAGTTAGATACAAATGGCTCTAACAGCTTTATTAAAGATGAATAAATAATGTGGTAACACAAACTTTTTTTCTATCTTTTCAGGCCTTTAATTAAACAGAGAGAACCCTCAAATGGCCACTGGATTCTGGTTCCAGAAGCGTTTACATAGAGGTTTGCATTTTAGACATATTTTTAGAACACTACTCGAGACATTCCTTCCACAATGGGTCACTGTCCACAGCAGCCAGAAAGGGTGTCTCAAACCAAACAATCCCTGGCGGGAGAGAGAGTAATCTGCTGGCTGCTTCCTTACCCCAAATGGGGTGGTCAAAAACTTTTCTTAATTCAGCAATTAACAAAGAGTTTGAATTACAAATGGGAGACTCCCTATCCCAGTGTGCTGTAGCCCACTGAGCAGCTCTCCCAGAAAGTAACCCCACTATAACACACCATACATGACATCTGTATGATATGTGGCTGGCTGCTGCTGAAACACAAGAGAACACTGCAAAAGAAACTACTCACAAGCAAATGCCCAGAATAGTGTTAGCAGAGTTAACCAGCTCTAGCGATTTCCTTGACACCGGGGTCGGGGTGTGAGGCTTCTAGGAGAGCGTGACTGGAGAAGTCTGAGCTGGGGGAGACGTGTGGACAGATATCTGTTCCCACTGAGCAGTGAGTTGCCCTCTAAGGGGCATTCTTTTTAACACAGGGGTGTTTTCTTTATATTCTGAATCACAATATAAAATGTTCATCTTAATTGGGAAAAGTAGTTAAATAAACATTTTCCATATAAGTTCATTCATGGCTGTTTGTTTTATTCAGTATTAACACATTCACTTAAAGCTATAAGGCTATTATGTTGCATGTTTTCAGTTCCAGTTTTAATTGGTTTAATCTAATTATTGATTGATATTGATATTGATATTCTGCAAGCAGGACAAGAAGTGAGACCAACCCAGCGTCACACAAAATGATCGGAACCGGTTCACCTCATTAGAAGAAATATGACACAGACAATTGATACAAAAAAATGAGCAAGAAGAGGAGTGGAAAGCCCTAGACCCCTCTTCTGTATGCTGTCTGGGAGGGTACAGCAAGGAGGAAAGGGATGATGGCAATGATGCGGCACTGCTGACCTTCCTCTGTCCTGGACAAAATGGATGTGAACCTGAAATGGCCCACATGTAAAATAGCAAATATGGTCCAAATATCCCAAATCAAATGTGGGCCTTTTTTTGGTAAAGATGTGTTGCTCTCAAGTATGTATATTCTGGATGTGGGCCAATTCTGGTTTATCTGGTTTGTTCTTGGCTGACATACAGCTTACTTGTGGCCCAGATCTGGGAAACAGGAGTGGACCACCCAAGTACCGTCATTCCAGTGTCCCTATATGGGCAGGATGACAGTGCCGGAAGTGTCAGATGTGGGCCGGTGGGGGGTTTGTCGATCACGCAAGTTTAGTCTATATTTTGACTTGTTTGTACCGTGATCAAAGAGTACAAATTACAAATGCAGGCAGAGATCTTTCCCCATTGAGTGGTGAGTTGTGAAATACTGACTGACTAATCTGCAGATTTTTTACTTTTTGAACCCATCTCATCCACCCACACAAAAACTGACTGTGTAAGGAGAAAACAGCGAAAACAGAGTAATCAGAAGAAATATGAAAAGATTGGAGAAGAATAGAGCAAAAGAATAGAGCAAGGTCTCTCTTTTAACACAGATGTTTGGGATTAATAACTCTTTGAACCATTTATGCATGCTATGATTCTTTCCCATATCGCATCGCATGTTGGGCGCAGACTGGAGAAACAGCCATACAACCTCTTGAGTCCTTATACAAACAAACTCTAAAAACTCTGGATGCATTTCCATGCATTCCATGCATTTCCATCACTGTAGGGTACTGGAGAAATACAATTTACTGAGCTTTGATAATTTTAGATTATTCTCAAATTTGTGCCTAGTTTATAAAAATTTTAAATTGTTTGGCCCCTCCTCCACTATGTGACTTTGTGTACACTCGCTCAGTAACTTCTATTAGATCCTCCAGAATATCCTCTATACGAGATTGTACCATACCATTTCGTCACACTGCATTTGGGCAGTCAGTGGACATTGTGGGTGTATGTGATGTACTGTTGTGTGTGGCTTTGTATTTTGTATGGTGTGTTCTCCGGTGCAGTGTATCATTTATGCTTAATACTGCACACGGTCCTGTTCAATAAATCAAATCAAGTAGATTAGGGGAAATATAAAAATTGGTTGGTGTACAATGTGGTTGCGGTTTGTATTTGCTGATTGTGTTTCTTGCTCTGCTTTTGGTTTGGTTTAATCAGCGTAGTGTGGCACATTGGTGTCAGTCCAAGAGACAAGCGGAGCCTTTTGTAATGTGATGTCACGGGTTCACCGTCTTAGTGACTATTTTTCATGTTGTTCTGATTTCTAACTCTCCTGTCATTGCAGATCCTGCCACACCATCTGCCCTGCAATCACCCCATTCCCCTCACCTGAGTTTCCTCACCTATCTCCTCACCTGGACCCTATTAGGCTCATCAGTCATTCCTTATATATTCACATGCTCCTTGCCAGATTGTCTAGTGTGTTTGCCTAGCTTTCCAGCAGTTCTATATCTACCTGTTCGCTCGCCTGTTACCTGAGATCCTACCTGTTTCCCGGTCTTGAGATTTGCCTAGTCCCTTGGAGTTGTTTGCCTGGTTTGTGACCCCTGCTTGTTTTTGGTTTTTTTTGGACTGATTAAAGAATACTGGACTCTGCTCCTGTCTCTGAGGTCTTGCTGTTGGGTTCTGAGGTTCTGAGTCATTACAGGTGATGGCTTTACATTCTAAAGCCATCACGTGTAATTTTACTTGCAATAAAATATCATATGTTTTTGATTGCAGTGTCGATGGTTTTACTCCCAAATCTATTTTTTGATTGCAAACCTATTCTGTTTAATTGCATAATAAAGACACAAAAGTAACTCCATAGCTGCCTGGACTACAAAAAATTGGAGGTACGCACAGAGCCTCGATAAACACCCTCTGATGTGGAAATTTATGTCACGTGGACCCTTGCATATTCACAGACGTGGAAAGTATGATTTCGGCTTAAGGAGGGCCCCCAAAGAAAATCTTGCTTAGGGTCCCCTGTTGTCAAGAGCCAGCCCTGCCTGCACCAACCTCACTCTGGCTGTTTTCATCCATATCTGTGTCATCCAAATTTGCAGCTAAAACACAAATACACATCACAAAAATCCATGCTTGTACTCCGCTAAAACCATGCCATCTGACAACTATACAATCACAACTATTAGTAAAAATGTTAAAGGAAAAGACTCAATGCTTGAAACATTTAGAGAGAGCTCCGGTAGAACAAAACCATTAAACCTCATCACCATAAGGGACAAGAATTCAGGTATTTGCTTAAATAAACTCACATCAGTATGTCCATTTGTCATGTTATATAGAATGCAGTTTTTTTTTTGTTTTTTTTTTACCATTATTATTATCTTGCTGTTTTCTGACCTGGTGAAGAGGGGTCGGAGCTGCCTTGGGCTTGACTTTGGCTGGCCTCTGCTAGACTCTGTTCCTCTCTCTCTCTCTGACACTGCTCTGAGTGATTTCCACTACCTGTTGTTAAACGTCTATACTTCAGTTAAAAGTAGTTACAATACTGACAGAATGTGGCAACATGCGGCCCACACCACCTCCGAATGTGTGTTAAAACCAGCTGATACAAATCATATAAACAGGCATAATCAAAAAACTAGTACCGACAAGAACAATAACAGGAAAATCCAAAACAATTCAAGTCACCCGATGAGATGTACCACATTATGTGCAACGGCCAAACAATGATCGATTGATTTATACATTAACAATAAAAATAACATCATGTGCAGCATCTCTGTAATAAATATAATAGTCTACAAATGCGTGTATATACATACGAACAACCACCTTCAAGTGACAAACAATTAAAACAAATTGGAACAATTTAATTGCTAAAAGAAGAGATACACCGTAGAAGCGAATGTGACTTTTATCATTTACGTCAACAATTTCCTGGAAATCAAACCTGTTTTCACATCATCTTCAGCAATGTGCAGACGAATCCAAGACACTATTACTTCCTCTCATCAGTGGCCGAACAGTCTCGATACCCACGAAGCGTAATTCTGCATGCCATGGAGTTTCCCAGGCCTCTTATCTGGCTGTTGCAATCGCAACATATGATATTTGTCCTCTTGTCATTCAGAGACATATTTTTCTTGTTACTACTTTTTTTTTCTTGTTACTGCTTTTTGCATTTTTATGGAGGTTTTGCACACGATTGTTCGTCATATTTGTATGACTCTGCTCTGTGGCGGCTGTACGACGAAAAGACAAAAAGGAAAATTGAAGAATTTAGTTAAATTCACACACTATTACACCGCAAGTTTACATGAAGCTATAGGCTACACGTTATTTTGAGATGATGTATTTCTACTCACAGATGCAGTCAGCGGTGTGAAGGCGATCTGACCAGAGTTCTTCTCTTTGAACTTCAGCCTCACAACAGCAGACTTCTTTCTTCCGTCTTTCCCTCGCACATCATGTTCACCTAAAAGTAGCGAAGTAGTATGGAGGTTTGACTTTTTCTCCACCAGTTACCAGTACGTCATAGGGCAAAGTAAAGTAAGCAAAGTTTTCAGATTCATTTATAACTGAAATACTGTGGATCACAAAAAACAGGGAAATACCAGACATGAGTATAGTCACAAGATGGACTTAAACGGCCCCAAGTAGCATCAGTTCATGAAACCCCAGTTGTACACCTTTTTAAAATTATTTTATAACGGATTCCGGTTGTTCAGTAAATCCGTGAAACGTATCAATTTCAAATTTGCAAAAGAACTACTGAGACGTGTAAAACTGCACAAATGGAGAGTCTGACTGTATGAACCTTTAATTTAAATTTGTGTATTTTTTCTAAAAATCGTTTTCATTACTAATCTAATATTGAGCTATTTGTTTATTTTTAATATTAATAACTTGTGTATTTCGTTTACCTACTCGGACATCTTCAGGATCATATCGATTATCGTTATATTACTGTATTACTGTTCAATAAAGCGAAGGAGAGAAATGTAGCAGCATTTATGCGCCAGTAAGGTGAGAACATTTTTCTCCTATATAAAATAATCCTGAAGTATGAGCATTACTTTTTCTAGTTTACCATTCGGCAAGAAATGTGTCTTTTGTCAACAGTTTACAGTCATTTCTGGTGGTATTACGTCTAATTGAGGAGACATAATTCTCGATATTGGTTTAAGACAACTAATTTATTTTTGTTGATTCCAAATTATATGTGTAGCTTCTTCTTTTCTTTTAATCTCTGCAGCCGTAATCACTTATGTCGCTCTGCCGTGAGGCCTTTTATGGTGTTGACAGTATTTGGCCAGCAGATGGCGCCATTGTCCAGACATACTGATCGGTTAGGACGTTATGAAAAGAGATTCATTATATATGTATGTTATCCATTGTCTTCTTATTTCCAAGTTTTTGTTTAAGTTACTACACATTAAAAGGTTGAGATGTTGCATTTTCTCTCTTTCGAAGAACCACACACGGATAGAGCGAGCAGAGGAATGAAAACAATCAAGTCTTGGCACGAAAATGTCTTAAATTTGATTCCAACTGGAAATATTTTCTTTTTCGGTTTTTAAAAAATATGCCTACAATCGAATTGACCTTTTGATTGATTTAATTTATTTCTTTAGTTATATTTGATCCAGTTATTTTAATGATGATAATTATTATTTTCTAATGTTTCATATGTTGTTGGTGGTTTTAAAGTGTATAAATATTGCTTTGTGTGGGTTGGATGGTTTGCACATTTTAATACTGCTGATAATAAAGCCACAAAGAATTCAAATCCACTGATTTATTATAAGCAGTGGTGCTTCAACGCCCCCTACTGGTGACACATGGTTAAATAACAAACCTGTTAAACGTCTTTTTACTATTACATTACATTCAGTCTTGTGTTCCTGCATTACTTACTAACTTATTGCAATTACTAACAAGACTTGTTTGTTGATTGAACAATAAGATATACACTGTAAAAGGGATTAGAAGTTTTAGTCAGATGGACTAGTGTAATCATGCTGAGTGAACTCATTGTCCATTACAACAAAGCAAGATGAGTTACAACAACTTCAACTTAAAAAAAATACTTAAAACTCATAGTAATCCGTTCAGTTAACTGCAAGCGGCAACCTCCGGGGCTGTAAAATGAAGCCAATGCGGAAGTGTCAAAAACTGCAGTTCCTCGAATGGCCACTTGAGCGTGGCTCCAAAAGCGAGTCAATCCCCATAGACCCCCATGTTAAAATGCCCAACTTTACACATTTTATTTTTTATTTTTTTATAACTCTTCCTCTAAAACCGCTCTTCAGAAACCAACGGCTGACGTCACGGTAACAACGTCCATATTTTTATACAGTCTATGGATAACTGCAAGTACTATGTTAGCGTCGTCATTTTATGTAACACGCATGCGCTGCTGTATGACGTCATGACGCCTTCCGCGCGGTCTCGCGCAAATCTGAAATAGAGCAAAGAAGCTGGCCGCCATTTTCCTCAGAGCTGGAACCGCGCGCCATCATCAAGTAAGCATTTTTTAGCTAGCAACTTCATCGTAGGTAATGCGGATTAATTAATTCATTCATTTGTTGCATATTTCATGTTTTGTTCGTTTTGCTTATGGGGAATACGTTAGCATGTTAGCGAACTAGCTAGCCGTCGGTTGTAAATTTTGCTGACAAATGGCGTCGGACCCCGCACCTGTTCATGTTCGCATCCGTTAGGGAGTATCATTTTCTTCTTTTTGTTGGGGAGTTTAAGCAAGGCGATGGTCTTTTTTAAACTTCATTGCTGCAAAAAAAAGCGACATCTTGCTTATAAAAAGCTTGACGGTATAAATTAATTAGATTATTTTGTCATAGAGATCCGCTCTATGTGTGATTACAGTGGAGCAGAGAGGCAGATTGACGTGTTGTTCGGCGTAGATAAATGCGTTGGTGAACAGCGGGGCTGTTCAGGCTTCTCCCCCCAGTCTGAGCCCGCGTTGTCATGCATGTTACGCCTTTATGCCCGGTTCTGTGTTTAAAAAAAACCCAACAAAAGGCAGAATATAGAAGTGTTTGTTATGCTGATATTGCGCGATCTCTGTGTAAAAAAGGGCCTCTCTCTCCTCTCCGTTGCCAGTGTCAGTGGACAGGCAGGAGTGGAAGAGCTCTGAAACTTTCTTGCACTGAACAGTTCCAGTATGTGATGAAATATATTAAATTTGTTTGATCATCACCTTCCCATTGTGCAATTGATTGATTAAAGACACACACCAGTAAAAGGTAAGGTAAAATTTAAATTTATTAAAGTTTAACTATCAACTTCACCTGTTTACCTGTATTGGCCAGGCACCATAAATGGTATACTAACATGTGTCAGCCGAAATAGATTTGTAAGATTTGTTGTGCACTATTTTTTGGGTTTATTTAAAATACACAAATAGCTGAAGATGGTGTCTATTTACTGGAGGGGCTACTACCTTGGTGTTTCTGGCACTTGATCTTTGTGCCGTCCCTCAACTGAAAAGTCAGCTCATCCTTGTGCTCAGCGGTGGAATGTAACTAAGTACATTTACTCATTTACTACATTTAATACTGTACCTACTGTACCTAAGGACATATTCAAGGTACTTGTACTTGAGTTTTTTCATTTTATACGACTTTATACTTCTACTCCACTCCAATTCAGAAGCAAATATTCTACTTTTTACTCCACTTCATTTGTCTGACAGCTTTAGTTACTTATCGTATCTTTCCTGTCCACTGAAAACCATGTATCTCCAAATTTGATGATTTTGAATGTTTGTCATAAATTGCAAGAATAACTATTCCTTTATGGGTTGAGAAAATTCTCCTACTTCTTTAAACTATTGAAAAACCTTCTTGGATCAGCTGGAAAATGCATCGTCACAAAGCTGAACACAGGGCTGATTTTAAAAATGACTGATTTTGCTACTGGAGTCTGGTTAAGGGAGAGGGAGCAATATTTAGCTTATATAACGGCAGTTTCCCTTTTCCTTTTTTTTTTCTTTAAAGTGGCTTAAATATGTTTTGCTGCTGACCCTGTCCACAGCAATATATTGCTCAGCTTCTGTGCTTTTTCTCCTGTCTGCTTCTCCAAACTGGGGATGTGTCAACCGCCATCTACTGTAGGTAATACACTGACTATCGACAAGTACCTCATACAACCCCACTTCAAATAATCCGAACTATCCTTTTAAAATGAAGGCTCTGTCTTTTATTTACCTGTTGGTGTGCTGAATTGTAGTATCTGAGCTCCATTGATGATGGCTTTTTTCACCATTTTCACTATTTCACCATGCACAAGCTTAACTCAGAGTGAAAATACTTGGAGTCATTTATTTAAGTGTAATGAACTTGGCACTGTTAAGTTTACCTAACTTAAATTAGTCAATGCAACAAGATGACTTGACTAAGTCGAGTCAACAAATCTTTTTTACAGTGTATTTGTTTTTCATCGTTGTTGTTCGCCTCAGATCTTTCCAAAACCTAAAAACGCGTCTCTGCGTCACTACAAATTCACATGAAGCCCTCAAAAATTATATGTTGAGATTACGCAATTGTACTCACAGTTCCATGTAAATTACATCACTTAAGAAATGTTGAGATTCTACATATTTCGTAAATGTTGATATAATACATTTTGTTGAAATGTTGACTGATTTTTACATTTTAATATAAATCTGACACCAAAATTAATATTTAAGGCCTTTAAGGCCTTCAAACACCGGATGTCGTTTTTTCAAGCGATTAATCTGCACCATGCACAAGCTTAACTCAGAGTGAAAATACTTGGAGTTGATGGAACTGACTCTAATCAACTGTTCTGGAACCAAAACCTCAGAGTTTCCCACCTCAGGGTTACTCAAAGTTTTTAAACCTGCTTCCTGAAATAGAACCATGGGTTACACTTGTTTTTTTTCCTGCATCATGTGTCTATGCACTAAATGGCAAAGCATGTCTAAAGCACAGACACCTTTGTTGTTGTTTTTTCTTTGTTTTTGCATAAAGTCAACGGATTCTGAAGACGACATCATCAAGGGAATGGTGATTGGAATCCTTTTAGTAGCTGAAGGAACTCCTTCCACTTTCCTACAACGATGTTGCTATCGTGATCGAGGAAAAGATTGTCATGTGTCACCTGCGTGAGGTACCCAACGCTTTTGTGAACCTGATGGGACTGCTGTACATGCTGAACCTTGACTATCCAAAAGACTTAAAATACACATTTGAGGTGATTCAGCGCCTAATCATGGGAATTGGGTTGGTCTCCTGTACTGCCAAGGTCCACACACTGAAGAACAAATTGCTCAGATAGAGAGATGGGCATGTAAGATGTCTCTGCATTTGTCCCAAAGAATTCTATTTTTTTTGCCATTTGTCCATTGCACTATGTAAGAGGGGAAAAAATGTTTTCATGCACTGAGACTGTATTTTATGGTGCAGAACAGCCATTAACAGAGTGGATATTTGAGTAATGTATCAAGTATGTTTCCATGTTCTAATTTAGCTCTGTTGCTCTATTTGGAGGAAATGTGTCTGAGACATGTGTTTTATGTTGTGGAGCAACGATGAACAGAGTCCTGTATTAAGGGAACTCTATGTAACTTCTGCAGAAAGATAGTAGATTGTCGAGTCTCATTCCCAGGTCGTAAAATACCCGTGGTTTGGTTTGATTCTCATTGTCACTTGTCCGAACCACCAACCCAAAATGACGGTATTTTACAACCAGAGAATGAGACTCAACAATCAACTATCTTTCTCCAGAAGATACATAATATTGCTTTAAGTATTTGTTCTGACAGACAGTTTCTCAGTTAGAGAATTTTTTTAAACGTTTTTCTGCATTTTACTGCAGCAACCCTCAACACTCACTCCCCTGACTGGAGTCTGTTGAACAAGTCACTTATAATATATATATTTTTTCTCTTCATTAAAGGAGGTTGCCCTGCTTTTTTATGTGTGGGATGCAATTTTTTTGAGCAGCCAAGAGCAAGGATGTGTGAGGGGGCCTGAAGGCTTTTGTTTTGTCTACACACTGATTTTAGTTTTAAAAGCAACACTGAATACTTGTGAGTGAGTGGGTCGAAGTTGAAATACACTTTACATGAATAAAATTCTTGACTGAAATGTCTTCAGCTACTTTTTTTTCATGTGTTAATATTTAGGTTGGACTTGGTTAGTTCTCATGTAGATTTATAGTAGCTTTGTAAGTATTGTTCGCTTGTCCTGGTAAGTTTTAGAAATCTGTCAACTTGTGTAAACTTAAGTAACTCTGTAACGTAAGTTGAGAGAATTAAGTATTTCATGTTGAGCCAACTTGATTCACATTTATAAAAACTTGATAAAACGAGTTCAACCAACATCTTTTTCACTTCTCTTAACTAATCTTTTCTAGTTCAAATTATTTGACACAGGAAGTTGAGTGAACAAACTGCATGTTGCATCAACTAATTTATTTAAGTGTGATAAACTTGACACATTATATTGACATAACTGAACTCAGAGAGTTAAGTCAACATACTGCATATTGTACGAAGTCATTTATTTAAGTGTAATGAACTTGGCACTTTTAAGTTTACCTAACTTAAATTAGTCAATGCAACAAGATGACTTGACTAAGTCAAGTTGAGTCAACAAATCTTTTTTACAGTGTATTTGTTTTTCATCGTTGTTGTTTGCCTCAGATCTTTCCAAAACCTAAAAACGCGTCTCTGCGTCACTACAAATTCACATGAAGCCCTCACAAATTATATGTTGAGATTACGTAATTGTACTCAGTTCCATGTAAATTACGTCACTTTAGAAATGTTGAGATTATACATATTTTGGAAATGTTGATATAATATGTTTTGTTGAAATGTTGACTGATTTTTACATTTTAATATAAATCTGACACCAAAATTAATATTTAAGGCCTTCACACACCGGATGTCGTTTTTTCGCGCGATTAATTTGCTCGTCAATATGTTTTTTCGAACTGTTGTTTTTGTCGTGAGTACTTTCACACAGAACGTGAATATTATGAGGCGAACAAGCGACGGGATTTTTTTCGGAACGAGATCGATTTTTCTGAGTTTTCAAACAGCGAATAAACACATTAACCAATCACAAAGCGTAATCTGAACAGGCAGGGCAAGGCCCACGTGGGGTATTAAATGTCCTGCTCTATGTGTTTTGAACTTATTTGCTGTATATACATTGATTGATCAGCTCCCAGTCTGTCTGTGAGCCTAAGAATCAATACATTAATGTATCATATGCATCTTTCCGCCCCCCGGTGTGTAAAGGCCTTTGAAGTTGACATTTCATCGACCGTCACGAGAATAAGTTACAATTAAAGCTGCAAGCAGCGATGATCGGGCTCTCGCACCCTTGTGTACGTCGCCGCGTGGCGCAGTCGAAGGGCTTCTGTCACTCGCATGTAGATGTGTTCAGACCCGGGCTGTTTTCAGACGGTGCAAGAAGGAGATAAACATCACTTCCTTTGTTCACTATTATGCCTGCTGCTTGGGCTGCTTCCTTGAAATTTCATAGGGGGCACTATGGAGCCAGTTTGCCTTACTGATTGAATATTGTCATGTAAACGTGTTCAGGCCAGGACTCTTATCAAACATGGAAAGTTTGGGGCAGATTGGAGCATTTACATTAAAGTTATAGCAATTTCCTCTGGAATGGCGAAACATCAAAAGTCAACGCCACGCCATAGCCACATGCTTCAATGATAACTAAATCTTTTAATAACTTTTGATCACAAACTAGTCTAGATGACACACACTGATTTTGAAGTCGTTATGATAAATTCTGTAGGAAGAGTTCGTTAAAATATAAGACATGCGAAATCGCCAAAATTGACAACTAAATTCAAAATGGCTGACTTCCTGTTGGGTTTCAGCTATGGGTCCAGGCTGCTTCATGGAAATATTGTAGGGGGCGCTGTAGAGCCATTCTGCTACACTTATGCCAGTCACCGATACGATATTATAGACTGTAAGACCTGCCATGTGTCTGCAAGGTTTTGTGAGTTTTCAAGCATGTATTGGCCCTTAAAAACAGCTTTGTATTTTGTGGCGAACAATGTGTTGCCATGGCAATGGCTTTTGATGAAAACTCAAAGGCTTCAGGAGTTATCATCATCAAGATCTTACACCTTGGCTTACCAAATTTTATGTCTTTCTGACTAACCTGCTAGGAGTAGTTTGCAAAAGAATGGCGCTTCAAACTTCCTGTTTCCAGTAGGTGGCGCTATGACTGTCACTAAATATGGGCCTTTACATGTGTTGAGATCGGGACTCTTAACAAGCATATGAAATTTGGAAAAGATCAGACCATGTGGAGTCAAGTTATAAGGCTTTGAAATTTCATGGCAAGACATCGAAATTCGCCGCGTCGTCATGGCAACACCTTTCAACAAAAAGTCACCAACTTCAGACAATACAAACTCCAAGGTCTTGCGGCTATTCTGAGTAAATTTGAGGTGGATCCAATCACCGTGCTACCCACAGGGCGTTAAAGCGTGTTACTTCCTGTTGCCAGTAGGTGGCGCTATGACTCAGATCCAATATTGACACATGGATGTGTTCAGGGCGGGACTCTTTACAAGCACAAAAGGTTTTGGTCTCTTAGGATCATGTATGGTGAAGTTATGGTCGTTTCAATTTTCATGGCGAAGGATTGAAATTCACCGCCCGGCCACGCCCCCTTGGCAATGTCGGAAACTCACCGTTTGATAACTTTTCATCTTCAAGGTCTGTAGATGATGACTGACTGAATTTGAAGTCGCTGAGGTCAAATCTCTTGGAGGAGTTCGTTAAAGTATGCAACCTGGAAATGGCGAAATCGGCGTCAAAATCGCAAATTTGATCCAAAATAGCCGACTTCCTGTTGGATTTAGGGTATGTCTCCAAGAGACTTTTTGGTGCGTCTGGTCATGATACATGTGCATACCGAATTCTGTTCTTCTACGACAATCCGTGTGGAGGGGCTCAATTTTCTTAATTTTCTAGGGGGCGCTGTCGAGCCATTTTGCCCCGCCTTTTTGCGAGACCCATAAAATATAAATTTTTTCACCACTTTTGATGTATGTGCAAAGTTTAACAACTTTTTGTGCACTTGTAGGCCCTCAGAAATGCGTTTGTTTTGGAAGAATAATGATGATAGAGAAGAAAAATAATAATTCCTTCAGGTCCAATAGGGCCTTCGCACTGTTCGGTGCTCGGGGCCTAAAAATACATTATAAAAGCATGTAGGTGGTGTAGGACTCTGTTCAAAGCAACTATGTGCTGTGACATTACCTAAGAGATAGTGATATTGGCCAGGACAATTTAGCTGCTTTTCCTCTAATTGTTTTCTCCCCCCCCCCCCCCCCCCGTTGTCGTCGTCTTCCTGTCGGAGGCGTGTCCATATCTCTCCCTCTCGAAAGCCCTTCATTTTTTGGGAATCCTTGAACGAAGCGATGAGCTGCTGAGTGACTCCGCGGACAGTTGGGAAACAATTTCTTCTTTTCCTTTCCTTTTTTAAAACAGGAAATAGCTGACATTTTATGTGTTTTGCGATGCCTGCTCTCCTTTTCCTGGCTGCTCTGTTGTCTTTCACAGGTATGTATGTGATAGTTTTAAATCTTTTGAGTGCGTCACGTCGCGTCGGTCAGTTACGGACTAGACATGAATGTAGCCTGCTTGTTAGAAACGGTTGAAATACAGACACGTATTCTGGGTTTATTGTAGTTTAATAGCCTCGTCGTCGTCGGTGAGATAAAGTATCGACGTTTTAATGGTGATTTCATACCCGTGTTGTGTTTTGTCGTTAAACGCGGTTCTGTTGGGCTGACCCGGACCAAGACCACCTGAAAAGCAGACCTATAGAGTCTTTCGCTTCATGTTTTATATGTTCATGTGTAAAATATTTAAGAAATGTAAGAAATTACAGATAATCAATAAATTGCTAATTTTAGATCACTCACTAATCATTGCAGCTTTAATACAACCACAACTTATACACCATTTATAAAGTCTGCCTTAATACAAAGTGGTGCCACAACTGCTAAAAGTACTGCACCACTACTACTCAGTGTTCAAATAAGATCCTTTAGTTAAGTAGTAGTGCTACAATGAAAAAATACTCCTTTACAAAAATGCATTGATGTCCTGTATTCAGAAAAGGTTTGGACGTGTTATAACTACCTTATTATTACTGACACATTAAACTGTAAGCAGCTTTTTTTAATGCTGTAGTAAGGTGGAGTTAATTTTAATAACGTTATATGCTCTTGGGTTGTTATATTTATGACAATGGATAACGTATTTTCGGTGTAAAACCCTCCAATGTAACTGGCTGTCAGATACTGTGAAAATGAATGGCCTGTTTCAGAGTATTGCATTATATTATTGGAATATTATTACTGATGCATGCAGTACATGAACACCCATGCTGTGCTGACGCACAGTCCATGCTGGAATTTTCTTTGTTGCATGCTTGACATTTAGATGATGATGAAACTGCTGGCAGTCACCTGATGCTTCATGTTTTCAGATTGTGTCTTCCTGTTGGTTGAAATTCCACTCATGTGTCTCACAAATGTGGATGTCAGCATTTTGACAAGTATTCATCCCATTGTTTGGGGATTTCCAGTTATGATGGTGCTCTCTTTATTTTTCTCAAATGAGTCTAAGTTTGCTGTTTGCTGCATGCACATGTTGGGCAAGCATGTACTGTAACTTTGTTGGAGGGTAGTAGTAGTAATAGTGCAACTTTATTTGTCCCCAGAGGGGCAATTGGCAAAGCATTAAGCACAAACACAACTGTCATGAAATATATCTTAAACGGTGACTCATATCATGCAAAAGATTCAATCAAGAAGTGTGTGTGTGCACATGCTTCTGAGTGAATTTGTTCCTCTGCGGTTCATTATTTGAACATAGGCCTCCTCAGACCTTGTTTTGCTTTGACTGTCATATGTAGATTACATTGCAGTATGTAGATTACATTGCATATAAATTGTTTATTCTCTACAAAATGATTCCTTTTTTTATGACAAAAGACAATAACAGCAATGAATCTTTACCAGTAATGATGTGCAGCTTAAGTTATATCAAGATACATTCCATGATAGGATGTGTTTGAGCTTAATGCTTTAATTAAGTCAATATTTTAGTGCTGCTAGTGCTTCAGCAAACAAGACAAATAGTCTACAGCCATATAAGGCTGAACACATTGACACAGTGGTACCTAAATGCTAACATCAGCATGCTAACAAGCTCATAAAGACAAGATAACGTGCTGATGTTTAGCAGGTATGTTTACTATGTTCACCATCATAGTTTAGCCTGTTAGCATACTGTGTTTAACATACTGTATTTGGTGCTCTAGTGAGTATTTCTGGCAGCAGGACGGTGTTTTTTGGGATTGAGTCAAAATAAACTACAGTGATGTTCATCATAATGAAGAAACATGTCACAGAGTGCAGCAGTGTGGCTCATTGATGTGTTTTTAATAGTTCTGGGACAATGGAGCTCTATGGCACAGAGGAATAAAAACATCAGCATGCTAACATTTGCTAATTAGCACTAAGCAACATTAGTTTTGCAGGTATTTGGTCATAAACGCTTGAAGCTGATGATTGAGATGAAACATTAATGGATCTGTCTGAAGGGGTCTGTACCAGATTTCATGGTATTCCATGCAAGACTTGAGTGAGACATTTCTCTCAAAACAGATGTCAACCTGCTGGTGGTGCTAGAGGAAACATTAGAGGATCACCAAGTCATCAGGCTTTATCCTCTGGGGACCATCAATGCTTTTACATAATTTCATAGCAATCCTTTTAAGAGCTGTTGAAATATTTCAGTCTGGATGGAAGTGGTGGACATCCCCAGAGCCGTGCTAACAGTGTGACTAAACACAAAAAACTTTGACATAGACGTGACCAGTTCCACCAACGTCCATTTGAATCATTTCTAAGGTAAAAGAGGAACGAAACCCTGCTTTCACAGACGACACAACACATTGCAACAGCCAAACTGTCATGAGCTGCAAATCTTTGGTCACATGCTGTTACATTTACTGACAAGTAAATGCGTATGACAAGTTTTTAGAGCTTTTTTACTGAAAACAGCTGCCAGCTGCTCCTTGAAATGAGAGAATGCTCATGAGAGAAAGTAAACTAAAACAGGAAGGTTGCGGGCCATAAAAACAAAACAATGAGCTGAAAGAAGCTGTAAATCATCATGACTAATTACACACATAAATGTACACAGGCACACAGAGGGAGCTCTTATAGGATAAGTCTGGCGTTATTCTATACTTTTGTTATTGTCATCAAATCACATGAAAACATCAAAACCGTCAATGTTAATCTCTCAATAGCTCTGTAGCTCTCAACCCAAAGCCCATTTGTCCCTCAATTTTTAAAAACTCATAAAATTTTTAAATAACTCACAAATATGTACTTTAATTTTTGAAAAAGGCTTATTAATTTCCTAAAACAGCTGGGCACTGTAGTTTTTAGCAAACATTGCGTAAACAGGAGCTAATAGTTAATGATCCGTCAGGGACTGTTTTCAGTCAGATTAATAAACATTTGGCACTCTAGTGAATATTTATCGTAGCAGGAAGGTGTATGTTGGGTTTTCATAAAATATACTACAGTGTGTGTTCATTCTAATGAAGGAACATGTCATCCAGTGTAATAGTGTGGCTCACTGATTTGTTTTTAATAGTTTTTGGACAACAACAGAGCTCTACGGCACAGAGGAGTAAGATATATCAAGCTTTGGATACACAAACAATACTTTCGATCAATTCACCGTTGGTTTGGGGCTTTTTGTAGGATTTTACAATATGAACAATATAAAATATTTCCTACACTCCCATGTTTTGTTTTTGTTTAATTATTATTTCTAGGAGAAGCTTTGGCAACTAGTGTATCAGAGAAGATCCGAGCCTTCGCTGGCCAAACAGTCATTCTACCCTGCCAAATCCCTGTCAGCGATGACTTCCCAACAGTGGAGTGGTCCAAGGAAGGTCTGGCTCAGCCAAACATTGCCTTCCTGTACCGGGATGGCTGTGAAACCCACGAGATGAAGAATCCGGTCTTCCAGTACAGGACACACCTCATCATGAGCGAATTGAAAAACGGAAACATCTCGCTGAGGATTTCCAACGTGCAGCTGTCTGATGCCGGAAAATACAGATGCATGACACTCTGGAGGAAGACCCAACCAGTCGTTAAAACTCTGGAGCTCCTTGTGGGTATGTCCGGTCAACTTTATTTATAGAGTTCTTTTTATAGGCTTTGCAGTTGTATCATAGTCTCCTAAAACTGCCTGTTTCAGTTATGGAAAAGGGTTACTTTACTGGTCAGGTACATTTGAGTAGTTTATCATCAGAGAAAAGGTCTTAGATTTTGGGAAATACTTCTTTCCCAAATGGTCAAAGTATTCCTTTAACTTTTCTTGAGGCCTGTTTCACCCTCATGAAATGTATGAGCGAATCTGTTAAGTTCTTTTGACCAAATATTGAAATATTGGTTGGGAAGTTCAAAGGTCATATAATAATTGTATAATTCTTGTTTTTATAGTTGCAGTTTCTGAGCCAAAACTCTCAGTCGTTTCGGCTGAGGGTGGTGAAGTGACTCTGCAGTGTGAAGCGGACCGCTGGCAGCAAGAGCCCGAGATAACATTTCTTGATGATCAGGGAAACAACATCAGTGCTGAAAACCCAAAGAGACATCCAGATTCCAGGGGATTTTTCACCATCACAAGGAGAGCGACTGTGCAGACCACTACCAACAGGTTTTATTTCAGTTTTATGTTCTACAAGAGATGTTTATTTGGTTCTGTTGTTCATTCTAAGTGATCATTTACTTTATTTACCTGAGCCAAGGTAAGATATCAAGATATCAATAAAAAATGCAATCAATCTCTCGGTTGTTCAAGGCAAAAATCTATTTCCAGCTGTAAAGGCTCTTGCACTCTAAAAGGAGGAGAGTAATTTATAGCATCAGATTTACTGGAAGTCAACAAATCATCCCACATTGCCTCCTCCTAAACCATAAATCTCCTTAAATAAAAAGTCAGTTTATATAGACGTCACTTGCCTGTGAAGGATTGATGTACAGCCTGCACACAAAATTGGACTTGGCATGCAATTTGAAAGTGAAAAGTGGTGTTATTTAGCAGATAGAGACCAGGCTGCCCTTTTTTGCTGGCACTGGTCAGTCACGTGTTGCAAGTCATTGTGGAATCCCACAATACCTTGCAAAGCGTTTTGCTCGTGTCCCATAGAAAATGAATGAGGCTGAACTATAGTGGGTTTTAGCCTTAAGAGTCTACAGCCATGTTTCAGCTTCAACTTTCAACTTTAACTTTATTGTCCCCAAAGAGAAATTTGTCTTACAGCCTGGTAAAACACATTAAGTGACTTTGGCACACAGACCTTAGTTTTTTTTAAAAAAGCTAAAACCTACCCCACAAGCCTCTTAAAATACATGTGGACCAACTGGTGATGAACCAACTGACAAACTGACAAATATCACCTTCCCTTGAGCCCCACAGCTGGTGTGGATAAAAACAGATGTTTTGTCAGTGTGATGTCTGCATTGATAATGCAGCTCCTCTTGTGCTTATTGCAACTAAGCTAGGAACATAGTTAATGTGGGCTAGAGTGAAGGTCTACACTACCATGAATGTTGGTTTTATTGTGTGTCATATTGCTAAAAAAAAAAAGGGTTCCAAAAAAGAAGCTTTTCATAATATTAAAATGTTATAAAATATTATTTCACAGCACAGCGAGACTATCGGAAAACTCCACACCAATAGACTAAAATTTTGTCTCATGTCTTTTCATCACAGGGTCACCTGCAGAGTTCACCGGCCGGAGATAAACCAGACCAGAGACATGGAGATCTACATACCAGGTGTGCTGGTGTAACAACCCACCTGTATCAACTAGATAAACTAAGACCTTAATTCACGTTTTTGCTTAAACCCTTCCTGCCGTTCTGCCACCTACATACAGTTTAGCTATAAGAATAAGGAAATATTCAATATACCATATTTGGTAAATAGATTAAATTATTTTTTTTATTTCTGGCATTACTGGACATTTTCTTCATGACAATCATAATTTTTGTCCAATTTGGCCATATTTGTACTGGTTACCAAAAGCAATTTGTTAGAAAAAGACAGAAAAAGTTGCACAGTCATTGTTCTGAATATCTATATTCTAAATGCTAAAAAATAGATTTGGTGAGGTATTTTGGTCATTAATGCATGTTCTAACACTCTTGAAAGATTGACATTTATTCCAGTAATTTGGTGGTTAATAACATACAGTACTGAGATTATTCAGGCCAAGATAATGTCGTTTTGGACAAAAGCATTTTCCAAATGAAAAAATGTAAATGTATTACTTAAAATATTTGTATTTGACTGTCTAATTCTCCCCATTTCTTTGGAATACATCTCATGTCACTCATGGTACTGACTCACTTTCTGATTCAGAAGCAGAGTAGGGGTTTCTGGCACAACTTCACCTACTTCCAAGGTGCATGGAGCAGGGAAAAAAGTCTAAAGAGATCAAAACTCCAGCAAAACTTTGAGTATATGGAGCAAATTCATTATTAGGCAAGTGCGTTACGGCTTGAGGCCTTCATCGGGTAACTTTCTAATTCATAAATTTGGGGAGGAGAGTCCACTGACTTATAAGTGTAACATTTGTAGATGTTAGTTGTTAATTCTTAGTTTGGTAAAATTGCAGGGACTGAAAAAACATGCAGTGCATGACAGAAAGCAGCTCAGAATAATCTGACCACAGATTATCTAGGTGATGATATTCATGACATATCATATAATGCACTTTTGTATGTAATATAGGTAATGTATGTATGTCAGCGTGATCTCATCTCATTATCATATCATCATTTCAGCTGACTGCACGAGGTCCTGCACTTTAACCATCAGCATCGCTGTGCTAGTGACCACATTTCTCTGTGGCTTAATTGCCGTTTCATGCAAGAAATATTATGACTCCGGTAAGTCAGTTCACGTTTTTCTTCTTGAGGAGATGAAAACTTGTTTAATTTCTGCTGCTACTAATTCTCAAAATTCAGCTTCTACAGCCAAATACCTTCGAGACAGAGATATCTGTAGAAAATGTGTGATTTATATTTGTAGAAAAATAAGACCATTTTAGTGAAAAATTGTACAGTATATGTGTTCCTTATAGCCCATTGATCTCAGTGTATTCAGGGTTGATGGGGGATGTTGTGTTTATTGTCTGCCACAGTGTCTTTTTAGATGCTCGCACTGGGGGGTCACCAAAGTCGGAAACTCAGATCAGGTCACAACTCACTTAGAAAAAGTAAAAGTACAAAATTGTTGCCTTTCTGGTTATACACCAACATGTTGGAGAACTTAATGTTTTGTAGTAACTTTCATAGCAGAAAAGCTCAGACAAATCTGTTAGAACAACCTAGTTGTAGGTGAGTAGTTCTTTGGAAGCTTTGTTGTTTGCAGCTAGTGATTATTTTCATTATCTATTAATATACCGATTATTTGTTCAATTAGGAAAAAAAATGTCAATATCGTGAAAATTACCTGACACATTTCCTAAAGCCTAAGGTGACGTTGTCAAATGTCCTATTTTGTGCCACCAGCAGTCCACAATACAAAGATATTCAATTTACTGTCACATTTGTAAAGAAAGAGCAAATCCTCACAATCTAGAGGCTGGAATTAGAGAATTTCTGAAAGGATTTACTACAATGAATGATCCAATATCAAAATAGTTCAGCTCTACTTTGTGGGTCAAAAATGATCCCATGGTATATCTTCAGTGTGGTGGTTTCCTGGTGGTTGTCATGACTCAGGAAGCTTCCTGGTGACTCACAAAGAACATCAGCTGCAGCTGGATACGCCTTTCCATCAAAGACAAGTGATGTTCTCTAAACCTCTGTAGAGCTTTTAATCTGTTAACCAGATGCAGGAAATATTAAGTGCAAACAGCAGCAACAGTAGAATAACACTTATGTCTTTTAATAAATGTCAGAAATTAAGCAAATGCTAACAGAAAATCCTTTTTTTTGTATTCACACAGTGGGAGATCAAAAATTGTCAGTGTCGGCAAAGAGTCATTTTACAGGCAGTGACCCTCAGTTGGACCAGGCTGATGACATCAGAAATGCCAACATTGAGCAGCAGAGAAGAATAGATGAACTGAAGTCAAACCTTCATGAGAAAGACGAGACCATCCACCAGCTAACTGAAGAATTGAATGACCTCAGATCTAGGCAAGGTGCTGTTGTTAGCCAGCAGAACCAGCCCATGATTGACAATGGTCTTTCCAAATCCTCACTGGATGCCCCAAAACCCAATAACGTTCCCCCTGACCACAGCCCTAAAGCCAGTAAGTTTTCCCACGACAACAATCCAAAACCAGTGGCCTCGACCAACAGCAACCATCCAAAATCTTGCAACTTACCCCAGAGCAATGATCAAAAACCTGGTGTGTTAAGACAAAGTGGTAACCCAGCACCTGGCCCCCTGCATCAAAGAAGCAGTCATAACAATAGCAGTCCAGCTCTTTTGACAAATAATGCTGCTGGGTCATCCAGTTCTTCTTCAGCCAGCACTTCAGAGGAAAATTGTTTGGTTCGTTCGATGAGCATGTCTGAGTCTCGTTCAAAGAGTGCCAGGCCCAAACGTAGATATACCACTTCAGGTGCGCTTTATAACCGCTACACTATCCTGGAAAATTTACCTGAATAGTCGGAGTCGCACTAATGTGAACAGAGATAATGGAAATATGAGGTGATGGATTATGTCCAGGTGCAGGGGAGTCATGCAGTCAGTTTTTTTGAGGGGGCACCGTATAACAATGCTGTTAATGTCCACAGCAAACCAAGTTCAATTCAATCAATCAATCAATTTTCATTTATATAGCGCCAAATCACAACAAAAGTCATCTCAGGGCACTTTTCACATAGAGCAGGTCTAGACCATATTTTTTAATTTACAGAGACCCAACAATTCCCCCATGAGCAAGCACTTGGCAACAGCGGCAAGGAAAAACTCCCCTTTAACGGGTAGAAACCTCAAGCAGAACCCAGCTCTTGGTGGGCGGCCATCTGCCTTGACGGGTTGGGTTGAGAGAGAGAAAGAAAGGGGGGGGGGGGGGGGGGGGGGGCAGAATGACAACAATCATAACAATAACAAGTTGCTACCAGTAATTATCTGCTTTGGCTTCTTTGTTTATGATCAAACTGCCCCCTGTCAGTATCTGTCTAGAACCAGGCTACAAGAAGAAAACGTTAGTGAAAAGGCTTTAAACTCAGGGCTAACATTAGCTGGTTAGCTAGTCAGCACCATTGATTATTTAACGTGAAGTACAGAAAGCTCACAAACACGTAGCTACTGTTTTTACTGACACTTCACTCCTAATCACCTGTTTCTTAGGACGCATTTCAATGCTGCAAATTTGTTTTGACCAAAACAATAATTTAGCTACTAGTAATAGCATAGGTTTTACTATTATTTGCGTTTTTCACCAGTTCCGTGGCCATCTTAGGTTCCTTCACGCTTAGAAGGGGAAGGGTGTTGGTTGCAATTTGCAACCTCACCACTAGATGCTGCTAAACTACTGTATGATTTTTTTTTTTCATAATTTGGATGACCTGACGCTTTCAAACTGTGTTTTAATTGCAGTTAATTATGGTTGTCTATATGAAAATTAGCCTTTTTCTCTTTGTAGCTTTTTAAAATAAGCAAGTGAAGCAAAAACAAGACTTCTTTAACATGTCAGAATTAACATGTTTTCAATATGAAAATGCTTAACCTGTCGCAGTAAGCTTAACAAGCAGCTAATTGTCTTGGCACCGCCCATATATGACTTGTAAGTGAAACCGTTTGGGTGGACTATGGTGCTCATGCTAACTATTTAGTTCTTCTGCAGATGTGAGGAAGGGTTTTCCCTTTGAAAGACCTACCTGAGTGTATAGAAGTGTGTAGAAATTTAAAATAGTCTCTAAACACTTAAATGGATTCACGTTCTGGTATCCAAACCTGAAACCTTCCTTTTATGTAGATTAATATACATGAAGAAGACAAAGCACCTTATTACTGTAATATAAATTATTGTTATTGTACATTTCTATGTATATTCTGTATTTTCTAATAATCTGTTAAGTGCATAATCTTTATTTCAAAAATGTGTGCACATTTTTTACATTACAATATTAAGGATTATGTCAATGAAACGTTTGTATGTTTTTAAAGCTGTCCTTTTGTATATCCTCTACACTCTAAGAAAATAAAAAACTTTTATTTTAATTTCAGCTCTCTTACTTCATACAATGCCAGACTGAAACTTTTGATTTGGTTTTTAAATTCATCAGCATTAAGCTTTTTAACACTTAACTGATTTATCAAAACCTTCAAGGTTTGAAGTAAATTCTAAATTAAAACTACAAAAGCATCTGATTGCCATTTCTTGATGTAGATATATTTAATTCTTTCCTTCTGTTTCACCACATTATATCCTCAACTTTCATTTGTCAATTTGTAATTTGTTCTAGTAGTCAACATCTTTTGTAAAATACTCACTTTTAATGACCCTTTCTATGAAATATGCTATACCAATAAATAGTCTTGCCTTTAAAAAAAAAACAACCCAACTTTATTTTCAAGCAGATAAACTCAAACATTCACCTGTCAGTCATGCAGTCCATATAAAAGCACCGTAGTGTCTATACAATAGTGATGTAGGTGAAGTTAATATCATACAGGGTGTCAAACCAGATAAGCTGTGGATGGTTCTTACACTTTCGCTCTTTCTAGAGTGAGGTAGTTCACTAAATGTCTAATCATTACATTCATCTGGTGGATGCTTTTGTCCAAAATTACTCAACCCTTAGAAGAAAAAGAGATGGATTTGATCAAAAATAGTATATATTTTTAAAAAAAACTCAATGGTTTCTTATGCGTCCTTCTGGTTGAATATTTTTGATGAAAAGCCAACAACCAAATGTCTTCACATACTGATGTAACTGCATATGATTGATCTAAATGCATATAATGCCATGCAGCCCTTGACGAAGAGGTTAAATTTAATTAGACTTGGGAAGGCACAAGTGAGGAATGAAACATCATCCCATTTTTTATTTATAAATATACAATGCAATGATAAAGATACAAAGCTTTTTATGATCATTAAACCCACAGGGGGTTAAGGTTAGCCCTAACCCACTGCTAACCCTAACCCTAGCAAAATGACTCAGACTGAAAGTTGTGATGAGTCAATGACGGAGGAAATGTTGGGCTCTTTGATCACAAGGGGAAAGTCGGGTACAAATATGAATATATAAATCACTTCGATATAAAGTCCAGTTCATGTAAAAAAAAAAAAACAACAATCTTGTATCTTATAAAGGAGACACACTGCAACAGCTTTCAGTCACATAAGTACACTTCAGTAAAAAAACAAAAACAAAAAAAAGAAAATATTAAATGAGAGAAATATTAAAATGAGAACTGTTTACAATTCTGATAATCTCAATCAAAAATCTGCATCTCTAGGAAGAAAAAAAATGCAACCAATTGTCTGTACCGATTTTATAAACCAGTATATTTGGTCGAAACAAAAAAAAAATTCTATATCACATTGCAGGAAACATTTGGAAGAAGAGTGCCATAAGTGTCAGTGTTTTCTGCAGTGCTGGAGCTTATCATCTTTTTTGACTGGAGTGTTTAATAAATACATTTATATACAATTAGCAACAACAAAACATAACATTCCTCAGCATTTTCACACACATCACATGTAACACACCTGGAGGAGGATCACCTGATAAAAAGCTTCGGATGGAACGGAAACCTTTTTTTTTTCTCTCTCTCTCTGAAATCAAGTACTGGCAGTGTTTTTCAAGTAGTCCTTCCACTCTTGACCGCATCAGCTACACAACAAAATAGATCATTTGTTAGTATCTGCCATAACAATTCATTAAAACCACTTGGTTAAAAGCACTTTGTGATAACGTGGCAGGACAGTGCAATCAACGGCAGTTTTGAATAAATGGCAGGTTTTGACACAATCCTCTGCAGCAAATATCCATAAGAAGTTAGAAATCGTGCAAAGTAAGGATTCAAAGATGATGCAGCTTCTTTTGTGCAGGTGATGTTCTATCTAACACTAAATTAATTTTTCCCTGTAATAGCACAAAGCTAGCTGTTCAGATAAATTACCCTTGTAGTTTAAATAGTGCCTGGACAAAGCACTTAGCCCTAACGTGACAAGAAATAGATCACTAGACAGAATTATCACTCCTTGTGGTCTGCATAGACTTTGTTTCAGCAAATATTTTAATGTTTTTTGCGTGTAAGAGTGAAATAAGTAGTACTATACATGAACAACTGAACCATAGCTGACACCTTACACATAAGGATAAGTCAACAAGTCCTCTAAATAAGACGAAATGGGTCAATTTGACCATGTGACTCCAGAACGACCCATAGCATTGTTTTCTAACCTGACGCCCCTATTGGCAGTAATCAGCAGTCAATATTATTTGTCTGTGCTTTCCAAAACAAATCACTGCTAAAAAAAATAATGATGTTTCATGATGTGACATCGCCGTGGTCAAGCTACGATGCTGAATGCCTATCTCGACGCAGTTGATGGACATGGCGGTTACGCTCAGTGTCCCTATGCGGCTTTTTGTCACCCCTCTTTGGACTGTTGTGAGGGTGATCTTTTGAGGTAGCAGACCTGTATGACACTTCAATGCTTGGGTAGGCAGGCTCAGTTGTTTGCCCTCCTGCTTTGGACTTGACAATAGTTTCCTAAGCCACCTTATCTCATGCAGTGAGGGGTTACCTTGGTGCGTCATAAGTACAACGTGAGTGCGTACACATGGATGAAGGTTCTGCAAGAATAAGGACTTGAAAGTGGGGTTTTCTTCTAAGCCTGGTGCATTCTTGCCCTGGAAGTACGCATGCCTCAAACGTTGGTAATAATCCCTGGGAGGCTCACGACGGGAATGTTTAATTTGGAGGGCTGTAACCATTGATATGGTCTCATCAGCAGCAAAAGAGAATTCTTCTACTAGTGCTTGACGGAGCTCTTGGTAGTCATTTCTGATTCTGGAAGGTTGTGATTGTATAAACTTGTGTATAACTTTAGAGCTGGTTTTCCACACAAGTTTAACTTTCTCACTTTGGGTTGCATGGGGCAAGTCAACTAGATTGTATTCTAGTTCCTTAAAGTAATCTTCAATGTGATGATTACAGTTGTCTGGGTCAAAATGATCAATGTCCTTAGCTATAAGCTCAAGCACTTTAAGGCGGGGACACTGTGGGGTCATTTCTGGCGCAGACAAGACTAAACTAGCACTACCATGGACATCTGCATCACGTACTACAGTTCTCTCTGGTTGAAGGGCAGGGGCTGAACAACTATTATCACTTTCCTGATAGTGCAGAGGAGAGGCTGAACAGTTCTAGTCCCCCCCCTTCGGATGGATGAGCACAGATGAATGTGTCATGTATCAGTGGCTGAGAAAAACACTGGGCAGAATATCTTCTAGAGGATAAACTACATGTCTCCTCAGTGTCTGTTTCAGAGAGATGGGGAGTAAGGTAGCTGTTAGCTCTGTCTCTCAGTGGAGGTTGAGAAGCTGACTTAATTCCCAAGAACTTAGGGTCGATTGGGAATTGTTCCAATCTTCTGAGTGGAGAGGGCGTTAACCTTTCATGATGGGAGGAGTGTGAATCGGAGTAACCGGAATCACACTGGCTGAATGCCCGTAGTGGGGCAGGACGTTCTGACCTAAGCCTTAACACTTCCACCTTGTGTGAGCAGAGGTCTAACTCTGCTGAGTGCAGGTCTTCTAGATAGCGCATGGCTTTCTTATTGGCCGTCTGAACCTCGTGGAGGAGGCAAGCATTTTGCGCTCTAAGGAAATCTACCTCCTTTTCTAGGGCTGCTTTGCTCTGACAGGCAAGGCTGGTTTGCCTGTGGAAGTTCAGAAGCAGGCATAACAATGGATCTTTGGATGCGGTCTGTGCATTATTCCTGTCCTTGAGTAGCGAGTCTATTTCTTTCCTGCACTCACTAAAATTCAACCTGCTGATGAATTCTGGGTAGCCAGGTTATAGGCTCTGTGCTAGGGACGAAATAAACTGCTCTACACAGGGTTCTCCATTATAGTCTCTGGAACGGAGGGTTAGATTAAGTTGATTGGTACAACAAAACAATGTGGTTGGCTATGGTGTTGCGTGGCAGACACTGAAGTGTAGTTTGGGCAGTACACTAGCCTAACCAAACACTGAGGTGGTCTACACTATGGGGAGTAGCTTCCTGTGGAGAAGGGGTAGCTACATCACTGTCTAATGGCTCTAGTGGGCACAACAGATTTCAACATGCACTAACTGGGATGCAGGGCAGTAACAGTTAGAGGATTGTTTCTTAAAGTTGACTCAAGCTGGAATGCACGGCAGTAACAGCTAGAGGATAACTTTTAGATTTCACAGGGCTGGTAGCACGCTGTGGCTCTATCTCACAGGCTCTATTTCTTTTCAGACTGGAATGCATGGCAGTAACAGCCAGGTACGAGCTCTCTATGTGTCACAGGGCCAGTCTGACAGCTTGACTAAATGGCATTGAATATGTGCTATTCAAATGCTGAATTGAAATTCTTACAATTTCTACAGAGTAGGTTCAACCTGAATGGCGAGCAGCAACAGCAAGCTCTTAATGTAACACTGAGGGCTTAAAGCGGTAGTTACCAATAACTCAAGATTTGGGTTATTAATTGCCTTAGCTAAATTTGATTTGAAAAATCAAATCTCACCACACTTAACTTGTTTGTAAATACAGCTAGATATCTACTCCTGTGGCAAACTAGTTGTGTTAAATATAAAGACTTTTGGATAGTCTAAAGTTTTAGATTCCAGAATTTTGGTACTGGTCAAAATTATGCTGAAATTAATATTGTACAATTATGAATAATTGCCAACAATACTCTGCCTCATGCGGGGCACCCTTTTGTTGGGCCTTGGCTACAAGTTTGGCTATCAGCAATAATTAACGATTATCAAAGATAATACCATTAACAATTATCAAAGAAATAATAATGTAGAATTGTCTTTGTTGCTTTGCTGATCCTTCTCCCCCTTCCCGAATCGTCAAAAAAGTTTAAAGAGGACTAACGAACTCAGCAAGCATACTTCGACTCACGTACACAAGCTCACCTCCATACGCACAGTCAGTATCAGGAGCGATAAGGCAGAGAGGCTCCGTTTTGTTTTGCAAAAAACCCCCCAAAAAAACAACGATTATCAAAGATAATCATTAATTATTAAAATCAATAAAATTATTAATAAGAATTAATAATAACGGGGCACCACCCTGGACTCAGGGAAAAAGATAGCCAATTCAGTCTCAAAGTGTACTAATCTATGAATTTGGGACTTTGATTAATAATTAATTTAATAACTATAATCAAAATCACCATATCAGTAGTTAGTTATGGTTTAAAGATTTGGAGTTCTTCATAGAGCAGAGGTTGGCAAAACTCATTCTTGTGCAACATTAAAACAGACAACAGGTATATCCAAAAGCATTTATTTAACAAAGGGTAAAAGCAAAACACACAATACTAATCTAGCTAAGTGTATCTATATACATGTGTGAGTGTGTGTGTATGTGTGTGTGTGTGTGTAGGGAAGACAATAGCAAGATGGCTGCAGTCACCTGATAACTGAGCCACTTCAAATTCAAATTTATGATGAGGAAAAAGGATGAGACTTACCAGTATTCAATTAATTCACGGCCATATAAAGGAAGATGATAAACTGGACACTCAGCATTCCAAATTCGACGCCAACATGGACTCCAACACCTGGAGCTGAAAGAGTGTAAAAAGAAGTCAAGATTTGTGCTTTACTGCAGGCTTGCAACTTACCCTACTTTTGTCTGTAGTCTATATTTATAATAGTTAGTTTCCCCAGAGAAGAAGTCAACATATTTACTTACTGGAAATATACTGGTTTAAACTGATTTTTAATGTAATAATCTCTCAAGAAAAGATTTCAAGATATTTACTTACTGGAGTCGACTATTGGCTTTGGCTCATCTTTGTCCTCTGTTGAAAAATGAAAAAGAATTGTTAAAATACTCCATTTGGACTCAAAAACGTTTTTTTTTATATATATATGTAAGCATGTGTGTTGGACAGACATTTAGTGTTAAGACATCCATAAATGTGACACAAACTAAACATATCTGATCAAGTATTATATCAACTGACTCACTGACAATGAGGGAAACGTGTCCTCTTCTCGTACTACTCTTCAGCTTGGGGATGAAACAGGTATAATCTCCTCCATCTCCCTTATTTACTCTGGAGATCTGAATGGAAAGGTTTCCATTTCTCATCTCCTCATGGAAGAGAGATGTCCTCCCTTTGAAGTTCTTGTGCTGAAGAGTGAGATCATCCTTCCTATTCCGGTAAACGTGCACCAAGGTTGTTCCAAGACTCCACTCCACAGTCAGATTTGTCACATCAACTGGGGACTCCAGGTGGCACGGCAGGATGACTTCCTGTCCGACTGATACCTTAACAACTTCATTAGAGCCAATCACCCTGTAGTCTCCTGAGAAAACATTAACAACAGCAGCACAGAACACGTTAAAGTGGATGTATCAATCACATTTCCAGGTCTATATTTATATTCTGGGGCTCTATTGGAATATATTTGCATGGTTTACAATTCAAAAAATTTATTACTTATTGGTCTTATGTAGCATTTTTTTGTTGGTACCATCTGAACATGGTAGTGACATGAAATGGCGTTTTGTTGCTATTTCTGCTCACTTACAATGCTTCTACCTCTTCCATATTACACAGTCTCATTATCTGTCATTTATATACAGTTATAATGTTGGATATCTATTTTAAACATGGTCAAAGTAGCAAAACCTGATGTTAACATGTGTTTAAGACAGATTTGAAAATGTTTGATGCTATCCTTTAATCAAGGAGTATTTCACTCTATGGTAGAACCTCAAAGTTGTTCATTTTATTTGCTTATTGGTTACATGTTTCAATTCATGCCTCTGTTTGAAACTGGCTGAACAATGTCCTCTACAGGCGCTATGCCGCTTTTAATGTGGACCGGAAAATCCCCCAAAAATCCCAACTCAGAAAATTGCTGAGTAAACCAGAGATGATTCTTCTGCTTTGAGTTACAGCTGTAATTTAGACTGCTGAGTCAGGATATAACTTGGACAGTATGGTTTCAATGATCCCTTAAACTGTCTTTTCCAGGAATCAGTGGGAGATCCCACTCATGTAAAAAAACAAAAAGTGCACAAAACGGTTTGTTCTGTGGAGAATTTAAATGAATAACTTTCAGATCCCCAGTTGCTGCATGTTATGCAAAATGAGGTACCAGTTCAGATCTGAGAATAAGACCTCTAGATGGGGTTTCTACTGGGATACAGTATAATAGATTTGTTAAAAAAAAATTTAAAAAAAAGAGGGAGAAGGTGATCACTTAGAAAGGGATGCCTAGTTAATCTAAATGTCTGTGGATGATTTTGGCATACATGCTTTGAATAGGCTTCTTGCTGGGACCACTATTTGCCTCTCTTAAAAAGTACAATTTTGAAGTACTTGTACTTTACTTGAGTATTTTTATGTGATGCTACCTTATACTTCCACTCCACTACATTTCAGAGGGAAATATTGTACTTTCTTCTCCACTACATTTATTTGACAGCTTTAGTTACTTTTCAGATGAAGATTTGACACAATGGATAATAGAGAGTCCATATTTCTGTGTAAATTGTTCCTCAGGGTGCTTCCCCAGTGGATGTTTTCAGTAGTGACTAGAGGAGGTACTTTACTTGAGTATTTACATGTGATGCTACTTTATACTTCCACTCCACCACATTTATTTGACAGCTTTAGTTACTTTTCAGATGAAGATTTGACACAATGGATAATATAACAAGCTTTTAAAATACAACACATTGTTAAAGATGAAACCAGTGGTTTCCAACCTTTCTGGCTTTTGACATCTTACAAAAAGCAGTGTGTAGTCGGGGTCATATTTCAGATGTCTATGAGTTGTTAACATCTCCACCAAATAGTGATTTTTCCCTCTAAACTTCTCACATGCTTTCATTTCAATAAATGTTCAAATGATCCAATATTTCACTAAAAATCAAAGATTTGTGTATCCGAACTTTGTTTTATCTTCTTTCCTCTCCCATTAATCATCTCACGACCCCTCAGATTTACTGGTTACCCTTTGGAGGGGTCTGACCCCTAGGTTGGGAACCACTGAACTAAACTAGCTAACGGTATATAAAGTAGTTGAAACTAGCTCCACCTCCAGCAGCTACAACAGTAACATGCTGCTCTAACACTGATGCTTCAGTATTAATAATCTAATGATGTCATATATAATAATATATCAGTCAGAGGGACCAAACCACTGCTTTTACTGCAATACTTTAACTACATCAAGCTGATAATACTTTTGTACTTTTACTTAAGTAAGATTTTTCATGTAGTGCTTTTACTTAGAGGTGCAATATGTAAGAATGTGAGAATTTTAGTTTAAAACATTCGAAAATAACTACAATTATCAACAAAATGTGAAGAAATAATAAAATGAGACCTTCTCTGACTTTCTCAGTTTCCTGTAACAGTCTGTGGACTGATTTCTATTTAAAGGACTCGGGATGGTTCTGATGGGAAAATCCAAGGGAGTGCCTCGCCTCTCTCCGGTCCCTCTACAGCGCCGACAGGGTGCAACACCAGTTTAGAAATGGAGTCCGACCTTGACTTTCTTCCTATTGGACAGGTAAGCTAACATTGCTGCAAAACGTGTGAAATATAGTGTGATATTGTAATTTTAGCTGGCTAATGTTAGCGCCGCTGCTCACTCAACAGGATGCTGACTGCAGCTCATTTAACGGGCACCGACGTCATTAATAAGAAGGAATTTCAGATTCTGACACATTGCATATTTAAGTTAACGATCTGATATTTCCTCCTGGTTAAATAAAAGATGATCGTTGCTCTCGATGGAGCTCATTTGACTGCAACCACTGATATTAAGTAGTAGCCGATATGATACGTATAAAGTTCCCATATTACACCATTACAATCTAAAGCATATCAATCAAAAAGGGCAAAAAAAAAAAAGCACACCAACACTTGGTGACACATATACATACAAATGGCTACACGTTAAAGCAAGAAATAGCGACATCCCTAATTTAAGGAGTGAATAATACCAACTAGTCATGACAGATCTCTGTTAAAATTAAAATGAAGGTACCTTGGCAATCCACCGCAGCCACGATGAGGAAAACCACTACTGTTCCCAAAATGATGATAACGTCTCTCATTGTTGAAGACAGTAAGGGTGTCAGGGTCCACACAGACACACTGACAGAAGTCTTTCTGTTTAAGTAACTGGAGGGAGGGGAGGGTACAGATTACGTGTACAGGGACTATCCCTCCCTGCATTGCAGTTAATTCTGATATAATCTGATCATTGGTGAAATAACTCTTCACATCCTTTACTTGAGTAAAAGTAGAATGTATATGTAGTCTAAAAATAAGGAGACAATAAGTACAATCAGCAATTTGTAGTTAAAGTATCAAAGGTAAGTACTCATTATGCAAACTGGCTTATTTTAGAGTGTTCTATTATTATGGTATATTATATTGTTTGTTTTTATCACTAACAAATACATGTAACAGCATTTTAATGCTGTAGTGCATCAATGTGGAGCCAATTTTAGATACTTTGGGTAGATGAATAGTAATAGTACTGCATTATATTATATGTGTATCATACATTTTTTTCTGAATGAGACAATTTAAACAACAGTTAGAAAATTGTTTTAATGTAAAATCATAATCTGGAAAGTTGGGCACCCTGGTGGCCTAATGGTTAAGGCACATATCACATAACTGCAACATCTATCAATATGTTATGTTATATGATATTGTAGGAGTCATTTATTTTGATTGTTGGCATGTCATTTGTTTAGTTATAACTTGCAGTATTATTTTGGACACTGGGTGGCGGTCATTAGATGCACAGGGTTTTATATCTAGAGGCATAGGTGACAGGAAACGGGAGGCAAAGGCAGGTGGAGCATATACAGTTCTTACCAGATCGGTAACAGACGCACACTACAGCTGGCAGGACAGAAACCCGGTATGTACATGACATGTACAAAGACTTCAATAAAACAACAAACTAAACGACAGCCAACGGACTGGAAAATCTGTTTTTGAATCTGCGTAAGATCACTCCTAACCTAACCTACCTGTGTATTAATGGCAAACTGGAAAAACAGGGAAAGAAAGGACATTACAAAATGAAAATTGCCATTACAGATATACTGACTGGTTGATGCTTTCATTGATTTTCTGGTTTTGTATCTCAGTTCATTTCACTGTTGAAAGGTTGTTTTTTTAAAAAAACAAACAAAAAAAACAGTTCACACCACCAGAGAGCATGAGAGCACAATTTCAGAAGAGGGGTTGAGTTTCCTTGAATTGAATTGTCCGACATATTATCAGATGGTATCAGATGGAGTCATTTAGCTCATGATGTCATCTCATCTTGTTACAGAACTAAAAGGATCTTCATATTCGCATAAAACTGAAACTGAAAATGAACAGTACCTCTTTTAACACTTTCGACTCACTTTGGAAGCAAGTTATCATCACAGATAACACATCAAGTTGCTCTCACTTTAAATGTTTAATTTTATATCTATTTTTCTGTTGTAATATAGTTCTTCTGTGTCTAATATGTTCTGTTCACCTCTGTATATGGTTAAGATGTTGTTACAGTTTCTGTACAAAGGTTGTGCACATCCTGATTTGTGCCCATTTCTCTTATTTCACTTTCACATGCTCTGTTGTCTTTGAGTAAGAATAATGTTCTGCAGAAGCATTCACTAATAAATGTAATTTAAAAGTGTTAAATATATAGTTGAGGCCCTTCTGTTCAAATTCTGCAAAAAACAGTTCACACCACCAGAGAGCAGGAGAGCACATTTTCAGAAGAGGGGTCTAATTTCCTTGAATTGAATTGTCCGACATATTATCAGATGGTAACTCTGTCATTTAGCTCATAATGTCATCTCATCTTGTTACAGACCTAAAAGGATCTTCATATTCGCATAAAACTGAAACTGAAAATGAACAGTACCTCTTTTAACACTTTCGACTCACTTTGGAAGCAAGTTATCATCACAGATAACACATCAAGTTGCTCTCACTTTAAATGTTTAATTTTATATCTATTTTTCTGTTGTAATATAATTCTTCTGTGTCTAATATGTTCTGTTCACCTCTGTATATGGTTAAGATGTTATTACAGTTTCTGTACAAAGGTTGTGCACATCCTGATTTGTGCCCATTTCTCTTATTTCACTTTCACATGCTCTGTTGTCTTTGAGTAAGAATAATGTTCTGCAGAAGCATTCACTAATAAATGTAATTTAAAAGTGTTAAATATATAGTTGAGGCCCTTCTGTTCAAATTCTGCAAACTCTTTGGGGCCGATTTCAGTAACAGTGAGGAGGCTATGATGTGTTTAACTGAGAAATTGTGAGCAATTTAGCTGCGTTAAATACTATTTACTATTTATGCTTCTCAGAAAAAGACCCTCATACAATGGGGTATTGGATACTTTTACTACCTGCTGATACTTATTTTGATCAGCTGATAGCAGCAGCAATTGTCATGAAGTGAGTGGAGCAGGTGGATGAAGAAGACGGCAGGCAGGCAGGCAGGATCAAATGCAGAAATATTTATTTAAACTCTCAAAAGACACAGGAGACACTGAGAACAGGAACCAGGAACACTGACTAGACACTCAGGAGACACCGAGACACAGGAACGAGGAAGACTGACCAGAAACGCAGACGACTCGACCAAAACTGAACTGAGAACAGGATTAAATACACGGGGTCTGATTACAAACTGAACACAGCTGAGTGAAATACATGAGGCAATCGACAAATGCGACACAACACAAGGGCAGACTGGGAGCTGATAGACTGGGGAAGACACTAGGAGCAGGTTAGAGCTAACAAGGGCTCCGATCGAAAATGCAAGAAAGTCCCCCAAAGACAAATAACATAAACAAGCTCAACCAAATGACCAGGCATAAGTGTAACATAGAAAACCCAAAAGAACAAAGACATAAAGAGTCCAAATACAACAGAAAGTCCAGTCAGGATGTGACAACAATAGACAGCAAGCAGCTCAACCCAAGAAAAATAATCACTATATTTAAAATTATATTTAAAACTTGACTTGCAGGGAGCATTTTTATATACGCTACTCAAGTTTTGGAACGTTGACCATGTTTAGCATAGATATCCCACATCATAACAGTATATAAATAACAGAAAAGCATAATATCTCCCCTTTAAGAGCTTTAAATATCCCTTCCAGACATATTAGAAGTCACATACAATAATCTGCTTTGACTAATATTTTGTGTGACGTGGTTTTTCCAAAACAAAAAATCCAGCATGGATGAATATGCAAATATTTTTAACTTCATACGTTTAACTGCTGGATACAAGATGTCCTCCCATTTCACTGTAAATTGTGAGCCTATCTTTGACATTTAAAGCCACAGCCACCACTCATGTTAGGGGAAACAGCCCACATCACTTTTGTTAGGTTTTGTTTTGTATCAGCAGTTTCCTGTGAGTGTGTGCAGGATGTGGGCTGACTACATCGTACCTGACAAGAAGACGACGAATGGACAACATCAAGACAAGATGGAGATCCCCTTACTCTGCCTAATGCTCTGTGAGAACTTTTACTTTACTAAAAAATGTTTCCTCCTACTCTGTTTTTCCTGCCTGAAGCCTTTAAGAAAACATTTTTGAAGTAGGCTATAGTTTTAATACGGTTGGAATTTAAAGAATAGGCTTAAATCAAATCCATCCACTACTCGGATGATTGCAGTGAGTGTTGACTGTTTAAATGTTAAGCTGATTATAAATAATTCATTGTCTGATTTTTATTAAACAATCAGACAAAGAAGTATTTATAATGTGCACATAATTTACACATAAATAAGCCAACTTTACTTGTAATTACGTCTCGTTTTGTGTCCTTTTCAATGCCAAAAATATAACTGACTGCAAAGAAATATACACATCTGTTAGGCAATCTTTCTTATTTACTTTATTCTTTCAATTTTTCTCTTATAATTTAGTTTTTTTTCTGCATTGAATGTGTTCTGTTCACCTTTGTATGTGGTTAAGATATTGCTACAGCTTCTTTACAAAAGACAAGAAGCCTAGTGCACGTCCTGATTTGACAGTTATCTTACTTCACTTTCACTCTGTTGGTTTAGAGCATGAATGATCATGTTCTACAGAAGGATTCAAAAATACAAAGAAATTTTTTAAAAAATATTTTAGTGCAATATATGCACTCTATGCATTGCCTGTTGGCATCTACATCCTATTGGACTCAAACTTAGCTTTATAACACATAAGGCCTTTACACACTGGGGGCGACACGACATTGCGAAATAATCGTTTGCGAATAGTTCGCATCAAAACTATTCACACCGGCAGCGATACAATTTGCGACAGCTCATTCTGCTGTCAGTCAGCCTGGTGAAAGCGATTTTTTCGTGCGATTGATTCGCACGTCAGTATATTTTTTCGAACTGTTACGAGGCGAAAAAGCGACGTGATTTTTTTCGGACCCAGGTCGATTTTTCCGAGTTTTCACACAGCGTATAAAAGCATCAACCAACCACAAAGTGTAATCTGCACAGACAGTTGTTTCATGCGACGGGCCACTTGGGGTGTTGAGTATCCTGCTGTCTGTGTTTTGAACTTATTTACCGTATCTATATTGATTGATCAGCTCCAGGTCTGTCTGTGAGCACTGCAGGCAGACAGGTAGGTTCACTCGCTACAGTGGGCGGAGAAATAAAGCCAGTGTAACATATGCATCATCACCATGTATTTATAAATACAAACACTGTGGATTTCTTCCCGTGGAGCGGACATACAAACTGTTTAGGTTCAGTAACTCCCTGCTGTCAGTCAGCCTGGTGAAGGCAGTTTGTCCTCTCAGCTCCCCAGGAGCTGCAGCTGACAGGCGGCTACAGGCCTTTAAGGCCTTAAGGCCTTTACACACTGGACGCGATTTTTTCGTGCGATTAATTCGCACGTCAATATATTTTTTCGAACTATTGTTTGTGTCATGAGGACTTTCACACAGAACGCGAATATTACGAGGCGCAAAAGCGACGTGATTTTTTTCGGACCCAGGTCGATTTTTCCCAGTTTTCACACAGCGAATAAAAGCATCAACCAATCACAAAGCGTAATCTGCACAGACAGCTGTTTCTTGCGACGGGCAACGTGGGGTGCTGAGTATCCTGCTGTATATGTTTTGAACTTATTTACCGTATCTATATTGATTGATCAGCTCCAGGTCTGTCTGTGAGCACTGCAGGTAGACAGGTAGGTTCACTCGCTACAGTGGGCGGAGAAATAAAGCCAATGAATCGATACATTGATGTATCATGTATCATATGCATCATCACCATGTATTTATAAATACAAACACTGTGGATTTCTTCCCGTGGAGCGGACATGCAAACTGTTTTGGTTCAGTAACTCCCTGCTGTCAGTCAGCCTGGTGAAGGCAGTTTGTCCTCTCAGCTCCCCAGGAGCTGCAGCTGACAGGCGGCTACTTCTGTGGACATGAGACGCTGAATGCAGGTCAGGTCATCATCACTGGAGGATGATGTCAACATCCTCCAGTGATGATGATCTTGTCCTTCTTCTCCTCACTCGACAAAAGAAGAGGAGAGCGTTATATCCGCTCAATCCTCAACGGCTCCGACCTGAGGAGTAATTGTCATCACACACAAGTTTAAACTGCTTTCACCAGGCTGACTGACAGCAGAATGAGCTGTCGCAAATTCGTTTTTCTGTGTTTCTGTCGCAAATTCGTATCGCTGCCGGTGTGAATAGTTTTGATGTTAACTATTCACACCGGCAATTTCGTGTCGTTTATTCGCGTCGCCCCCAGTGTGTAAAGGCATTTACTTCGATCAGCTGATTTTTAAACATTGGGAACAATATGTGTGACAAAATCATCTAACCTCAAAGGTCCAGGTTTTTCGGAGCTTTCACTTACATTTTACTTTGTTATCACATGACCAAAGTGCCACACTTGGGTCACTTTATGAGACCTGAACCAGCTCGATTTACCGATGACAACAGTGAACGCTCAGATAAGCAAGTAATTGTCATCACACATAATTAAGTTTAAAAATAAAACCTCGGGGAAGGAGTGTTAGTTACATATGTGAAGTAAGATCATCAGCTGAACTAATGCCAACAACAATGACAGAAACTTCCATGTACAGTACACACAAAGCTTGTGGGCAAGTACAGTATGAACAATGCTCACATGGCCATTGCTTATCTAATTTTTCGTATTGATAAAAAGTATATATCAAAAAGTATATGAATGCTCATGAAACTTGCAACTTACCAACAGTCCAACAGCAGCGGTTTTGCTTGTGGCTGACTTTTAGAACGAGAAAAGGCACATTTTTAGACAACCACAAAGTAAAGTTAATCACATATTTGCCTCAGAGGGCTTTACAATCCGCACAACATGCAACACCCTTTACCCTAAGATCACGTCTCAATCTGATGGTTTTACATTCCTTCTGTTATTCTTAATTGTCCTGTTTGAACCCACAGCAGCCACAGTGAACGTCCTTCCCAACAGATCTCAGTTCTTTTGGTACGAATCCATCTCTCTGAACTGTACAGTTCCGGCAAACTCTGACATCTGGACACTGAAGAGAAACACCTCCTCTCAGACTTCTGATTCATGCAACTCTGGCTGGGGAGTGTCACGGGATTCATCCTGCATCATTGAAGATGCCTACCCATCGGACACCGGAGTTTACTGGTGTGAGTCTAAGGGCGGGAAGTGCAGCACCATTGTCAACATCACCGTGACAGGTAATACCAAATGTGCATGGAGTTTTTATGTATTTATTATTTTCATACTGACTTTATGTTCTGCTGGTTTGACAGAGACCAGAATGTCTTTAGTCACAGTCAAGTCAAATGTATTTATAGAGCACATTTAAACACAACAGGTATTTACCAAAGTGCTTTACAGAGAAGGATGCAGTAGCAGATGAGGATGACAATTTATCAATCATAACAGATACAGATCTTTGTTGTATGATTTAAACCACTGTAACGCCTTACCTCGAATGCATACCAAATGCTTGAGATGGTCCAGGAGTACACAATGGTTGACCATATCAAAGTAGTCACCTGAACAATCCAAAAGTCAGGATTAAAATACATCAAGTCTGAAGAATGACAGCATGGTTTGTTTTTCAGACGGCATTGTGATCTTGGAAAGCCCTGCACTTCCCGTAACAGAAGGAGATGAAGTGGCACTTCACTGTTCCTACAGAGAAGCAGACAACAAAAAAGCTGTGTCCAATCTTCCTGCAAAGTTCTACAAAGATGGTGATTTCATCGGGACTGAGGATGCAGGAATGATGGTTTTTCCAGCAGTATCCATGTCTGACAGAGGCTTCTATAAGTGTGAAATCCCCATAAAAGGAGTGTCACCGCAGAGCTGGATGGATGTTAGAGGTAACAGTGACGTTCTGCTCTCTCTGCATACAATATGCATGTATGGTATGTAATATGCATATGTGTGTTTAATACAAGAAACATTTAGTTGAAGCCTCCGAATTTATAATCTGTGTGCACAGTTTTGTAATTCATACCCGAGTAGTTCTTACTTAATGCCACACAATATATAAATTATTAGTAAGTAAGTAAGTAAAGTTTATTTGTATAGCACCTTTCACAGATACAAAATCACAAAGGGCTTTACATTAATAAAAAAATACCCAATTAAAGGCAATATTAAAATAGCAAATGCACACGTTTTAAACTGGATACTGGACCAAAAATGGCACCCATTCAGTCCAGTAAGAATTTCTCAGCTGGCATATATGCCAAAAAAAGTTTCTAGCTTCCTGGTTTGCTCCCGTGTTGTGTGGCCCACTGAATATGCGCAGTAGTGTTTCCCCTGCTGGCCCCGCCCCTCAGTTAACATTGTGATAACGTCACTGATTTTTAAATAGTTTTTCTCGGCTTAAGGAAAGTTTTACAAATATAACAAATATAAAACCTCCATGGATCAAAGGTTCATAATAGAAAGTCATAATTTACATTGTTTGCAGTTCGTTGGCATTTTGAGGGGAACTGCTAGTTTAAAAACATCTCATATGTTGTTACGTAAATAGTTGGAAGTTTATCCTCCCCTCAGTGTTTTCCTGTGGCCGCCAGCTTTACTACACAGAGGCTGAAGTTAGCGTCTCTTGTCCTTCCTGTCTCTATCTTTATGCTCCCTATCGAGGTGTCCTTTCAACAGTTTTACAGACATCTCTTACAATGGTGGTCTATGGAGAAAATGCAAGAGCGGCGGTGCCCTATCCAGCATTTATAATACATCCATGCACTTAGTTCACTTATGCGTTGGGTCGGCTCTGAGAGTCGGACAACACCAAAGAGTAACGCTTGTACGTTTCTGATTACGTCCCATTGATGCACCCTGTTGAGAATATTCATATACAGTAGCACTAAATTACATACATTTAAAAAATATTTATTCATTTTTTGCAGTTTTGTAAAAATCAACTTAAAGCTACATTCATTTTTCTGGTATTGGTTCTGGGCAGGTAGCTTTTCCCTGAAAACAGCTGTACTGCATCTGGAAACAAGGTTCATGAGAGCCGTGAGACTGAGCCAAAACAGTAAAGTTGTGGGTCATAAAACCAAAACAATTAGCTAAAAGACACTAAAATGAGGAGGGGAACGGCACAGTTGGTGTGGTAATTCTCTCTGGTTTTATCATTACAAGAGACTCTTTCTACATTACACAAAATTATTTGAGCCTTTCTTAATATAAGATATTGATTAGTGCAGCTTTAAAGTTTGTGTAATATTCAGATGAAAATATGTAACTGATGAGTTGATGAGTTTGAAAGTCTGATGTTGTTTCTTCCTCACAGTCCGACCTCCGTCTCCTCCAGTCATGTCGCTGCCCGGGCTGGTGTGTACCACCCTGCTGATCATCGTCTACATTGTGTTGCTCATAGTGTGTGTGAACGTACACCACCGCTGGGCTCAAGGTAGGAACATCTGGGAAATCATAGAAATGGAAGTAAATGTAACTTTAAACAAAACCTTAATCAAAAGTTGTCCTAACATCAACACCAAAAAACTGAGCAACAACTTAAGATTTGTGTAGCTGTGTATGATGCAAAAACATATGATTTTCATAGGATTTTTATGACCTGAATTATACTGTATGTTCCAACAATGTCTTATGCTTGAACCTAAGTCCTGCAGCATTTTTTTGTTTCCATACAAAAAACATGTAGTTTTGTTGGAGTCAAAGAGAAAAAGTCCTTTAAGTCTCTGACAAAACAGGTTTAGAAAATGTGAGAAAACTTTGTAAGGTGCTGCTTGATGCATAAAAGAAGCATTTAATTAAAAACAACAACACACCAAATGTTTTATAAACTGTATATTTTATAGTGCAGCTGCTTGTGTCTGCCCATATGCTCAAAACATTGCTTGATAATGCTTTTTCAGCGTGTTTTGAAGAGTGTCTTGGGGACAAGGTGTCACAGCAAAAAATAACAGAAAAAAAGCTAAACATCCAGTGACAGTGACTGCTGTCATTTACCCTGAAGTCCCTACCTGAGCCTCAAAGTAGATGACAGTATGTCACTATGCCCGACAGGTGTGGTAAAGCCAGTCATAAGTCTTAATTCACCCAGAAGAATTCCCCTCGCCCAAATGTCTGACTTGCCACCAACCAAACTCCATTAAACTTTCAGAGTACTTCTTTCACTTTGAACAAACTGTCCTTCCTCCATGATTGTTTAGCTGCTGCCAAAGAGTGGATGACCTGAAATTTTCTCCATCTAAACCCTGACAAAACTGAAGTTCTTTTAATTGGTCCTGAAATCTTTGTCACTTCTGCTACTCAGTTTATTGGCCCACTTCACCCAAACATTAAATCCACTGCTAAGAATCTTGGTATCATCTTTGACCAGTATATGACATTTGACCATCATGTTAATAAACTTGTCCAGTCCTGTTTTCTTCATTTAAGAAATATTGCTAAAATAAGACCTATATTGCCCTCTACTGTTCTTGAACAATTACTCCACACATTCATTTTCTCCCAGTTAGACTACTGTTACTCCCTTTACACCTGCCTCAATCAGTCTTCTCTAAAACGTTTACAGTTGATCCAAAATACAGCAGCTAGACTTCCTACCAGAACTAGCCATAGGTCCCACATTACCCCTGTTCTTGCATCCCTCCATTGGCTTCCTCATTCCACTACACGACCTCTCCGATCCACAAATTTTGGCCTTCTATCTATCCCTCGCACAAACCGCAAATTAAAAGGTGACCGCGCATTTGCATTCCTAGCCCCAACTCCGTGGAACCATCTTCCACAATCTGTTAGATCTGCTGAATCCTTGGACCGTTTTAAACGCTGCCTCAAAACTCATTTATATCGTCAAGCCTTTCTATAGACCTCCCTTCTTGTTCCCCTGTCCTGTTTTATTTCATTCTGGTTGATTTCTCTCTGTGTCATGTTTGCTACTTTGTCTACATGGTTGTCTACTTTATTAATCTATCTGTGTCTGTGAAGCGCTTTGTAACTGTGTGTTTTAAAAAGTGCTTTATAAATAAAAGCTTACTTACTTAAAAAAAAATCACAAAATTTCCCATTTTATTCATTCATCTAGCTGTTCAACAAAATTTTAGTCTAAGTGGTCTAAATCGTAAAGGCTTCTCTACACTTCCTGCTAAATCCTTAAACTTTCTTGTCCAAATTGAGTAAAAAATCCCACCAAGTGTAATATTTGTGTACTAATTAATGTCAGTAACCTCCCTGCCAACAAATTCCCAAAAAATATTGCAGAGGACATGTCCGTGATGTCCTCAATGGAAGCGTTAAGGTCCTGCCAGCTTATCTGGATTTCAGTTCTAATGGAAATTATGATTATTAGACTCTCTGCTCTTCTATTTCTACAGCTCGAGCTGAAGCAAAGTGCTTCCGATGATCCTCCAGCGAAGTGACGAGTCCTGTTTCCTGCTGAGACTAAGAAGGAAAAGGAGCAACTACTGTATATATTATGACTTTGAAAATGCTTATATGCTAACCAATATTTCTGGAAATAATCAACCCAATAATTCACTAAAGGCAATATTGTAAATTTATTTATCTAATTTTTAAACTTTGTATCATATTTTCTTTTGTAATTACTTACCTGGTGCTGTTGATTGAAAAAAACTGAGCAAAAATCAAACTTTCTGCATTTGTTTTTAAATGTTTTTTATGGAGAAGCTGAACATTTTGGAGCTGACACATACTTTAGATCAAATGTCGACGACCATACATTAGTGTCTCAAGTCACCAGTGGATATTTTTATATCATATGAAGACAACAAGAACCAAAACTCTAAACCAAAAAAAAAAAAAAACTTCTCTATAATCTATAACCTATATTTAACATGTATGCTGAATTACAAAAAAAAAAAAAAACGTTGAACAAAGAATCAGAGCTTCCACTACTTTATTTGTGGCATTTCAAACAACTCCAGGTCTTCTTCAGGCAAACACCCACAAGAGAGAAATGAGGCATATATATATATATATATATATATATATGTGTAGTCAAATGACCCATGACATCACAATCATGTTCACAATTGTCAAGACAATATCATCATAAGAAAGAAGAAATAAAAATATGAATATGAAAAGTCATACAAATATGACGGAAATTCTTTAAGTCACAAAAAATATAATAAAAATAGAAATATCAAACACTAATTTTATATAAAAGTAATAGTAATAGGATGGGCGCCATATGTTAACAAGACACTAGGGGGCAACAAGGGTAATTAAAAAACATACTGTATATAGTGTGTCCAATTTAGAATTTTTAGAATTAATATAAATATATATGTAAATAGACTAAGAGTAAATAAGACAGAAGAAAAAAATCTTTATATATATATATATACACTTGGACTAAGACTTTAATATTATTGTAGGTTATCCAATCATTCTGGCTATACTGTACATTTGTTTCTAGTGCCTCTAACACATATAGTCCTACTTCAAGTGTATATATATGTATTCTTTTTCTTCTGTCTTATTTCTTCAAGGATCTATATGCATACAAGGCATGTGATATTCCTCTTAGTCTACTTATATTTATATTAATTCTTGGACACACAAAATGTTTTTAATGTCTTGTTGCCCCCTAGTGTCTGTTAACACATGGCATCCACTCTATTACTACTATGAAGTTAGTGTTTGATATTTCTATTTTCATTGTCCATATGATCATTGAAAGAGGTTCTCCTCGGTTTAATTATTCCTCCTGTTCATACTGGCTATTGAAAGATCCAATTCAAATGTGCTTTCAATGCAAGTGATGGACAAAATCCAGAGTGTGTCTACACAGTCATTTTGTGAAACTATGTATTTAAAAGTGGACTTTGGCACTAAAAAGACTGTAATGTTGAAAGATATCTACTTGATTTGACTCATTTGGATGCTCATGATCATATTAGCTTCAGATAAACTTTTAAATACATTTTTGCACAGAAGGAGGACTGTGGATTTTGACCCCCATCACTCCATTGTAAGTACATTATGAAGGGATCTTCTTATGGTCAGTATGAACAGGAGGTATAATTACAGCAAGAAAAACATGTTTCACTGTTCATTTGGGCTCCTGACTGTCGTTTTATAACAGACTTGACAAATTGTGAACCTATCCTTTAATATTTTTATTACTCTGACTCTCAGAGTGCTTCAACTCTTTTCCTTCAGATGTGCTGTGGCATTTGACTGGGTCTACACCTGCACTTTGAATTGTAACTGCTCTCTCCTTGGTCGATCAAGTTTGTGTCTGTGAAACGTTTTTGCGTAAGATATCCATATCTCCAGACAAGCTCAAGATTTCTATAACAATGTTGTTTCACAATAATTTTAATACCTACATGTTAATGTGAGGCAGATACTGTCAATCCATGTTGACACAATGATTATTTGTGTTAAAAAGTGTACGAAACATGATCAAAATTAAAGCCTAATAGACTGTGTTGATCAGCTGACGTCAAACAGGAAGTGGAGTAAATCATTGGCAAAGGTGTGAGGAATTATCTGTTCACAGGTTATAAATAGTTAACACTATATAAATAGATACTCCGTCTTCCTAAAAATAAGATTCAAAGGTGACTGATTGCAAAGAATTTGAAACTATACACCCACTCATGAAAAAACAGATACTGTAGGTGTGTTGAGAGGTGAGTGATACCACAGCTGAAACAGACACTGAGCTCTCTGTTTCATTGTCTACTCCCAGGTTTAAAACATGTGTGCATTTCTATTTATGTAAATTTTTGGCTAAGTTTCCCAGCATGTATATTTGTTCAACTACAACACCTTATTCACCTGTTGGTGAAGTGGATGAGGTTTAGTTTATTAGTGCAAATGTTAGAAATTGAGAATACAAAAATACAAACTTGTTCAGGTGAGACACAAAGCGGACAACAATTATCAATAAACTACTAATTCACTGTGTTTTCTATAAAAAGACATGGAACATTTATTTAATACATAAATAAAATACATATATAAAATCTTAATAGATTTCAACATTGGTTCTGCTGTTTCTGTCAGGTGGCTCTTGGTATGACTGTTGAGTAGACAGTTGATGTAGCATCCATTTCTGTGGAAACACACAAGCAAACTATTAGCAAACTATATTTAACACTATGAGAGTGTTAGGAATGACAAAATAAAAGCTACAGTATATCTAGCTTTACATCCGACTTGGCACTTAAAGGGGATATATGCGTTTTTTTGTTAAGGTCTATATTTTTAATCTGGGGCTCTACTGGAATATTCTTGCATGATTTACAATTCAAAAAACTCCTTATTTATCTTATACTGGTCCTTTATGCAGCCCCTCAGTTCAGCCTCTGTCTGAATCAGGCTGTTTTAGCTCCTGTCTCTTTAAGGCCCCCCTCCCAAAAAGAACCAATTCTCCTTTTTGTGAACGTAAATTCATTAAAATAATCCTTAAAAAATGTAATGGAGGTATCATGTAGTAGAGTAGCATACTCAGACATTCTGGAAGTTGTCAATGGATCAAGAAAACAGCTGTTATATTTGTGACAGTGGACCCTGATACACTGGTTAGATTGACTATAAACTGCGTGGAGAGAGAGAGCGTGTGTGCGTGCGTGTTTTTACCTTTGTACCTCTTTGGTTGCTGCACCTCGGTGATGGTGACATCAGTGTACGACACATCAGGATCGAATTCATCTGTAACACAACACTTCTCACTGTTACACCCCAGGTGGATGTAAACATTTAAATTTGCACATTTCTAGGCGAATTATGATGAATCAGAAAAGCTGAATGGAAAATAGGAAAGTGACGCAAACCATTTTTCGCATCACTTGAGGTTCAGAGGCTTTTCGAACAAAAAAAGCAATTACACGAATTTCAAATATCGGTTCAATAAGTTAAGTTTAACTTCTCAACAGTACAATGCAGCAGCACAATAGTAGTGTCCATGTTGACATTCTTATTTATATACAGCATAAAAAGCTCATTATGGTACTATGGTCATCAGTTGGTTCATTAGAAAATTGTATTGTAAGAATTAGCTGGAAACATTCAGTTTACTTTCTTGACCAAAGTAAAAGAAAAACAGAAAACTCTTTACCTTTGTGTCTCCGCCGTAGGCAGAACAGCATCACAGATGCCAGTAAGAGGCCGACGCCAACCACAGGAAGCAGAATGTGTGACAGGGGCGGAAGAAAAGATTCATGATGCTCAGCTTCTTGAGAAAAACCACAGTTTGACTTCAGTGCAAACACAACAACAGACTTTGTGCTAAGCTAGGATAAACAAATAATATAAACACATGTCTGAGGCTCATCTCACCTCTGACAGCCAGCCAGCTGTCTGGTGATTCTCCAGCTCCGGAGATGTTACACTTGTAGAGACCTTCATCAGATTTAGAAACACTGTGGATGGTCATGTGTCCTGTAGAGCTGCTCCCGATGTGGAGACCATCTCTATAAAATTCAGCTGTGAGGTTGGACGATGATTTTACCTTATTTGTGCAGAGCAGAGTCACAGCTTCTCCCTCCTGCACAGGAAGGACTGGACTCTCCAGGATCACAGAGCCAGCTGAATGACAGACAGGCAGAGCGAGGAGAAAACAGTTTGGAGTTCAAGTAACTTTTAGGTTCTTTGGTAACATTTGAGATTAAAGCATGCAAATTGCAAATATAGGTCCCCTTTAAGAATGGCGAAAGTGGTTTTGTGGTCTTGCGTAAATCTTAACATGTTATGCTTCACGTCATTGCAGACTTTGTTTCTGTATTGAACCAAGATCATATTTCCCTAACCTTAACGTGTTAATCACGAAGATCTCTGTTTCGTGCTCTTTGACGGCACCATATGGCGATAAGTTGTAATTGCAGGTGTGTTGTTCTTTTGTGCGGATTACTTTAATAAATTACTCTTATTGGCTTTTTACTCGCATAGCTTTTATTGCACTAACAGTAACGTTCGGGTGTAGTTGTTACCAACTGGAGTACTTCACCTGGTTCACTCTCCTCTGCTGCGCACACAGAAGGAGCCTTCGCTGAAACACGAGTGGAGTGGATCTAGCGCGACCATAAATGACAGCAAAATGCAGCAGATACTGTTTATTTATGTTAATCACCTAATTTATGTGCACTTGTTTCATTTCAGCTCAGTGTGAGAGTCTCTACTGTGTTTTGCTGTCGCGCTACTTTGTCCTCTCTCCTCTGCTCTGAGGAGCAGTGAGGGGCGGAGCTCATACTTTCGTTTACGTGCTACACACACAGCGCAGCACAGGAGAGACAGTAAGTGTACTTGCAATAACAGCTTTACAAGTAAAAAGCCAAGAGTAGGTGTCACTGACACCCGGTTTGTAATCGTAATACTGCAAATGCAAAGGCTTTCATCAGCGGGTTATAGGCTCAATCACCATTGTTTTACCCCATTCGGCAATAGAAAATGACATAAGAGACATTTATTTGAATAAAAATCTTCAAGATTATAACTTAAACAAAGTATAGCCAGTGCCTGAACATAACTATGAAAAGTTTAATATTGCTGTATTTGCAACTAGCAAATATTGTACTGCAAGATCGGATATTTTTGGGAGGAACAGCATTTTGTTTTTTTGTGTATTATCTCAGCAGGTACAAGGGAAGAAGTACAGGGAATAAGGCGGTTACAAATTAGTATTTAGGAGGGCCCTTTAAGTAAGGATACTTATAGGTACCTTTGAATAAATTACAAGGTAAAGCCAGATAGTTCATTTCAAATGATCAAAGTTTTTTTTTACTTATAAAAGTCTTTTGTTTGTCTAGCCCCTCAAAGAGGGATGATTCAAGATAAACGTTTCACTGAGGAGCCCTTGAGAATCTACTGGTCCCAGCTGGTATTTAGTTTAAACCCACCAGTCACAGTGATGTTGACAGCATCATGGCACTCTCCTGCTCCTGACTCACACCAGTACACTCCACTGTCAGACGGGTATATGCCATCGATGAAGCAGTGGGATTCATTTGTTTTTGTCCAGCACTCTGCGTTTAAGTGTAGGGATGTGTTTCTCTTAACTGTCCATTTGGAGGAGTCTCCATGCTCCCCACAGCTCAGAGAGACAGACTCATATTGAAAGAACTGAGTTCTGTTGGGGATGATTTTCAGAGCAGCTGCGAAGAAACAGAGACAGAAAAAAAAGGTGAGAGAATGTCTCGTTGTGGTCGATGTGAAGGCTGTAAGCAGTTTTGTTGAGTGTTTTTCCATCAATAACACCGAATGAGTGCCTATAATGTACGGTAAGGTGAAGGTGACACCTGCCTTTTCACAACTTTGCAGCGGCAGCATGTTATATAATGACGCATCATGTGTTGCCCACAATCAGTGAGAAAACAATGACTTGTCAAATTAGCGGTTGTCAGTGTGAACACACAATTTAAAAATACGGCTACTGTACATCTTGTATCTCTCTGCAGAGACAAACAAGGTCAATTTGAAGGTCAAACTATTTTATCCTTTTAAACAATCTTGCTTGAAAAGTGATCAGAAATAATTGGTTGTGAAGCAAAGACGATGGTTTTTGTGTCAGGTCTTCTCTTCCTGACTCTTAATTAGCAATTACATGGTAGTCATAAAGTAGTAATACTACTAATTATATGGTTTTCATAAGATAAATCGGATTAGTAGCTGTTATGTAATTTAATAAGCACTAAGAAATACCACAGGTGCAAATAAAGACACTTTTGAAATAATTATCAATCATTATTTAGTTATCAAAAATAAGTTGTTGTTAAATACTGTAATATGCTTCTTCTCTAATTTTCTTAAATTATGTCAAAAAATTCATCCTAATGTTACAGACCAGGCTCCATTTTTTAATCCAATCCAACGCTAACTGCTAAAGATTCAACAGAGAGTAAAATCAAATCAGAAATAGATACAAGCATTAAACATGCAAATAATCAAGGATGCCCACCTGAACACACACACATACATTACTCACCAACAATAGCACACAGTGTTGTTATCTCCATGCTGCTTGGCTGTTGATAGACTGACTGATGAGGCTTAGGGGGCTGCATCACACGTCCTTGCTGTCTGTTATGTGTCATAGAGACCTCAACTTCCTGCATGTATAATGAAATGTGTTGTACAGGATGTGGGTCAGTTTTCTTTTTTAAAACCTCAACAGTGGCTTTTTCTTGACTTTTTTTTAAATCTGATGATCTGAAATGTGTTGTTTTAATAACAGGAAGTGCTGAAGAACATGTGAGGCTATTCTTAGTGTACAGGGGACTGAATTCAATATTAATCTTTATCAGGATTAGCATTGTTGTTTTTTTTATCATTGTTTACATTGTTTTATAAAAAAGCATGTATGTTTCCTTCAAACTACAAAAAGAAGGGTCTCTGCAGAGCTTTAACTCTCAAACAATGCATGCTGTGAGTTCTGAAATGGTCTGAAAATGAAAAGTAGTAATTTAAAAAGTATTTTAAATGGATTTACTTAGAAAAAAAAACGATATATTTATGTGAGAGGGGATATATTATGTTTTTTGTGATTTTCCTTTATTTATATACTGTTATGATGTCAGATATCTATGTTAAAACATGGTCAAAGGTCCAAAACTTCAGAAATACTCCCTGCAAGTCAAAAGTCAGGGCTTCAACCTGCCCTGAAGGCTTTGTTTGTGACGTTTTTTTTATACCTTGTCAACGAGCTGATGTCAGCTTGTCGCACATGCACACAAATGGCAGTCCATTCTGTAGACTTTGTTGCTACAGTTGTTGCTAAGGTGTTGGTTTTGGCTCTGACACGTACAAATGTTTGTGAGAAGTTGACATTTCGAGTGAAGAACAAGTAAAAGAAGTGGCATCCTGCTACTATAGTTTGTTTACGTAGAGTGGTGTATGTACAGAGTTCGCTCATCAGAAGGGGGGCCTTAAAGAGACAGGAGCTAAAACGACCTGTTTCAGACAGAGGCTGAACTGAGGGGCTGCATAAAGGACCAGTATAAGATAAATAAGGAGTTTTTAAAACTGTAAATCATGTAAAGATATTCCAGTAGAGCCCCAGATTCAGAGAGAGAGAAAGAAAGAGACAGAGAGAGAGAGAGAGAGAGAAATGCTGATGAGAACAAAGCCAGAGTAATAAAACATTATTTTCTGATTGTTTCACAGTGGTTACGTTCCAAAGCACAAATAAACACATGAAACACAGAGAGGGAATGTTTTGAAATTTAAGAAAAATACCAAGAGCAGATTCTACAGAAAGGATACAAAGTAAATGATGCAGACATGCAAGTAAATGTGGGCGAGAGAGAGGAAACAGAAACCAGATATGGAAACTGTGGTTATATTTATAGGCTATATAGAGTTGCAATCTGCAACCTCACCACTAGATGTCACTAAATTGTGCACACTGGTCCTTTGAATTTGCCTGTATGTCTATAGTCTATGACACTTTCTAAAATCAAAAAGCAGATTGACAAAATGTAAGATAGCAGTCTTTGAAAAAACAACACATTCATGTTATACCTTGAGTATAGCCTATTAAATATGGTTATAATCTATAACGTAGAGCCCGCATTAATGAAATAAAAGTTGATTTTAGGCAGAGCCAATACTTTCTAGTGTCCAGATATGAGGAAAAATCGAAATTGCTGTACTTCCACAGGTCTTCCGCTGGTTTCCAGACCAGATGTATTTCACCCAAATACTGAAAACATCTGCAACATAAAGCCAATATCTGTGAAATATAAGATGATTTGAGGCAGAGCGAACATAACGTTTTTTATGGGTGGAGTCGAGTTTTAATTTCCATGCTGAGGTCATAGTCTTATTTAGACAGTCTAAATGACACCTTTTCACTAAGACAAACCATTCTGCACTGTGACTCTGTGATGTGGGTTTCCTGTCTGTGAGATAAGCTTTAACATATTTAAATGAATTATGAGTTCCTTTACAGTTGTCCACTCTCGCCTCTCACTATACGCTTGACTGTCGTCCTCTTTTTGCTGCTATTCGCCTACACGCCTGCTAAAGGTAAGTCTCTCCATTATGTATTTGTTCATTTCAACGACTAATTTCAACTTGTAGCCCGATATATCCAACATCGTTCACGTAGTTTCTTTGTGTCTGAGTTAGTTAGTTAGTAAACCGCTGATCGTTGTTGGTATGAGACGTTTTTAAGGTGAAAGTGTGACAGTTTTTGGCAAATAATGCTTTAGATTATATAGGTATGTCAAGTCCAACCGAAGTGATGTTTTTGTCATGTAGGTCTTTGACTAGGCCTACATGCCTTAAATGAAATATAATTTTAGAAATGCTCTAAACTTAACTTACAGCGAAATAATTCCTATACGACACACACTTTCCACACAAAAGACACATACGACACAAAAGTGTGGATGATACCTCTCCGCCAGGCGTTGGAGGGACTATGTGGGTATGGGATAAATAAATAGTGTAGGCGAATATAATACTTATACTTTTTCGCAGATTTTTACATGTGGTGTGAATGTCCAGGTCTACACAGTGAAACAGTTTGTAATAAAGCAGCCCTTCTCACGATGACTCCTGAGCTTCATCACAGCTGTTGGGGCATTTTTATTGTAAATAGTCCAAAATCCTTCTCAGTTCTCAGTTTTGCTGTTTAACTGCAATGTCTGTAGTGACATAACTGCAAGCATGGAAGCGTTTCTATATACTGAATGCACCCTCTAATCATTAGTTAAAAGTCTAATCATTTATATTTAACATTTGTAACAGTGCAACAAAAAAGAGGCTAAGAATGAAAGGTGGCTGTTAACCTTCACTTTTAGCGCTGCTGTTGCGAAGTTATATGTGGAAATTGGGTATGAATTTATGGAAAGTGTCTGACTGCAAGCATGGAAGCGTTTCTATATACTGAACGCACCTTCTAATCATTACAGTAAATCATTAAAGGAATAACATTTTGTTATACTATAAGTTAGTTGTTGTCTGATTGGACAGATAAGGCTATTGTTATACACAGAAATGAGTATCAATGTTACTGGTTCTTCAGGGAAGTTCCTCAGATACACCTGACATAGGCTTTCATACCGGCCCATTTAAAGGGTCAGTTCACCCTTTTTGACATCCGTTTTATTTGTTTCTGGGATTTGGGCCTCATTGTCAGTACTGTGTCTCCTTAACGACCTTGTTTGTCAGGTTATGTGTTCTCTGCAATTTTGAAATGTAAAGAAAAGCCTGAAACACTGGAGACAACAACAGAAACTGCTGCTGTAAAACTAACTTTAGGTCCTACATCTGCATCTATTATGTGCTATTTCTCTTTTTTGGTTCAGTTTGACCTTTTTTGGCACTGAATTCTATGATTAGCCGAGTTGCTGTTCAAAGTTCAAGCTGTTTTAAGGGTCATCAGAGATGATACTTTAAACTGCATATTTGGTTCAGGCTAAACTTGGTTGTGGTTTTCTGTAGAAATACCACAGGGTCACTGAATTAAGCTTGAGTTAAATTTGCTTTACACCAAAACATGCACTCCCAAGTTGAATGGGTATGACACCTCTGCACCTGGTTTAACAGATGTTTAAAGCCAAATTTGTATTGTTAAGAAGATTTTTAGTCATTTCTAATCATTCATATTTAACATTTGTAACAGTGCAACAAAAAAGAGGCTAAGAATGAAAGGTGGCTGTTAACCTTCACTTTTAGCGCTGCTGTTGCGAAGTTATATGTGGAAATTGGGTATGAATTTATGGAAAGTGTCTGACTTTTTTGGAAGAAAAACAACAGTGGCGATAATATCATGGAATATGTTTCACCATCAATATTCCCTCCATTTCTCAGGTCAGCCTCAGGTGATTGGTTCACTCCAGCCAATCATGGCCGCCCCAGGTGACAGTGTCGTCCTGCCGTGTCACGTGGAGCCTCCGATCGATGTGAGGGGACTGATGGTGGAGTGGTCGAGGCGCGACCGTAAGCCTGACCCCAGAGATCGGCTTAGCAGGGTCGAGTACGTCCATCTTTACCGAGACAATCGCGAGGTCCCGGACATGAAGATCCCGTCGTACGTCAGCAGGACGGAGTTGTTCACAGACGGACTGAGACAAGGCAACATATCGCTCAAAATCATTAACGTGACGCTTGCAGACGAAGGGAGGTACAGGTGTTTCATCCCGAAGTTAAAGAGCACAAACCAGGCTTCAATTGTTCATCTTGTCATTGGTGAGTTAATCTCTTAAAATGTTGTTTATGGTCCAGATTAAAAATTAACATGAATTTTTTATTATTATTATCGATATTTTGTCTCGTCTATAGAGCGTCAAAAATAATACACATAAAAGATCAGTGTCTTTAATACCTTTAAAGGACCAGTGTGTAGGATTTAGTGGCCAACTCCCCTCCCCCTCTCCTTCCAAATGTGTAGGAGAACCTACGACGGCTGCAAAGCTCTTGAAAAACAGGAAAGTCCCTCTCTAGATCCAGTGTTTAGTTTGTTCTGGGCTACTGTAGAAACATGGAGGTGCAACATAGACCTGCTCCCAATGTAGATATAAAGGGCTCATTCTAAGATAACAAAAACACAATAATTCTTATTTTCAGGAGATTATACACTGATTAAAACATACTTATGAATATTATATTCCATTTCTGCCAGTCTTTTCAGCTAGATGCCACTAAATTCTATACACTGCACCTTTAAAACTTTGAGGATCATTTTGTCAACAACTTACTTTGCTTTTTACTTGTAAGAAACTGCTAATGTTTCCTTTAAATGTTGTGCTATACATCATTACAAGTCTTGTGTTTTCCTAGAGCCAAACTACGATAAAAACTGGACAACAGAGATGCCACTGTGTCCCAGAAATCTCCAAACTCCTGATCCAAAGGAAGAGACTGACATTAGAGGTGAGGAAAGGTCAAATGTTCAACATTTTCAGGGTAATTTATAGTTTTTTGATAAAATCCCCATATAGCAGTGACATTGCATGTTGTTTCATGTCTTGTTTGGTGTAGTCCAGTTAATTTCGTCTCTGTTTGGATTTCTTTTAAATTTTATTTCCCATCAGATGGTTGGTCCAGTCGGAGCAGACTGACCCTGGTTGGGGTCATATGCGTCTTGCTGATCCTGAGCATTGGAGTCGGAGGATACAGACTTACACAGAAGCATCCCAAACAAACACTACATCAGAGTCTTTAAGTTTCTTTTTATCTATCTACAGTAGAGAAGAATAAGTGTTGGAAAATCCTTTTATATGAATAATGTCAGGCTCTTTTGGGAGAAAAAAACTAATAGACTGTCTATTAGTTTTTTTATTTCCAAAGAGGCACTGTATGTCATTCTACAGAACTCTGCAATGGAGCTGCAGTCATCTCAATACTGTGAAAGTTGAACCTTAGTTGACTAAAAATAAAGTTTTTTTCCTCCTTTCATTTTCACAATGACTGAACAGGAGGAGCAGATTGTACCTCAGCCTACATCCCAAACCCACTGCTGAAACAACACAAATCTCTGATTGTGAGCCAAAGTGCATATTGTTTTAGTTTTGAATCCACATTTGGGTTTTGTAGAAGTTTGCACGTCAAGAACTACATTTCCTCAATATGGAGGAAATTGTTCCTCCCTTTACAGCGTTCGCTTTCAAAGTGCTTTTGTGTTGGTCACCTATCGATAATGAAAAGAACAACGAAGTGATAGCGATCTAATGTTGTATTTCTTAATTTGTTGTTTTTAAATGTTCAAATAAAAGCTGGTCTTTTATTGCCTGTAGTATAGTGTTTATTAATTATTATTAAGATTCTCTGTTAATATCCTCCCACTAAAGCATTATAAATCTGTTTAAATGCTACCTCATATTCTCAGTTCATATGATTCAATACAAAATCTTGATAATTCTAGTTTTTGGTCAGCGAAACCTGCCTTTTTTAGGTGTTGGCAGCCCATCCATACAAGATTATGTATGAAGTTCAGATGAGAACATCAGCTGGATCACAATGTTCATGATAATAAACATAATCACTCTACATTAACTACAGTATTTTAGTCTGCATGTTACAGACTAAAGTTATAATTTCTGTGAAGTCCTCCTCCAGTTACTACTGAAAACATCCACTGGGGAAGCACCCAGGGGAACAATTTACATAGAAATATGGACTCTCACAAAAAACAGGATGTATAATATAAGCTTAATCCAATGGAAAAAATTCAGATCAGTGGAAAAACAGGTAGGGCTAAATGAGGTTTCATAAAAAACAACTGAACCATTTCTTCCTACAGATTCAGCACTTGATCAAGAGTTGATGGAAACCTAATGTTCCTTAGCCAAAGCTCAGTAAGTATTATCAGCTTGATGTAGTTAAAGTATTGCAGTAAAAGTAGTGGTTTGGTCCCTCTGACTGATATATTATTATATATGACATCATTGGATTATTAATACTGAAGCATCAGTGTTAGAGCAGCATGTTACTGTTGTAGCTGCTGGAGGTGGAGCTAGTTTCAACTACTTTATATACAGTTAGCTAGTTCAGTCCAGTGGTTCCTAACCTAGGGGTCGGGCCCCTCCAAAGGGTCAGCAGATAAATCTGAGGGGTCGTGAGATGATTAATGGGAGAGGAAAGAAGAAAAAACAAAGTTCTGATACACAAATCTGTTTTCAGTTTTTGGACTTTTTCTCTAATCTTTGATTTTTGGTGAAATATTGGATCATTTAAACATTTATTGAAATGAAACCATGTGAGAAGTTTAGAATGAAAAATCACTATTTGGTGGAGCTGTTAACAACTCATAGACATCTGAAATGTGACCTTGACTACACACTGTTTTATGTAAGATGTCAAAAGCCAAAAAGGTTGGAAACCACTGGTTTCATCTTTAATAATGTGTTGTATTTTAAAAGCTTGTTATATTATCCATTGTGTCAAATCTTCATCTGAAAAGTAACTAAAGCTGTCAAATAAATGTAGTGGAGTAGAAAGTACTCATGTACTGTACTTAAGTACAGTACATGAGCAAATGTACTTAGTTACTTTCCACCACTGGTGGTGGATAAAAACTGAATGCTCATGTTTAGTTTTGATTACATGGACAGTAAGCAGACCTGTCCCAGATGATCTGAGAGGTCTAGATGGTTCATAATGCAGCATTCAGACCAGAAATGTATTTTGGCCGCTAAACCATTCAGTTCTTTCATAAACCAACAGTATTTTTTTTAAAGAGATAACACAAGACTTTAGTCATCCCAAATTATTTTTGAGGAGGTGTATGGGAGTGAGAGAGGACGACATGAATGGGAACATTTAGGGAAGGGAGGTAGGGGTGGGAAGGCTAGTGTGCAGAAGAAGAAGAAAAAGAATGAAGTCAGGATCATGAGTATCGGATGTACAGAGACAATACAAATCCAAGATATTGCAACTATGGAAAACAGAGTGTTGCGTAATAATGAAACAAGAGGCTGCAGTACGGCAGCAACAGTTCATCTACAGTCAGAATGCTAGATTTCATTTAAAATAGGGTATGTGGCAATTAGGCGGGACAGGGGAGATGGGGGGGTTGAGTTACCTTTGAACTAAATATCCCATTTACTGTGCGAGAGTTGAAGAGATTGGAATATTTTTCTGATGATTTCCTAATCATAATCAAAGTAGAAAGCTTTTTTTTCTTGGGAGTTTATTTTGACCCTAGACTAACATGGAGGAAACATATAAGAAACACAGTGAAGTAAAGTGCAAAAGTCGTTAATGTCATGAGGTGTCTTGAGGGGCTGGAATGGGGGGCTAATATTTCGTCATTAAAGCATATATATGTCGCATTAATACAGTCAAGAACAGATTATGGTAGTGCGGTGTAGCAGACCCGGATGTGTGTGCTCTTCGAGTCGAGGCAGGAGAAATGCCACTGTGGCTCCACAGGAAGCAGATAATGGCCGACTACTGGATTAATAGGAGACACAAAGAGAATCATCCAACTACGAGAGTTTTGGAGGCTTGCTGGGAGAGAGGAAAAGGACATAAAACAAGCTTTGGGTGGGTAGACAAAGACAACTGTGCTGTGACTAAACTGTTGCAAAATGCTTGTGTAGACATGTTATCATTAGAACATTAAGAACTGAAACAAAACAGCAGACTTAGTGTAGGAGTTTTACAGATGAGTCAAAGGATCCATTATCAGAAGCAACTGGGGGAGCTGTGGTGATTCCCAGTTACCAAATTGTCATGTCATGTGGAAGAGACAGGCTGAGAAGGGTTTGGCTCCAAAGCTGAAAGGATGCAGGATTTACTGTGTAGGTCTGGTGCTCCAGTCGTGCAGATCAGAGGGACCAGGTCCAGTCCTTTGTGTAGAGTTAGTGGCAAGCTAACTCTGTTTCGTGGCTCCTGTACTTGTTAAACCAGCCAGCAGACTTGTGTGGTAGCTGCTGGCGCTAGAAAACTAAGCATGTGGTAAACTGTGGTCCACATGTAGTCCCAACATACTGTTGGAGTAATCTTGTTCTTGATCAATGTCTGGCTTATAACACAATGATGAAGAACAAAGTTGAAGAAACTCCCTAAGCTCTAGTTGATTCTTACTTGAATATATGAAGTTTATTAAAAACAAATACTGGATATCAGAGAAACCTTTGGCACAATGTGTACATGGATGAAGTCACACCAAAAACTTAAAGGATTACAGGAGACTGTGAGTTCTTACAGTATAGCACACATCATGCAACCTGAGAGGAAGAAACACTTGGGCACACAGGGTCAGAGTGAACTCTAACTATAAATAACGAAGATAGCTTCGTTACCCATCCAAGGCTATTGCCTTATCTCATATCCTGGTACCCAGAACATAAAACATTACTTGTGAGAGACATATACAGAGAACCCCCTCCCCTACAATATAAACAGCCCAGTCTATACACCAGACCTTCTGAAACCCCACAGTATCATTCACCAGACTGTAATAAGCATATTCAGTCCTGAGGCGTGCAGAGACCAGCTCCTTCAACAATAACACCGGGTTCTACCAGCACACATTCCTTCACTTCATCCTTGTGAGCCAAGAAGCCAGTTCAGCCTGCCCAAACAGAAAGTTCAACAACACATTTTTTGTTTTGTTTTTCACAGAATACATGGTGAATTCCCAGAATGTACAGCCCCACAGACAAAAGAACCTGCACTTTCCCACATAGCACATCAGACAAAGCAAGAACAGCTGACACATTGTTACAGTCAGTAAACAGATGAACAACAGTCTCAAGGAAATTATAGAAAGGACGGCCATTCCCCATATTTTTATTTATTTTGGACAGAAAAAAATGAGTTGCCAGGGCCCCATGAAGCACCCTCCCTGATCTTTTTGTTACTGGAGGTTTTACCCTCCACGTAAACTTTGCCCAGACTGCCCTCTCAGAGCGTCCTGCCACTGATGCTCCTTGACGTCCTGCAGAGCTTAATCTTTCTGACCTTCACTGCAGCTGCGAATAAGACCCCCCCCCCCCCCGGTGTTCCTCCTGCCATCCTTGAGTCCCAGCTGACACCACTAGAGAGGGAAGTGATGTAATGCCGGCCTCCATGGACCACTGCTGCAATCCCTGCCTACATGATGCGGCTTCTTAAGTTCTCAGACTGGACAGCTTCAACTGGAGTGAGCTAAATAATTAGGTAGTGGCAACAGTATTGGGATAGTGCAGCAAAAGGAAGACACTTATATGGAATACAGAATAAAGTAGGAGTGGAAAGAAATGGTTGAAGTGACAGAAAAGAACAAGTAATTGTAAAACTGGTTAAGAACTGGCCATAGCAATCTGAACAGCACATTATTCATCATTGGAAAACACCCATCTTGCCATTGAGATCAGTGTATAGGGAGGAAGACTGTGATATCATGACTTCATGCTGGAGATATGAGGAGGGGAGAAGAGGAATGATGTTGTTTGGTGTTTGGTGGATTGGATGATTGAAGTTTGAAGAAACAAGACATATTGGCTATTTAACAATTTATTTATTTAACAAATAGGAGCCTCAGTAGTGTGTGAAAGAACCATACACAGCCACAACAGCCTGGCACCTGCTTCTCATGCTGGTCACCAGCCTGGTCACTCACTGCTGTGGGATGGCATCCCATTTTTCAACCAGCATTTGTTGCAAGTCAGCCAACGTGGTTGTGTTGGTCACTCTGGCACGAACAGCACGCCCAAGCTGATCCCACAAGTTTTTAGTGGGGTTGAGGTCAGGACTGCTGGCATGCCATTCCATCCTCCCCACTCCCAAATTCTGGAGGTAGTCTCTGATAAACCCCACAAACCGACAAATGCTGGTTGAAGAATGGGATGCCACACAAATTTCCTTACTTTTTGTGCTATGCTATACTTTTATAACTGAAAATGTTGAACATGTATTAATGCACTATGTCAAATATAATGAAGAGAGAATTAGGTTACAACAAAGGGTGAGAGAGGCCAGACAGGGATGGGATTTGAAGAAATACGAAGAACTAGTGGTGATAAGGTGAGGGAAATTCAGAGAGGGGAAGTAGAATTCTATGTAAATAATGTACTATTTAACAGAATATAGTATAGGGTTTATTGGGTTCTCTTTTTGGTTTTGGTTTTGTTTTGTAACCAGGATCCTGTTCTACATACAATAGGTGGCGCTATGCACCTATAAATTGGTATTACAATCCGCCAATAAAGATGAAGAAGAAGAATTAATGACGTAATTTCCGAGGCAACGTTCGTCAAGGGAAAAAAAAACAAAAACCAAAACACACGGGTTAGCATGAAACCGAAAGGCTCGTCTACCACCGAAATTATTATGTATAGCATACAAATTAGTCGATGAATTAGCGGGACACTAATGTTAGCTGTCTAACAAGCTTTTTAGCACCATGAATTTAAGAGGACTTTTTCAGGACTTCAATCCCAGGTAACGTTAACAACGATTTACTACTTTAGCTAACTATGTAGCATTAGCTGGTTAGCATAGTTAAGACTGAGTAGTTTGTTACGCCGCCGTACGAAAAACACCCAGAAATGGTGTGTGTTAAGTTTGAATTGTTATACATTTTTTTCTTAGTGGCTTGGCAGACAGCGTTAACTTGTAAATAACTCTTAAATGAGTAGCTAATGTGAAGAGAAGGTAACCTGTGGCTAAGCAAGGCCTGGCTAACATGCCAGCTAACATAACGTTAATGGATAGCTCACGGCATATTTGCGGTAACTGTAAAATAATTGCTTTATTAGGCCACTTTATCACACATGTTTTCTGTCACTATACTTCACCTGAGAAGGCGAGTCAGTGCTTTATTTTATTTGATTGTTGTCACATAAAAGTGTAGTATTTTGCCATGCGGGCACCTAACAGCAACGAGTCAAGATGTAAATTAAAGAAGTTACTCCCCAAATATTCATAACACATAAAGGACAGGTTCACAGTTTTTCAAGTCTATCTTAAAACAACAGCCAGGAGCCCAAATTAACAATGAAACAGGTTTTTCTTGCTGTAATCATTCCTCCTGTTCATACTGACCATTAGAAGATCCCTTCACAATGTACTTAAAGTGTAAGTGCCACTGCAGCTTGATCATTCAAATAATCTTTAAGTAAAGAAGTCACATAATTGATGCTTCCAGGTTCTGAAATTTGCTGCATCTCTTGGTCTTACATTATAAATAGACATAGACTGAATATTTTGGGGATTTTAGACTGTTGGTCGGACGAAACAAGACATTTCAAGACGTCACATCGGGCTTTAGGAAATTGTGATGGACAATTTTCACCGTTTTCTGATATTTTATGGACCAAATGAGTGATTGATTAATTATGATAATTAGCAGATTAATCAACAATGAGAGTAATTGTTAGTTGCAGCTCAAGTTAAGATGAATTATAATCTAACAATGTACTAATGATGCAGATCCAGTACATGAAGTCCAATAAAATGTGTTCAAGAAATAGGTTTAGTGAAATAAGTGTCATTTGTAACGACAGCCACAGTTTTAATGGTGAAGTTGATGCCACTTAGTTAGCAGGATGTGACTATCAACTGCTTGACAGTCACATTATCACTATGCTACAAACCAAGGTTAATTTTCCACCCTCTTTTTCATCCATTTATCTACAGTTTATGTACACCTACGATTAACGTCAACACAGTCTTCTGTCTTTATCATCGTAACCTTTGACCAAGTCAGGTTTTCCATATATCATCAATTGTTCCTGTTTGATGATTCTCCTTCTTAAGGACTTTACATATCACTAATACACGTTAGAGCTGCAACAATTGGTCGCCAACTATTCTGATAATCAATTAATCATTTGAGTCATTTTTGAATAAAAGATACTAAAATTCTCTTGTTCCAGCTTCTTAAATGTGAATTATTCTTGTTTTCTTCAGTCTTCTACGACAGTGAACTGAATGTCTTTGCGTTGTGGACAAAACAAGACATTTGAAGCTGCATCTTGGGCTTTGGGAAACATTTTTCACCATTTTCTGACATTTTTTAGACCAAACAGCTTAAAATCTTTATCAAATATAATCATTAGTTGCAGCCCTAATGCACACTCTCCACACTTCCCATCATCTACTAAAGACATCTCTGTTGATTTGATAAGTTTCCTTTTATTACTTGTCACAGATCAAAACTCCAAACAGTAAAACACACACAAGGGTGCATATGGACTTTGTTTCCATTGGTATAAACCTTTAAAAGCGTCTCTCTCTCTTGTCTCCTGTCGCAGTAAGTTCCTGATCTACTCGTGCCTGCTGCTATTCTCTGTGTTGTTGTCCTTGAGGCTGGATGGAGTCATCCAGTGGAGCTACTGGGCTGTGTTCACCCCGATATGGCTGTGGAAACTGTTGGTCATCATCGGGGCCTCTGTGGGAACTGGAGTCTGGGCGCACAACCCCCAGTACAGGTAAACTCTCTCATACACATTAGTGGTGCAGTATCTATCTAATTATGCTATAAAAATACAATATAGCAACAAATCCAGCACATGAAACTGTCAACTTACTCACCCACTAACTATGTACGTCATATCAACACCAGAACAAACCCACATGCTAACAAGGCTAAACTACATGCGCTCTTGCTCTCATTGATCATATTTATAGATATAAATTCTCACAAATTATAGATTAATTACATGATTTATGTCAGATTTCAGTGGCAATGACAAGATTAGACATCACAATAACTCACTGACAAAACCTCAATATTGATATTAAAGCTGCAACAATTATTGGATTTGAGGTGGTGACTATTTTCATATTGTAATACAGGTTATAATTGCAGTTATTTAATCTTAGGTGTTTATCCTCAAACCTACATTTCTCTCAGCAAATTAAACAGGAAAAGTTGGATCTAAACGATGTTGCTGTAACAGTATAATTAGCCTGTCCTGCCCTCTACTGTCTGAAAACATGTACAATCCTTTTAAACGTCAATGTTAACTGCATACAGGATGTTCTGGTAACTAATGAAGACCAAATGGCTCCATCTAAAATAAGATGAAAAAACAAAATCTCAGATGTTCAGTTTATTTCAGGGTGCTGAGTGAAAATTCATAATTATTTTTGGTACTTTTTTATAGCAAGGATGCCAAACATTTGCTGTTTCCAGCTTCTTAAATGCAAAGATTTGCTGTTTTTTTCTGTTTTATATAATTATACTGAATATCTTTAAGTTTTTGACTGTTGGTCGGACGTCATCTTGGGCTGTGGGAAACTATAACAATCATTTTAAATTATAATGTGTCTTCATTAAAACAAATACTCAGTTAAACTTTATTACAATAATCAAACATGTAAGACTCATATCATGATATTGATTAAATGTCTCAAACCTCCTCCTACTTTGTCTTTTTTGTTAGACTCCTAAATCATCAAAGTGTGCAACAAGTAATTGAATTGTGGTGATGATTAGTGTCAGTATGGAGGAACTCTGATGTTTTTGTGTATCCTCCGTTAGGGCTGAAGGGGAGACGTGCGTGGAGTTCAAGGCCATGCTGATCGCAGTGGGGCTCCACGTCCTGTTGCTGATGTTCGAGGTGTTGGTGTGCGACCGCGTGGCGAGAGGAAACTACTTCTGGCTTCTCGTCTTCATGCCTCTCTTCTTCGTGTCGCCCGTCTCCGTAGCGGCCTGCGTCTGGGGGTTTAGACACGACCGCTCCCTCGAGGTAAGAAACGTGAGGAGGAGACACTGAGACCCGGCGTCGGAAATAAACACCAAACCGACAGCCAGACGCTTGTAACTAAGAACATAAATACATAAAATATCAAAGAAAGGTTACAAATGTTTGATTTCTTTAGCCTGAGATCGAATTGTGTAGCATTTTCTAGAGAAAAAGATCAGTTTTTATGCTTGTCTTGTATCCTTCATCCCTTCCTCTCTCTCCTTCTCCTCAGCTGGAGGTGTTGTGTTCAGTTAACATCCTCCAGTTCATCTTCATCGCTCTGAGGCTGGACAGGATCATCAACTGGCCTTGGCTGGTGAGACATACAGACACAAAGAAGATTCAAAATTAACCATTGCTTGTGTTTCACACCCTGCAATTCCACATGTATCATAGATCTGTATTATTACTCAACCATATGTAGAAATTAAAGCCACTATTGGTAATAATATCGTCCTGATCCTCATCTTCTTCAATGACGTTTGTATGTATGTGTTTGTGTGTGTGTGCGTGCGTGCAGGTGGTGTGTGTCCCGCTGTGGATCCTGATGTCCTTCTTGTGCCTTGTTGTCCTCTACTACATCATCTGGTCAGTCCTCTTCCTCCGCTCCATCGACATCATCGCCGAGCAACGGCGGACTCACATCACCATGGCGATCAGCTGGATGACCATTGTGGTACCTCTTCTCACCTTTGAGGCAAGTTGCGATTATTAATACTTCATTATTGCTTTTTTTTAAAGTAGTTAAATAGTTCAAGCTTTGACATAAACGCACACAATCTTATCAGTCGTCATCTCATCAAGTTGACTTGCTTGTAAACCAGTTACAGTGGAGAATTAAGTTAATTACACAGTGTATTTTCTAGGGTTAAGCCTGTGTTATACAAGTTATAATTGCAGTTACTTAATTCCTAAAACTTACATTTCTCTTAACAAGTTAAACAGGAAAAGTTGGATCTAAACGATGTTGCTGTAACAGTATAATTAGCCTGTCCTGCCCTCTACTGTCTGAAAACATGCACAGTCCTTTTAAACGTCAATGTTAACTGCATACAGGATGTTCTGGTAACTAATGAAGACCAAATGACTCCGTCTAAAATAAGATGAAAAAACAAAATCTCAGATGTTCAGTTTATTTCAGGGTGCCGAGTGAAAATTCACAAAAAAAGACTGCAAGAGTATAAACTTGTAAATCCGTCAGTGGCCTTATAACAACGTTTTATTGGTGTCATAAGAGGTTTTTAACCATGTTGTATTTACTTATTTTTTAATTTTGTAGCTTCATTTTTATAGCTGAAATTATCCAATAACATTTTTGTGATTATTAAAATCTGTCATTTTAAATCAATGACCACCACCAATCATTAGGCAGTGATTTTCTCTATGTAACCCATACTTCCTGTGTGTGTGTGCGCGCGCACATACAGTATACACACACACACACACACACACACACAGCTTGCACATTTGGCTCCCGATGAAAGACTTTTTTCCTCACAACATTCACGTGTCTCTTCAGATCCTTCTGGTGCACAAGCTGGACGGCCACAACAGTCTGAGCTACGTGTGCGTGTTTGTGCCTCTCTGGCTCTCCCTGCTCACACTCATGGCCACCACCTTCGGCCAGAAGGGAGGGAACCACTGTGAGTATTTAAAGCCAGTGATGTGCTGCGGGCTGCTGAATATCTCCTCTGCTCCTCTCACCACAGTGATCCTTTAATAATTTCACTTAATATAGTTTTTGTAAAACCTTATATTCTACAGTATTTATCAACATATGTATCTTTTGCTATACTTTTGTCTTTTATAGTTGTTCTACTATGCAGAAAGCTTAATTTGCTTTGTCTCTCAGTTCTCGAGCAGCAACTAACCTTTATTTGTTCACTGTAGATTAATCAGCTGATTATCTTCTTAATTAATGAACAGTTTGGTCGATAAAATTGAAAAAAGTAGTGAGAGAGGCCCTTTATGATTTGTCGTAGGGCGAGATGACGTCCTCCAATCGCTTGTTGTGGCCAACCACTAGTCCAAAACTCATATTTAATTTAGTTTACTATCATAGAAAAAGGAGAAAGAATGAGTCATTTTTGCCACTAAAGTGACATAAATTCAATTGTATTTAATTTCGTAACTATTTTGTTTGATTAATTGGTTTTGAATCATTTTTTAAAGCTTCTCTAATGTGGTTGTAGATAAAACAAGACATTTGAAGATGTCAGTTTTGGTTTTGGGAAACAGTGATTAACATTTTATAGACCAAACAACTAATCAATGAATCTTGAAAATAATCATCTGTACTCTTTTATAAGGTCACATTTGTGCACCTATAGTAGTTGGAAAGTAAAAACGATTGTTATCGTTGCTGCAGTGTTTAAGCTCCGCTCTCTCCCGATCTTCCCGCAGGGTGGTTCGGCATCCGTAAGGACTTCTGCCACTTCCTGTTAGAGCTCCTCCCCTTCCTGCGTGAGTACGGCAACGTGTCCTACGACCTCCAACGCAGCGACGACCCCGAGGCGGCCGAGGACCTGCCCGTCCCCGAGCCTCCTCCGAAGATCGCCCCCATGTTCCACAAGAAGACCGGCGTGGTGATCACGCAGAGCCCCGGGAAGTACTTTGTCCCGCCGCCTAAACTCTGCATCGACATGCCCGACTAACGGCACGTCACGGCCGGAGAGGAAGGGGCTGCTGTGTTGATGCGTTCAAGTCGTGAAGCCAAAACAGCAGAGGACGTTTGGGTTCTGCATCCGGTCCCCTCACCTAAACTCTGCATCAGCACGTCTGCCCAGGGTGACGAATTAGAGCCGATACGGACGGCGGATTACTAAACGGATCCAGAATCCTCACATTGGTTTCAGCAGCTGTGTTTTGCAGTAAAAAAGACTCCCCTGCCTGACTGACTGCTTTGTTTTTCCACTCGCAGGTGAAGTGTCACTGTGTTGCTTTACTCCCAAAATTTTTTATCCATTCTGAAGATGGACATTTTTTTGGGGGGGGGGGGACGGGAGGGGAAAACTGACCACGTCTCAGATAAACATTTGGGTCAAAACATAACTGACGAGACACACGGAAGAGGCTGGATCTGCGTGGACTTGAATATATGCGACTCTGTAAAAAAAACAGCGGTAGATCTCTCTGCTTTAGGTTCAAAGAGCGTCCATCTAAGACGACGCTTGCCTTGCTCTGTGACGGGGACCATTGGAGAGATTCTCTAGCCTGAATTTGGGATCAGAGTGTAACCCTGTTGATCATGCAGGTGGAGAAAACGAGGGTGTGTGTGTGTGTGTGTGTGTGTGTGGTTAAAGGAAAAGTTCAGATTTTTCCTAGTCTTTGTACAACACTCATAAGCCCAAATGTACTTTCACTGAGCTACTGGTCTCTGTAATCCTTCCTCCTTTATATTGGCCATGAACTGGATTTTTCCCCCATCACAACATCTCTTATATTAGAGTTGGGTTAAAAGTCTGGAGGAACAATTACAGAAACCAGTATCTGCTGTAACGTACATTTGGCACAGGAGTATTGTTTTTAAAAACACTTGAAAAAATCTTCACCTGTCCTTTAAAAAAAAAAAAAAAACGGAATAATGGAAATGGCACTTTGTTAACCTGTTCCAAGAGAAGTCCTGTCTGTTTCTTTTGTATTTTTGTTTTTTATTGTAAATACCAGAAGTTTTCAAGTTAGGGACCAGAGTGGAGATGGCAGGGTTGAAGGTAAGAGGCAGACCTGGGGGGGGGGGAGAAAAGAAAAATTGCAGTCATCCTCTCCCGTTTTAAGGGTTAGGGTCAGTGCGAATGATCAAGAATCACCATAATACAATCAAGACAGCGTTAAACAAGTTGGTAAACAGAATTCTTAATTGGCTTTTTGGTTTTTCTTTAGACTTTTTTTTTTCTTCAAGACAATCTCACAGTATGCAGCAAATACGGCACCTCACTGTAGCTCCCATACGGGACTCGAAGCTCATACGTGTAGAATTTGAATGTGATTTAGTAGCTTTCACATTATTCTGATGTTTTTTTTTTTTTGGTCATAGAAAAATTTAAAGACAATTCCTGTGAAAATTGGTGTCTCTGTTTGGAGGGGTGTGTTTGGCCATCGGTTTTGCTGTGTCTTATTTTCATACTCCAACTATAGTCGTCAAAGCCAGAAATTTTTTTTAAAAAGAAAAAAATCCTGCACATATCGGCTTTGACTTAGTTGAGACGATGAAAAGTTGCAAAATACGTTTTTATTTAGATCTGGTGAGTAGAGAGTGTAACTCCTGATTATTCCCCGTGTATGTGTGCACATTGCCAGATTTCCTCAATGTATCAAGTTATTCAGAAAAGCAAAAACATTCATCCCCCCCAACCCCATCTTTTATTTTACTCTGAAAAACTGATCGCTGGATCGTCCGGCATCCTGTGTGTAACTTTGTTTTCTACATATTGTCTTTTTTTTTTCCATTAAATTGGTCTGATTTACTCATTATTCTCCCTTAATGCTGCAAGTTGAGCAACTTGGGTTTCTTCTGGTGATAGCAGACATCATCGCTTTTTAAAATATATTTATTTTGGAATTATATTAAGAAAGGAGAAAAAAAAATCCACTCAAATTGTTCTGCTTGATTTCATTATATTTCATAATTTCTTCTTGTATGACCATTGAACATTATGTTATTTAAAATGTGGCTAAATTACATGGATTGTATGGAACTGACACTTAAAATCTGACGAGCATTTGTCGGATTCTCTCGGATTAAACTCAAGAAATACTGACGTGATGTCGCGTGATCTGTGTTTGGTCAGTTGATCCACTGGAATTAGAAGAATACTCACGAATTTCCTACGCGGGGTTCTTCGTCTCATTTCAGTTTCTGCAAAAGTGAGCATAGGTGAAGAAATGTGTCATATGAGGTTTGTTCAACACTGCAAATATTCTAAAAACATTAAACTTTTGACTGAAAACAGCTGCATGAAGCTAAATGTTTGAGTAGCTGCATAAACTTTACACAGTGAGAATTAAAGGATAATATGTTTGCGAGGTTTAGCTCCTTAACTCTAAACTTAATATGTATTTGAAAATAGTCAGCACAATATGAAGTTTTATACTTTTGGATGTATTATTCCTGCTGTTCCAGGCAGTCATTTGTTTCTATTCATGGTCAATACGATATGAAAATCAATTATTCTTGAAACTGGTTTGAGTTGATCACAATAAACATCAAGTCTGTGATAATAATATCTGTCTGTATCGTATGGTGGTGATGTAGTTAAAGTGCAGATGGACTCAAAGTCTGCACAACATTGTCTGAATGAAATAACGCAGACATGATGCTCAAGGTGATCGATCACACGACTCAAAAAAGTTTCAAGAGTCTATTTATAGATAAATGAAAACAAACATGTCTGGAACAATAGAAAGTCAACTGCACATTTCTTCAAGAATAGCTATGACGCCAAATATTCATGATTTGTAGAATATCAACAATAATCACATGGATAAGCGTCGACTTTGCACTCATTTAGCTTGTTAATGTGGCAGGAATTCACTCAGTTCTATTTATGGATTTATTTAGCGTCAGTCTGGACATGAACTTCAGCTACCTGTATAAAACACGAGGCGGTTCACTAAAGCAGAGTCAGATCCTGAGGGGTCTGATGTGTGATTATACTGAGGGAAAGCATTCACATTTACTCTGTAGAAAGGGATGTGATTATAAGATGGAATTAGTTGAAATGTGACTCTTCAGTACCATCTAATGGCAGCTGTAGGAAACTGCAACAACTGGAAATATACGCACTCCTCCATATCCCCCAACTGTTGTAGCAAAGTCCATTTTGGGATTTTTTAGGAACTATAAGGATATCTCATGGCACAAACAAACAAAAGACTGAGGTTGCATATCGTAAAATAAACCTAGGTTTATCTACGATATCGTAAAATATCGTAGATAAACCTACTTAGTTTATCTACTAGTGATGAACAGTTGAAGCCTTATGAAGCTTTGAGGCTTTCTATCTGAGACAGTTGAAGCATTAAACTCAGCAAGTGCAGTGACAGCAGAAGTTCACAGCAGCTGTTCAAGTCTAGGGGCCAAAGCACCACAACATCTTGCTGATTCATGTTACAGGAAAAAAAAAGGCTTCAAGTATTCATCTCTGTATATTTAACTCCTGTATAAACTGACAAACAGCTGGTAAGATTTGGCACAATGACAGTTCAATCAGGGAAGATACAAGTTGACATGAATTTAATGGTTTAATTTGATAGTCTTTGGCATTGACGCGGTCGATTAAATGGATATAAAAGTAATGGAGTCCTATAAATAGCATCCAATTGGAGATCCCACCCCCCCCTCAGGGGAACCATAGATGGGGCCTTGACACTGGTAGTGGTGGGGTGAAGCAGAGAGAGAGACGAGGTGGTTTAAATATCCTTCAGCTAAAATGATCATTGGATGATGGCTACAACTAGATGATTATAAATGCAATGCTGTGTCTGATGTTTGCTGTTTCATTAAAAAAAAGGCTTTTTTTAGATGAGGTTGGCTACATCATGACTTGTTTATGGTCAAACAAATAAACTGTGAAGTCTGAAGCTCCTTCAAACTTACAAAATGCTAAACCAAGTGCAGAGTGGGTGGTGGACTATATGGTCCTGATGGTCTGGGAGAATGGATGTAATATTGATCACAGAACATTTGAACCCCTGCTGAAAAACTGTTGTCCTTTTGTGGAAAGACACAGTAAAGGACCAGTAAAATGTGACTGATTGCACCTTTAAAAGACCAGAAACTTGTCAAGTACTTTGAATACTTTGAGAGTGTTTATCAAAAACATGTTAACTGCTTACCTCAGCTTCCTGCTTGATGTACACCACAGTCACAGAATTCAGTCTTGAGGAGTCGAAATTGTTTGAGCCTCCAAAAGTTCAGCTCTTCGGTCCAGTTGCTCTCCTTTTGATGATAGAAATTTACAACAAATTGACTACAGTTCAGTCACCTTACAGGGGTTTCCTTGGGCGTTAGTTGATGGATCATTTTCAGGGTTAGGTTTTTTTCTCAAAGACTTGTTTCTTTGTCCTGAAGGGAACCTCTAAAGTTGTGGGTAGATGCTTCTCATGGATTGCACTTCACAGGCTGTCTGTATTCCTTTTGTTGAATGATCTTGCAAAAACATGGATTCAGCTGCAAGATGTCTTAAAGAACCACTTTTACCAAAGTCTTTTTTGGCCTGCGTAGAAAGTGTAGCACCTTGATCCCAGCTGCAGCAACTGAGGCAATTAAATCAAGTCTTCCACCAACACCTGTGCGCCTCAATTAGACCCAATCTTCATCCCTTCAATCCTTCCACAAAAGGTTTTTACACAACAGTGCTGGAGGTTTACTACACATTGAGAAAGAAAGAACCAGAATGTGGATGGTTTAAAATACATATTTGTTGAATAATCTATCACTCCAGTTTACACCTGGAGGCCTTTTGAGTTGGTCCCAGAAGGTAACATTAAAGTGTTTTGGGAGGTTGTCCAAGCCTGGAGTTTTATTATTTTGCAACTTTTCCATTAAATATATATTAGAAACCTTCCACATTCTGGGCTTTTAATTTTTGTCCTAACACGACCTTGTATTTCTTAAACCTTTCTATAAGTTTTCTTTAACGCTGTTCACAATGCACCACTATCGACTAATATTTTCTTTGCAGACAACTGTATGGTATATTTTCATTGATGGACGGACAGTTATACAAATCTCCTAACCAAGGAGATAAGAGAGTCCAATCACAGAGCTAACTGACATGTCCATAACAAACAGGTCACAGTTTCATTTTCTGCACAAGCTTCCATTGGGCGTCCTTGGGCAACCCCTTCTCTCAAAGAAAGCTCTTGAGGGCAAACATTGATCTGACATGCCAGATCTTTGTGGGTGTTTATCAAACTTTTTGCTATTTACAGATGCCAATTTGCATTGTTTCTCTGTCAGTTTGCCAGCTGGGGGCACAGCCCTGTCGTAACTGCGGTTCTTGTGACGTTATCAGGTAGAATTAGCAGAAGACCTTCGTTTAGGTTTTTTGTGATCATGCCATAGGTTTAAGCATAGGCATAGGGTGAAGCATCTTCTCTTCTGCCAGGTAAGTATGAGTGGGAAGTGTGAGGGACAGGGTGGTGACTCGTAGACACAGCACTCTCGCTGACGGTGCCTATAACACCTATAATCCCAGAATCCAGTGCCTTTGGCTTCAGCTCACCTTCATCTGTTCCTGAAACGTTGCTGCAGTTTTTGCACTCACTGCTGTGCCACAAAATTGCTTTTACAAGACAAAATGTCTGCCATGAAAACAGGCTATTACTCTGAACACACCCATCTCATTAACATTAAAGATTTGGAAAATTGGAGCTGTGATAAGGGATAGGAAATGTCCCTTATTACCAAAGATAGCATAAATGTAGTTCAAGGAGTTCTGTTCATTCCCTGTTTTCTCCATACAGTCTATGGTCTTCTCTCTCCCTATATAATAAAAAGGTATACGATTCGAGATTTATTCTAATAAAATTTGTGTTTGTCTTTTCAAATATTAGCCTTGTTGAAGTGTCCTTCAGCAACTTTGAAATATCAAAAAAACATGCTGACGGACATCAGCCACCACACTTACTTACTATTATGTTTACTTTTCATATTATATTAGTGAAAGGAACACTTTAGAAACAGTGTAACCAACATAATTTAGTGGGGAACAATTAATAGCAGGGTTCACTACACAGTCAAATAATGAATCATTTTGACAAATTTTGATTCTAAATACTTGTCACTAGGTCATATAAGTGATGTACAACCTACTGTTGCTGTTGGTCCACTAACACTTGCATTAAAACAACCAAATATGATACAAAATAATAAACTTTATTAATGCATTTGTGACTTCATACACGTTTTCATGGTTTTCAGTAGAAATATTTTACAGTAATCAAAATATAACAGCATCTTTATATTTACATAAACATGTAAAGAAACATACTCAAAGTAATTTTATTCAAGTAACGGAGGAATTGGAAATGAATGACTACATGTATTCACATTATGAGGTTGCATCCATCTGTGAGACTGAGAGGTATAAATAGTGTGCACGGTGACTGTTTCCATCTATGATAAAGCTCCCTGAGTGCAGTAAAGCTGATAAACTGTTCTGCTCAGAGCGGGACCCAGATTCCTGAAAAACAAAGACAGAAAAATAAAGTATAACTAACTGCAGTTATTCCTGGTACTGTCGCTAAGTAGCTAATGCTAAGACTTGAGTGAGATATTTGGTCTTTTCTACATGAATCACTGGGAAACATACAAATCAAATTACAAACCTCTTGAGCTTCCCGTATCGGATGGAGGAGAGAAGTTTCTCTTTCTCAGCTTCACTTGCACACCGTTCGTAGGCCGTCAGAAGGCTGAGATTGAGACAGAAGCAGAAAGATATAAACTTTATATTCTGTCTTTTACAGTAGCTTGGGGTCATGTTTTTATTGGTATTATTTGTTATTTTATACGTGTTATCTGTTGAAACTTTGTGAAACGGGTACAGTGTCTTAAAGACATAATTTGACATTTATACTGTAGTCACATAATCTTTGTGAACAAGTAATGTCTCAATTTGGTAACACTTTACTTTAAATCCCCCATACTTAGCATTTATAAGCAGTATATAAACATGTAATAAATGTTTAGAACACTATAATGTAGTTATAAGGACATTTTAAGGGTTTATTAATGTACAGTGTTTGTCTAATTATCACTTCTCCTATGAAGACATTTTATACTCACCAGCCTCCATGTATGGGTGCCCCCACAGGAGGAGTTATAGTTGAAATTCATTAATAAACATATATATTACAGGCTGTTATAAGTCATTTATTAATTGTTTATATACTACTTATAAATGCTAAAAAGGGGGACTTAAAATAAAGTGTTACCCTTTTTTTGTTTGTGATTTTTTTGACAATGGTACTCAGTTTTTTGTGCAGCCATGATACTCGTCTCTGCAGTTCTTTTTCTGTGTAAATTATATAAACCTTTGCTGCTACGGCACAAGATCGTTTCCTGTTGCACCAGAGCAAAGACATGCAAGACCTACCAGAGTAAAAGATAAACAGGAAATTATAGAAAGAGGGTGTTGATGGGTAAAAATACATGCTGTAATGTGTGCGTTACCTGTGCGGAGTGCTGTAGTGCTCCAGTATAGCAGCTGCTTTGTCTCCGGACAAACCACTAATCTGCATCAACTGTCTGGCAAACACTTCTCTAACTGTCTGACACTAAAACAGGAAACAGAGGTTTACACCTTCACAGACACACTAAATAGACAGATTAAGGTCCCACAATGTTTTTTTCATTACGTCTTTCTCGTTTAAATTTCTGATGTTTTAATTCGGTTTTTAATGTGTGAATTCAAAATGTTGATTAAAACAGAAAAATGGACATTGTTCTTAGTGAGGGCTTGAACACACACACCTTGTTTTTAATTGCACCGTGGTTGAACTCAGCAAAAGAAATGAGAGAGCAGGAAGGCATCCCTTTCTCCTCTTCATCACTCCCTCCATCACCCTCCAGCTCTCTGGAGCGACAGATCAGCGTACGGTTCTGAAATAAAGATTTTTTTTAAAAAGGACAAAACAAAGTGTAAAGCACAGAAAGATAGATGAGAAGAAGAGAGAAGCCTTTTTTAATATAATCTAGTTAACTTGATAATCCTGCTTTCTGAAACACTTTGGGGGGGGGTTTATTTCTAGACCCATGTAAAGGTTTTCATTAAAAACAGGAGAAACAACAAGTAAACCAAGAAGGAAAGAAAAGATTTATATTTTCATGTCTTTCCAACTGTAGCATTTTTTAAAAAATTTTTTTTTTTACACAAAGCTTTGAAATCTCATTAAAACTTAAACATAAATTATGTGTTTTCATAATCAGTGTTTGTGTGTTTGTCCAATTGGGGACAAAAGTTGTGTCCTCAAGGTTAAACTAAGTCTATGTAATGTCCCCAAAAGTGACCTAGGACAACGTGTGTGTGTGTGTGTGTGTGTGTGTGTGTGTGTGTGTGTGTGTGTGTGTGTGTGTGTGTGTGTGTGCGCGCGCTCCAGGTATTCCTCATGTTGTGGGGACTCGCCTCCCTAACGGGGACAAAAAGCAAGTCCCGTTAATGTAAATCATTAATTTTAGGGTGTAGAATTGGTTTAAAATTTAGGGTTATATTAAGGTTTTGTTTAGGCAAGTAGTGGTCATGGTTTGGATAAGTACGGTGGTCCTGAAGTGCAAATCACAACGACAAATGACAAAACACAACCACAAAAGCAGATATATATATATATAAATAAATATGACAGTGCCTCCTTCCTGTTAAAAAAGACGAACAGTGCATCCGTCCAATCAGCGATGATCCTTATCAATGGGAGAATGGGAAAGCGTCCAATCAGCAACAAGCTTTGTCGATAGCACGTACCTACCTTTTCTGGTAGAAGTGAATGTGGTTGTGTTTTCTGCTTTTGCGGTCAATGTATGTAATGTCAATGTAATGTCCTCTGAAGTGATATAAACACGACTGTGTGTGTGTGTGTGTGTGTGTGTGTGTGTGTGTGTGTGGTTCACCTGGTACAGTTTAGTGAGGTATCGCGTCATGATAGTGAGGTAAGCCGCAGACTCTCTCACATCCTGGACTCTCTTCACAAAGAAGCCGTCAACCACCTACCACACAAACACACATGAATGATCTGCACACACACACACACACACACACACACACTTTATATATAAGTGCAAACACAAAGCCACATCTGCACTCATCGCCAGTCACTCGTGACAGCTGTGGTTTGCTTATTCGTACCATGTTTGAACTAACGCCAACACAAACAGTACGATGATTCTAGTATATCTGTGTTTCGTCACTGCTGTCTAATAATATTGACCAATATGTCATTCAGGCTCCTGCGTAGTCAAAAGTAAACATTTAAGTGTAGGTGTGTGTACTCGCACCTGCGTGTTGACTATGGCCTGCTGTAGTGTAGTTTCAGGTAAACTCAGGTGGGATGCAGCCGTCCCACACTCCTCTACCAGATAGACGGGCCTGCGAAGACCGCACCTCTTGAGCCGAAACTGACGGAGGGAAAACGGGACGAGAAAAACATAATAATGTAAAACTTGTGTTATTAATCAAAAGATACAAGGAGCGAGAGAGAAAAGGGTTCAGATTATTGTTGAAACTACTGATTTATTTACAGAACATGTAACAATTTTGATTAGTTATCAATTATTCAAGTTATTAAGGTACAAATACCAAACACTTTCTTGCATTTTTCAATTTCATATCATTATAAACTAAATACATTTTGTAATTGGCTGTTAAAAACAACAAACAAGCAATTTTAAGACTTTATGTCGGACATGTTTTATGATTTATAGAGTAAAGTTAATCAAACAAATAATTGGTACAAGAAAAAAAATGCAAAATCCCACCGACCTTCTGTTCCCTGAAGCGTCCGTCAATGATGCTTCCACACAGGTCGTCCATCCTCTTCCTCTCGATGATGTAATCGAGGACGAGCTCCCGGCCTTCGGGCGCTCGCAGCTGACCTGGGAAGAGCGAGATTATAATTCATACTCACTTCATGTGGATAGTTGGGCAACATGCAGAGGTAAGATTAGGTGAGAATCATGATTTTTTTATTAAATCTCACACATACAAAGCTGGAATTAAAAGGTGAGAGATGGACAACATGACTTAAATAAGTGGGGAAAACAGGCATGACATTAGGTTTGATGACATCATTCATGACAGGAAGCAACAGTATTTATGGTCCATAACTTCTTTTATGTCATGTCTTCTTTTAGAAGCTGAAAAAGTGTTGAACATGTCGTTTCGGAGATAAATCTGAAGGCAAATGTGTTTATGTAAATGTCAGTTAATAGGTGAAGCTGCCTCATTTCTGTCTCTAGGTTTAGTTGTCTTGTGTGAATACTTGCGTTACCTGGAACCGGCGCGACTTTTTCCCGAGCCACCCACAGGAAGTCTCCGACGTTTAGCTTCCTGACATCGAAGTTCACTCCGTTTCTCTGAAGCTCTTTGACCAGCTCCTGCTTACGATGGTGGCTGCCGCTGCACAAACAAACCAACAGGTCATGAAAGTCACACATAAACAAGAACAAATAAAGACAAACAAATTGACAAAATCTGGATGACAAGACATAAATACAACCACAAATCACAGGTTAATACATGATGACTGCATAGTTATTTAAGTCGTCTCACCCAGTTGTCTCAATGAAGTCAACACAGAGTATAATCTCATAGGTTCCAGGTAGGAGACAAGCTCCGTTCGGCTTCCTGCTCGCTGCCTGTGAATTCTGGGATTTTCCTGAAAAACCCATCTCATCCACCTCCTTCCTTGGCTGGACGACAGCGGCCGGCGTCTCTACAGGACTGTGACGAGAAGATGATTTGCTTTGGTCCAAGAGGAAGAAGAGCATGAAATACATCACTCATTTAGTGTAAACTCACTCTATTCTGTCCTCTTCGTTGTCATCATCACTACCGGTGAGGTCCACGACTCCAGGACCGCTGTCCTCTTCCTCCTCGTCTTCACTCCTACACTCCTCTCTGTCCCCCTCTGGACCGTCTTTAGTCCCTTTTTCTACAGACTCCAGTCGTTCAGCCAAAGCAAGACCCTCGTCTGTCAGAGAATACCTGAGAGAAAGACAACAGAAGAAGAGAGAAGACGACCTTCAGCGTTGAAGAGTGACCCCAGCGCACCTGGTGGTCTGGAAAAACTATCGTCCACTTAGGTAAGAAGCTCATTGGCTTGTCATATTTGGCCATAATCATCATCAAAAAGGAGATGAAGGAGTGTTGAGGAGGACGTAGAGGTTAAAATTATAATCCTTAAGATTTCAAGTGACCCCTGTGGTTCCTGGTGTTCCATCTGTTTTTAATGATCAACAGTAGGATGTTGGGTTCGCATCAGCAGTAACTTTACACTGCTCTGATACAACATTAGTAAACTGAAAGTAAACAGTGAGGCTGATATCACCGAGATAATATTACAAACACACAGGATTAGACTCCAGTGGCAGCCTCACCACAAACAGAGAAAACTACTGTACAGAGAAGCAACTGTTGAACAACAGTAGCAAAACTGGGTTTGATTTAATGAAAATCTTCAGGATTACAACTTTAATTATAAAATTGTGCTAAACTTGTCTTGTTTTCAGCCCTTGTGTACTTAAAAGCAGTTCAGGTAACCTGAATATAAATAACAGTTAGTTCAGGCTTTACTTTATGCTGTCAGCCTTGTATTAATAGTATTTATGCTGCCTTCTTTTCCGGGTTACTCATAGAAAACTGGTTGAAATAATGGTCCTTATCTAGCTTAATTTATTGTTTTATTGATTATTATGATGTATCACTGGGAGGCACACCTACCCACGTCATTTATGTGCGTCATAAATAAAAGATCATGTTGGTTCACTGACCGGGTCACAAACAAGCAGGTAATAAATCAAAAACTAGACAAAAATTAATAAGAAGTGCTTCCTGTGTACCTCGCAGGATTGTGGGTCTTTATCAACAGGTTCTTCTGGATCAGAGTGCTGACTGAAGACCAGGCGGTGTACTTACTGCCGAGATCCGGCTACGAGCAGGAAAGATACGATTAACAAACTCAATAAAACAGTTAAACTACCTGCTGTACAAGAAGATACAGAGCAGGGATTAGACTGAGATGTGACGGCTGATGATATTTCACTTACTACACTGAAAGACTTATCACAGAGACGTTGGGCTTCGGTTTGTAGCTCCATCTTAAACATATAACCTTTACTTCCTGGGATCTAGAGAGAGATATATGAGTACAATGCAGTTTTGGTTACTAAGGCCACAATTTAATACACGGCAATATTATTTAAATGATTTATTTAAGCCTGGTTCATCCTTAAAAAACACTCTCCTTGGATTATTTGAAGACTAATCTGTAGCCGTTGACAATAATGACAACGTGTGATGGTACCTGTGATTGTCTGTAAAGGGTCAGCAGGACCGCATAACCCCCAGACCTCTTCTGGGGTACGTACTCCCTCTTCTTCTTCTTCCCTCCTCCTCCTTTTTCCTTCCCTTGATCCCCTGCAGCATTTTTCTAACAAGGAAAGATGGATTAGGAAAACAAATTAAATGTTCGAGATCACACTATGTAATCCACAAAACGTACATATGTTCCACTTTCCCCTAAAGAATGATTCAACATATAATATGTCCTGTTCATAAAAGCCTTAATATTTACCATATTTACTCTTTGATTAGTAGCTCTTTGTGGGGGAAAATCCTGATTCCTTTACCATAACCATCAGCCGTAAGAGTAAATAAATGAAAAGCTAAGCTAACTCTGGTACAGTGCCTCAAATGGCATTTATTTAACATTTATTACTGTACATAGTCCCTTTCAAATAAAAAAAACAAAAAAAAAACAGAAGAATATAAAAAAGGTGCAGTTGTTTTACATTTTTCATCAGCTATCCCACGATTACAAGAACAAACAGTAACATAATCACGTTATGGGTACAGATTTAGAGCAAATATGGCCTGATTGTCTATAATAAGTGCGTCTAGTGTTGCTTTCAACGGGTGAAAACTGATGCTGAACTATTAATCTACTCGGGGACTGACATTAACCCCTTACATCAGGTATAAATCCAGCTTTAATCTCTAATAATTTACCTTCCTGGAGGGAGCCAGGCTGTTGTTGTCTGGTCTGCCAGGAGGGGGCGCTCCTTCAGGGAGCGTGTGAATCGGAGCGTTTGGACCTGGAGGAGAGGTAATGAGAGAAAAGACAAGTGAGCTGTTGTAATGTGATTACTTTAACAGACTTTAAGACTATTTTGCTTTTTAAATTGACCAAATAGGAAGAATTTATGAGTTTAAATGTGACTGATACCTTGTTGATCTGTTTAATGTTATTGTTGTTCTTGTGTGACTGTCAGTTAAATGGCTAAAAAGAAAAAGTCCGTCTCTCTGCTCTCTACTAGCGTTTTATTATATTTCATCTTTTTTTCTGTCCGTCCATCCATTTCTTTAGTTCATAGTGTCATTCACAGTGTCATTTTTGCAGTTTGGTGTCCATATTTCCATATTTTCCTTCTAAATTTCTTCCAGTCTGATATCTTTACTTTCCCTTTTTGTATTTTACATAATTAATCTCTTCCATCCATCCAGCCATCAATCTAGTTTATCTGTACGTTATCTAGTATTGTACAGAATCACTTTACCTCTTAATCCATTTTCTTATTATTTATATTATTATAAAGTGTTTTGCATAATAACTACAGTAACTATGATGAGTAAACCACAGTCATAGTCCTGCAAAGTCAATCTCTATGAGACAAAAACAGCAAAATACCTAAAATGTAAATAGATAATCCTTCAATCTATTAATCCAGACATCCCTTCATCCATCCGTCCGTCCGTCTTTTTCTCACCTCTCTCTCTATAGTATCGTTGCAGTTTTTCATCCAGTATTTTACAGATCCCGTCTCCAAAGTTCTGGAGGATCTTTGCCTCTTTGGCGTTTTGAAGCGGTAGTGGATACTTATTCAAAGAGCTGATCGCCTGATAAAAAGATAAAAAACACACACAAATTATTTATGTTTCCACTGATTTCACTCTGATCACATTTTTCCCTGTTTTGAGATACTTTTTCTTTTAAACTTCAGTTTCTTGGCTGAACGTTGGTAAACAAATATGACAACTGAACCATGACTGCCTATGAATGAACACTGCTCTAACAACAAAACCAACAATAGGTTGGAGATGTGAGGAATATATAGCAGGAATATATAACTGCAGTCAAGAATTAAACTTGAGAAGGGTTAAACTTGTAAGAAGGGAAGACTGATTTTATCTCTTTGTTGCTTCACAACAAAGTCGATGTGATGCTTCCATGAAAGTTAAAGGAAGGGTTCACGTTTTTTCATGTCTTAAAACAACAGTCAGGAGCCCAAATGAACACAACCCCCTGTGAAATGACTCGTTCCACTATCAGAATTTGATAGTCGGTCTGATAACATTTGGACAGTCAAGCAGAGCCACATGACTGAATCGTTTTATCCCCATTCAAGTTGGCGGAGGGCTGAGCGGGAAGTTAGCTGTCTCAGCCAATGGAAGTCTCTAGTGAGTATGTTTTCATCTGGGTAATTTCTTTACAGCAGGAAGTGATTTTTTTTGGATTCATGTGCCACTGAGAAACTTTCATGTATGGCGGGCTCTGAGGAGGAGGACCTGCTCCCTCTGTAGATATAAAGGGCTGATTTTACAGAGACAAAAACACAATGATTCTTGGATTCGGGTGATTATACACTAATGAAAACATACTTAGGAGTATTATACTAAATTTCAGCCAATATTACAATAATAGATCCCCCTTAATCTTACACACTGGTCCTTTAAATTGCTTTTGAAAACTCACTTTTATCGTAAGTCTTTATTATAAACTTTGTCTATTATTTGCTTGATTTTATATGGTCATTTATTTTACTGATATATATGTGGGAATGTGTGTGTATCTGGCATTGTATCCTATCATTTATCTCTGCCTTGTAAAGCACTTCGTAATTGCTTGTTTTTATAGGATCTTTATAAAATAAACTGTATATTTATTATTGCTTATAAAGTCAGTTATATACACACACACACGGAAGCTAAAGTCTGATCAGTAGATAATCCTCTTCACCTTCTGGTAGGTGTACTGGATCTTCAGTCCTTTCTCTTTCGCCTCGTCCCGGAGCTCGGTGAGCCACTGGAGGAACAGCGGGTTCGGGCAGGAGGGCAGGACTCGTTTCCGACCCAGCCGGACCGGCTCCGAGGCGGGCATCCCTTTGTGTCTGACGGGAGAGAAATGACACAGCAGCAGACCGACAGCTGCTTTAGCCGGTAACTTTAACCAGCTAACGTTAGCAGAGCAGTTAGCTTGTATGTGTGTTCACCAACAACTCACCGGGTTATAAAGTAGCAAGCGACACTTTATAAAGTCTTATCAGAGAAAACAGTGAGATGTTTGGTGTTTTGTGTCTGGAAACGCTGCTCACCTTTAACTTGTGGACGTGCAGCTGCAGCTACTGGCGCCTTGTTTTTAAAGACGCACCGCACTTCCTTGTTGACGCGGCTTCTTCTTCTTCTGTGGTTTTATTGGCGGCTCGCAAACCAACTTTAAAGGTGCATACCGCCACCTGATGTAGTGGAGTGTGTAGATACATAGCATTAGATAATCTGATTGTTCTATAGAAAAACAAACAAAACAAAATTAAAACTAAGCAAAAAAATAAATAAACCACAAAAATTGAAAATATTTAAAAGATAACACCTTATTTCCTAATCCTGTCTGTATTATATAACCTAGGACTATCAACCCCCTTCTGATTTCCCTGAAGTCCTGTCCTGAGCTCAGAAGTGATTTTAAAGGACCAGTATGTAGGATTTTGTGGCATTCAGCAATGAGGTTGTAGAGTGTAACCAACTGAATATGGTGGCTGCAAAACTTGTGAAAAATGTGAAACACCCTCTCTTACAGGGATGTGCAGAGAGCCCAGTATTTGTATCTGTATTTGTTGAGGCAACAAAATTATTTGTATTCGAATAAAGGTGGAAATAGTCATTAACAAAAGTTTTTGTTCTTATTATATTTCTAATTTTAGGATATTTAAGTGTTAAAATAAGTGTTCATCAATAAACTATTTTGTGTAGGAGGTCCCTAGTGAGACGCTAGGTCTCACACTCAGGTCCTCCAGGCCACAGACAACTGCACTGACTACTCAGCTAAAGCTTCCATAACACAGACAGCACAGCGGAGCAGAGGAGAGTATTTCAACCAAATAAATATTCATTATAAGAAACACTATTTGTGCATTTCCGAATACAATATTTGGATTTGGCTCCACTCCTACACTGTAGAGCCAATGTTTGGTTTGTTTGTTCTGGGCTACTACAGAAACATGGCAGTGCAACATGGTGGGCTCCGTGGAAGAGGACCCGCTCTCTATGTAGATATAAAGGGCTCAATCTAAGGTAACAAAAACTCAATGATTCTCATTTTCAGGCGATTATACACTAATTAAAGCATACTTATAAATATTATATTATATTTCTGCCAAGTCTGTTCCACTAAATACAACTAAATTCTACACACTGCACCTTTAAACTCCATTCCTGCCCTGTCTCATGTCTTGTTGACACCAGTCACATGATCGCAGAAGGAGGCAGGGTAAAGGGGGAAAAAAACACGAATAGTGAGACCTGGCGGCGATATTACTCATAAAAAAGTAAATACTGTCAAGTGAGGTCAGATTTATTAATAGAGCACATTTAAAAACCACAGCAGCTGACAAAAATGCTTTACAGAGAAATGTAAAATACAGTTAAATAGCTCAAACAAAACAAAATAAATAGATAAGTAACTGTAATAGACAAAGTTAACAATTTTATCATACAAAAGTGATTCTACAAAGGTGGGTCATTAGCTGTGATTTAAAAGTGGTGATAGATGGGAAGATCTGACATTGAGGGGCGAACTGTTCCACAGTCTGCGAGCAGCGATGGAAAAAGCTCGGTCACCTTTTGATCTTGACCGGGAACGTGGAACAGAGAGAAGTAACTGATCAGAGGAGCTGAGGGCCCAGATAGCATACGGAAGTCAGCCACTTCAAGTCTTCTTCTGGCCCAGATAAAATGGATGTGAGCCTGAAATTACCCACATGTAAAATAGCAAATCTGTCCAAAATATCCCAAATCAAATGTGGGCCTTTCTTGGTAAAGATGTGGTGCTCTCAGGTATGTATATTCTGGATGTGGGCCAGTTCTGGTTTATCTGGTTTCCATGCAGTATGTGGGCCGGATGAAAGTGCCGAAAGTGTCAGGTGTGGGCCGGATCTGGGCCACAACAATTTTGCTATCTGGGGGGTTTGGATGTAGAATATAGATTGAGGAGATCAGAGATTCAGAGATGTACGCTGGTGCCAAAACAGTCAGAGCTTTAAAAACAAATATAAGAATCTTAAAATCAATTCTATATTTCACTGGTAACCAGTGGAGGGAGGCCAGTACAGGGGTGATGGGTGGTCTCTCATCTTGGTGCCAGTGAGGAGTCTTGTTGCTGCATTTTGAACCACTTGCAGATTAGAAAGGGAGGACTGACTAACTCCCACATAAAGGGAGGTACAGCAGTCGACACGTGAGGTGATAAAAGCGTGTAAAATAGATCTCCAGATTGCCAAAAGAAAAAAAAAGGTTTTTATCTTTGCCATCGCCGTGAAAAAAACTACCGCTGATGACTGAATTTATTTGCTTCTCAATTATGAATGCAGGGTCAAAGATGACACCTAGATTTCTTGCGTGTGTGCTGAGATTTGAGGACAAATGTAAATGAATAAATACATCAGAAAACAGACAAACACGAGGATAAACTCTATAAATAGGCAAAATAACGTCAAAGGAATGAATGAATACTGAATTGCACTTACTATGTACAGAATAACCAAAAAACCACACTGTATATAGGCTGATTTTTAAGTGGCAAACAGTGTGTAGTGGGCCTATGTGCCTATGTACATTTAGTTTTCAACATACTATTTCAACGAACCATTGTGGTCATTAATTCTACAAATTACACCCAAAGCAATCAAATATCCTGGATTCTTGCAGTTCCCAGGACCATAAAGCCAAAGAAACATGTTTTTTAAACGTGTGATAATTCTGTACGTTTTTATTTTGGTTTAATTTTATTTATATTTTATGATATTAACTTAATTATGTTAGGGTCATCTGTCATAATGTTGCTACTGGCATGATCTTACAAAAATAAGAAAAATAATATGGCCCCATGTTTAAATACAGTAAGTCAAAAATCTGTTAATGTCATGCATGTACGTACATGTACCTTACCGTATATGAGAGAGAGGGAACAAAAAGTGGGATGGGATATAAAAATGCATTTGAATACATAACTACACATAAAAAACATACATTAATACTTAAAAAATAAGGTTTGTGCCAGTGAGACTAAAAAAAAACAAAACAAAATGGCCTTATGAATGCATCTCACCAATAAATATATAAATGGCAAATGAGAATCAATCAATAAACAAGCAGTAAACAATAGTAAAAACAGGGGAAACTTGTCTCTACAGTGAGTAATGTGCATTTTCAACCACATTCCTTTGTGATGCTTAAGCGTTGAAAAATAGCTTCAAAACTATTCTGGCGTATCAAATGTGATTTTAATCATGAGATGGATTGTGTGAAGGACCAAATGACTTTCAGGCTTCAGTGTCAGTTAAGTTACAAGACCGTTATCTGGTTGTCACCTGAATCCGCCTCCTCGTATCCTCAGGCTGAAGGGAGTCTGCTGGAATCCTCCAACAAGACCCGACAGAGACCAGGAATCCAACCTCACCCTCCCAACCACAACCTCTCGCTTCTCTTAAACACACACACATAGTCAAAGCATGGAAGAGGAAAAAAAAAAAAAGGAAAACGGCATAATTAGTGCATCATAGCCATCTTTCATGCAGTCACACACACAGTTTGGGAGGCACGTTGTTGTGAAATGAAGCTGGTTTGAAAGGCGAAGAGAGACGAGAGACAAAGTCAACTGTCCTTTATTTACAAGGATTACAGGATTAATTAAAAGCTAAATGCAGTAAAAAGGCTCATATTATTGACTCTCATGCTTTTAAGGGTGTCAACAGCCTGTTATTAGTTGTACAAACTACTGTATATACAAAACTACATAAATAGAATTAAAGAACGTTGGAGGTTGCACACCCCGGGTGTGGGATCAATTATCCTCTGAATCACCAAACAAAAAGTATCAACTGAGGTAGCAAATAATCTACAGTGACATAGTCTTCATTCTCACATAGTAGTTCTTTAAAGTTCAAATAAAAATGGATTTTAATGGCAAATTTGGAGGCTAACTGAACCTAGAATTGATGAATTGCTGTCTCTCTACTGGCTAAGTCTCAACTTAAGCTGTCAGTTGTTTAAAAGTGTCACCATTATAGAACTAAACTGTCTAAATGTGCCTCATAAATGCAGTGTAACTAATATAATAAGTCTATTCTTGGCAATCTGTGCACATGCAGGCATGAAAATGGATTTACTGCTGTGTGCACTCGTTAATGTAAGAATATAATGTATGTAATGAAGGGGTTTGATTGTTCTGAAGGGTCGGGGATTAATTTTGCACTCGCTGACTATATTTGTAAGTCAAGTATAGGCCTCATTATATACTGTATATTAGTATTTATTTGGGTTGTTATGGTTAGATGGTTAGTATAGACCCTGACAGAACAACTATATCAAGGCATTTTACTTTGATTTAAAGTCTATGTTGATAGGCTTAATTGTTTCCGTAAAATAGACTAACTATTGACACCACAAAGCATATTTTTGGTCTAGTGGTGCCCGAAGCTTAGATCATCTTAGCCTTTAAATACATGTTGGTACTGGACTGGACTGGATTCAAGGACAGAAGTTGTTTGGGAGTTTGGAAAGCTGACTGATGGCAGAGTGTTAATAAATGAGTTTTAATGTATTTTCATTGAATAAGGGTAACTTTTTTTGGTACTTTTTTGTTTATTTTTAAATTTACAGTCCACAAAATAGCTTCTTTAGCATATCAAAGGTTTCATTATGAAACAGTATATTTATGAGTTCACTTCACTGGCCGGGAACCACCACCAATACCACCATCAACCAGTTTCAGGCTGTCCATAATGTAGGTTACATAATAATCACAATTTATACTTAAAAAAAAACCCAAGGATAATTCATTCTTGTGTAATATATTACTCCCTTTAATGTTATTTTTTTTCATAGAAAACTCATCTTTTTGCTGTACAGAGAATCCCACACTTAATATTCACATGCAATACAAAAGAAGGAAAATAGGTTGCTATTGTCACACGTTAATAATCTCATCCACATCGCAATCACATGTAAAAATATATATATATAATATATTAGTCAAAGTCAGACGTGTCATTTAACCTTGTTATAAGCCTAAATCCATAAACACATACATTTACTTTCACCACTGTTATGTAATCTGTCTGTAACTCTATCACTTCACCTATTCATATGAGTTAATGCCTACATCCATCCTTCATCCATCCACCCTGAGTTTTGATGATCTTTCGGGCTTCCCTCCCCTCTACTGCCCTGCTGATCCGGTGGTATCGTCGCTATCAGCTCCTTGGGGAGAACCTGGGGTTGATCCTCCGACTGACCCTCCCTCTCTTCCTCCTCCTCCTCCTCCTGCTCTCCTTGCGACCTTCCCCTTCAACAGGGCGCTGTCGGGGTGGAGCGACTGGAGGTGGAGCAGCAGCTCGTCCTGAGTTCCCACCGTGTGGCCGCACTCCTCGCAGACGTACAGCTTGTTGCGTCGCTCTTTGTAGGCGTACTTCAGGGTGACGTTGTGGATCTTCTTCATGTGGGACTCCAGGGAGCAGCGCTGGGTGAAGGCCTTGTCGCACAGGCTGCACTTGTAGGGGCGGACGCCTGAGGGAAAATTTTAAAAAGGTCATAAACTTGCTTTCGACTGTTACGTCTACATTTGAGAGTGTGAATATGAGAGTGTGTATCTACCTGTATGTGTGCGTACGTGTCTCTTGAGGTCGAATGTATCGTTGAAGCCTTTGCCGCAGTGGCTGCAGAGGTGTCTCTTGGTCTCGTTGTGACACTTGATATGTCTGTTTAACATCCGCTGGTACTGGAACGTCTTCTGACAAACCTAAATGCAACAACAATACAGTTTTTTTCTTTTAAAAAACACATCTTAGGGGCTTATCGCACAGTTAAAACATTAAAGGTACCCTGTGGAGTTTTCTTATAGACAAACATTGAGTGTTTATCACCAAAAAAGCATTGTGTGTATCCTTGGAAGCCAAACAAAAATAATTAATGCATTTTCTTCCTCGTAAAACTTTTTAAATCCTGTTTTGTTTACAGTCATGTTTGCTAGCTTGCGGTTTTCTTCTTCACTGCCTTTGCGGGCACATTGCTACGTTTCTTTTCTGTCAACTGTCAATCAGTGGAAGAATGTGAGACCAGCAGCAGGAATGTGAATCATGTTGCCTATTTGTGTTCATGTCCGTGCATGATACAAACAAAATGGTGACCCACTCATAAAAACATTGCTCCACAGCGTTGCTATTGGTCAAAAACTCCACATAGCACCTTTAAATCTACTGTGATATAAGTAGAACTGCAATGATTAGTCGATCGACAGGACATTAATCGGCAACTATTTTGATAATCAGGTAATCGTTTTGACTGTTTTTAAGCAAAAATTCCAAACATTAGCTTGTTTCAGCTTCTCAGATGTGATAATTTAATGATTTTCTGTCATATAACTGATTATCTTTGGGTTTTGGATTGTTGGTCAAACAAATCAAGACATATGAAGATGTCAACTTTGACTTTGGGAAACGGGCATTTTTCACTATTTTCTGATATTTTATAGACAAAATGATTAACTGATTTATCAAGAGAATTATTGTCAGATTACTCAATAATGAAAATAACTGTTAGTTACAGCCCTACATATGAGAATAAAATATTACTTTGTGGATTTCAGTCTTATAGCTTCAGTAAAACCTCATCTCGTTGGCGTACCTGACACACGAACGCCCCCGTCGTCCCTGTCGAAGAACTCTGACTTTGAACCGCTGATCTGGTCACCGTGGAGACCGTCTCCAGGGGGGCAGGGGTTGTCGTCAAGGCAACCGGCATCGCAGTGGCATTTGGGGTTAAGGAAGGCGGGGTAGGAATAGCAAGGAGAGGGAGAGGAAGAGAAGGATCAGGGGGTAACTCGCCTGTAGTCACCTGTGGTAAAAAGACAGACAGAGAGAAATAAGAACAGAAATGAATTGTTAATATTGATATAACTTTAATTTATCTGTAATTATAAAGCCAATATTTTATTTAATTTTCATCACTTAAGGTGCAAACAGAGCTGGGACCTATTAAAAAGGATTTTATTCCAAAATTGAATAATGAATAATGAAAAAACACACATTTAGAAGATGATGCACACTGTCATTTTAAAACATAAAACACTTTGTCGCTCACTGCTTGTTTCCTCACCTTAATTTTAGATCGGATGTACGTGGAGGCGCCCTGCGACCTCCTCTTGATCCCTAACCTCTCCTCCTGTGGGGCCGCGGGGCTCTGGGGTCGGCCCAGCACCGTGCTGGACGGCAGCTCGGCGTGCGTTCGCGTGTCGGAGAGAGAGTGCTTGGTGAGGCAGAGAGGAGGCGTCTCGGCGGGGCTGGCTTCAGAGTCCATCACCAAGACGGACGGAGGGAAGATGGAGACTGGAGGGAGAGAGAGGAAGAGGAAGAGTCATATTTTAAGTCTCGTTTTTAAACTAGAGCTGAAACGATTACTCAATTAATCGATTACTCAATCAGAAGAAAAATAACTGACAACAATTTTAATAATACATTAATCGTGTCTGATTTTTCAAGCAAAATACACCAAAAATTCCAGCATTTTAAACAATTAAAATCACTATAACTGAGTATTTTTGGGTATTTGGACTGTTGGTCGGAAAAAAACCAAGATGTTTGAAGACATTATCTTTGGCTCTGGGAAATTAATTCACAGTTTTTCATTACTTTTTGACATTTTATAGACTTAATTAATTGATTAATCAAAGAAATAATCATTTGTTGCAGCTCTACTTTAAACACACTTTATTGTAAAAAAGCATGTCCAGATTTCACTTGATTTAAGTTTATTTTACTGAATTTTGTTGTACTATTTTTATGATTACATTCATGTTTTTACATACTGCACACTGTGTTTTACCATTTGCTTTATATTATAGTAGAAATAAGAATTACTTAAACCTCTGTATGACTTCTAACTCTTGTTCTGTTTTTAATTTTACCACACTTTCATTTACTTTGTTCTGATGCTGCCACTCCACATAATTAATTTATTAATATAACTACAGGTTAAAAAAGAAGACAAGAAATCTCTTTAAAATAGATAGAAAGAAGAAACAAAGTGTGAGAGACATATAAGAGAACAAGGACAGGGAGGAAACATAAGGACGCTGAGGTAGAACTTTCTTGTACTATAGAATTTCACAATAGTCAGACAGCCTGTACCGCTTCATATTTGCGCAATCTCATAATTAGCAAACATGCAGAGCTAAATATGTGTACAGTATGTATTCATGTGTGGGAGTGGGTGTGCACACATTTGGCCCTATTGTTTTGTGCAACTTATTTTTTGCACGCACACACATGCCCGCACACATACGCACACATAGTCACTCTCTTAACCACTACAGTTAGACTTGTCTGACCAGACAGTCTTGCAGCACCAGCTCTGTGTACCTTCCTCAAACAATCCACCTCCGCAGGGGTGAATGCCTGACTGTATGTGTGTGTCTGTGTGTGTGTATGTGGAGGGAAGTGTGTGTGCGTGTTGTGTGTATAAGCACACGATAACAAAACACCACTGAAAGAGGGAGACAGAGAGAGATATAGGGTCTATAGAAACCATTGAACATACAACATAAAAGTGTGCGTGCATCTCTTTGTGTGCATGTTCAGGCGGCCCAAAGGCAGGTGTGGTTCAGCTCGGTGAAGACAACGAATCAGTTGACTCTGCAGGGCCTCCATCAGATAAAACTCAAATGTAAATGCAAATGAAGCTCCACCGTGAGCTGCATAGTGACTCACTGGTTAGAAAGGCAAGGCAGAGACTGTTTCACCTCACACGTTTGAGGAAATACTGGGTATCCCCTAAAATACTGAGGAATTTCTACTCCCGCACCATCGAGAGCGTCCTGAGGGGGAACATCACTGCCTGGTATGGAAGCAACACCAAACAGGACCGCAAGGCCCTGCAAAGAGTGGTTTGTTCGGCTGAACATAGGCGGTGCTCTACCCCGCCTAAAAGGATATTTACACCAGGCGCTGCAAGAATAAAGCTAGGAGAATCATTAAGGACTCCAACCACACAGATAACGGTCTTTTCTCCCTGTTGCGGTCGGGAAGAAGGTACCGGATACACCAGGCCGGCACTGAGAGGCTCAGGAAGAGCTTCTACCCTCAGGCCACTAGGATCCTAAATGAGGTCACTGCCAAAGACTGCAGCCTCCTGATAATTGCCTATGGGTATTGTTTAAAATGTTTTGATACCAATATTTTGCCTGAATAAAATACAGTTCAAAATGGGCAAAATTATACTTTACATTAGGAACTAGCTGAACAAAGAATATGTAAATAATACTATAAACCTGACAAGGCATTCAATGCTAACCTTCTGTACTTGACAGTTATCAATACTGGGTGTAACGGAGACATATTGGTCAGTACAAAAAAGGTTTTAACGCCCTAGTAGTGACCTATATTATCCTTATAATGATATTAATCTTTAACAGCAATCATTAGAATGTCCAGCTACCTATCAGTAATAACCAAGCCTACATCACAGGCCAAAGATCACATAATTAGTTTCTAAGATATAAATTTTAAAACCCACTGTGTGGAAGCCAGTCCTGGATGCTATCACAGTTTAAGCTAACGTTAACGGCTTTGTCCTGCTCCTTGTTGGATTTGGGGAAGTTTGCACTCAAGCAGCCACAGCGAGGAATTACCCGAGATAGCGTTATGTTTGCCAAACGCATTGGCCTTTTCTCTTGTAACGTTAAAAGTGAAAACATACTGCTAGAAACACAAACAATTAAGCATAAATCTGACTTCTGACTCGCTAGTCCAAGTGTGTAAGCTAAGCAGCATAACAGGGTTATATTAGAACAAAACAGTCTAGTCTTACTTTTTTCTTTTCAAAGACTAACTAGCTTTCCCTAAAAATACAAGAACTACGCTGCTTTTCCTATGTCTTCAACATGGAGACATGGGAACCGGCAAGGATTCTGACTTTTTGCGTGGAAGATGGAGCTTTAGCTTTAGCCTCAGTCTTCTAGCAAGACATCATCCATGATGTGCATGTTTAAGACCCCATTACAGGATTTGTGTTTTGAAATGAGTCAGCACTCATTAAAAAGTCTACCGGAGACTGTGTTTTTTTACAACTATTTTATTAAGCTAACATTAGCTTACTTAGCAAGCTAGCTACAGCTGATATTCATAATTCCAGACTGAAAATTCAATACCAGCTAGAAACAAGAAGCTGCTTTTGTCACTTTTGTTTGAAATGAAAAATTATTACGAATTTTGATTGGTAAATCTGTTAAACGTAAATGTTTTAAAGTGCATATGTGTCGTGCTATGACAGATAACTTGACACGCACAGCTGTGAAAGTAAAAATGTTCAAATACTATGTTAATTCATTCATCAGCACTCAGATACCAGACTTACAATGTTTACATTTACATTTCATTAAAATGCCTGATGCTTTTGTACATAGCAACATTTTTTTCCCCGTACACAACATCCGGAGCGATTTTGGTTCAGTCAGTATCTTGCTGAAAGACAAAGACACTTCTAGATATGCAACACAAAATGGTCAAGCGGCTCTGACCTGAGCTACAGGAGGAATTTACTTTAAAAATTCAACAACCTGTTTTAAAAGTGGTATAATGGTCTATTCTTGAATAAAAAGTCTGAGTACACAGCACTGAGTTTGTGAAGACAGCTTACAGGTATGCCTCCGGTGCCCTTTCATTATAATTCCTAAAATATTTACCTGTAAAGGCTCACATTTGTGCTAAAAAAAAAGTCTATGTAGCCTTGTTTCCTACAAAAATATATGGTATATTACATAAAGGATGTAACATACCCAGGAGAACTTGGGAAATCTGATCTTATTTGGTGGTTTATTTTACAATATAAATTGTTAAAGTGAACGGATCATTTCAGCTCACTGAACAGTGGACTTTGTTTCAAATATGTTTTTAAATTGTATTTAATTTAATTATCCATGTGTGGTGATAGTTTCTGTGGTGACTGCTGCTGGTTGGATATTTAATCTCATCTTGTATTGTTTGTTCACCCCTCCTTCCCCCCTCACCAATGAATGAGGTGTGTGTGTTCTTGGGGTGTGTGTGTGTGTGTGTGTGTGTTTGAGAGGGGGGTTCAAAATACTTTCTACGACGTGAGAGAAAGAAACGGAGTAAGACAGAGAGTTGTGTTTTGCTGAATGCTCTTTAATATTTTCTCTCTATCCATTCAACATCGCTTAGCAATGAGAAAGAGTCAACAATCTGTAGATAACTTTATCAAAACGCAGGGTGTGTGTGCATGTACGTGCGTGTGTGTGTTTGCCAAAGGCGTATTGCCTGCAGCAGTTGGCTGTCTGTAGGGTCCGTTACATTTCCTCCTGTCCAATAAACATTAACCTTGCAGCAGCCTTAAGACAAACAGTGGAAAACCTTGGTGTAAATAGCATAAATAGAGCTCCACCATAAATATTTTCTGCTTAAATTAACCTGTTGCATATACTGTATGTTGCATGTGTCTGACATTTGCACTCACTTCTTGGTGAGAGTTAGATGAAAAGATGTTACCAGTCTCATGTCTGTACTCTAAATATGAGAAAACAGCCAGTTAGCCTAGCCTAGCTTAGCTTAGCTTAGCATAAAGATTCGAAACAGGGGGGAACAGCTAGCCTGGCTGTGTCCAAAGGTAAAAAAAAATGCTCACTAGCACCCCAAAATCCCCCAAAGTCATTTGTTTAATCTGTACAAAAACCACAGTGTAAAAATGACACGCTGTGACAATAAGTTGATGACTGTGCCAAGAAATAGTCCTGCACATAAAACTCTATAAAAACAATTTACCGGTTTTACACTGTGTTTTTTGTAAGGATTGAACAAATGAGACAGCGCCTAGCTAGCTGTTTCCACCTGTTTTCAGTCTTTGTGCTAAGCTAAGCTAACCGACAGGTGGCTTTAGCTTCACAGACATGAGAGTGGTATCAATCTTCTCATCTAACTCTTGCCAAGAAAACAAATACCTTTAGTGTATTTATCATAATGTCAAACTATTCCTTTAATAACACAAATATTGATGATATTGATTGGCCTCAAAAATCTTGTGTCAGTCAGGCTCTCAAAATAATATTGATAGATTTATACTGCGTATTATTGAAAAACTACCCCCTTGTCTTATCCACGCATTGCCAAATTGTAAAATAGAAAAAAAAACAACAAACATTTGGTTTACATTAAGATTTTAAATATAGAATTATGTTTTATCCTGCATGTTTTCATGTTTTCATGCTTTGTTTGTTTTTGTTTTTTTTACATAAATTATTAGGATATTATCATTATTATTGTCATTATTAACCTATTTCTATTTGACTGGCTACAGTATTTTTCCCTGAAAATGTGTACATTATAAAGCACAATTCAATTTATAAAAATGTGTTTTATTTGTATTCTGTTTTGTTCTATCTTTTGCAGTTTTATTAATTATTTTATGTTAACATTTCCTTCTTTGTTTTATTTTTTCCCCTATGCCCTGATTGTCCCATACATCTCGATAAGATTTTAATATTATCTTAAAAACCTGTAATAAAAGCTAAAATGTCATTCAATTTCAGCAAAGCTCAAAATGAAGGCACTGAATGCAATTGTAGATTTACATGCATCGATAATGAGAGGATACTTTTAAAAACTTCTTTCCTATTTTTCCTTTGTCATACTTTGTATTTTAATTAGGTTCTTTTTGTACTGCCTGTTAAAACCTGTTTTTTTTTTCTTTTTTTGTTTCATATTAAATCCAATTTATTGTTATATAAGCAATGTTATGCCTGACTTTGGGTAAACTCTCTGGGGATGCTGTTAATAGATCATAAGCTAACAAGAGGCTGATTTGGAACTGATGATCCATCAGAAACAGGCCCTGGCACATGTTTCTGGATTAAGAGATAAAAATAAACACATTCATACACACACACACTCACACAAAACTGTCCAAACTGATGGCATCTGGCGCCTCATAAAAGTATTCAACACGCCTGTTTCTGCGGGCAATTATCATACCTCTCTGTGTGTCACACACACACACACACACACACACACACACACACACACACACACACACACACACACACACACACACACGTCAGGCAGGTACATCAAGTAACGGCATATACCAGAAACTTAGAGCTAAGACCGTTGCTGGGTTTGGTGCGTAATTACGCACTGACGCTCTGTTGTTCAGTATGGACAAATGTTGTCATAGCAAACTGGATCTTTTAATGAAAAGGTGCGACTTTTCTATAACTGATTCTTGTTGATTTGGTGTTTTTTTCCAGGTTTCTTAAGGTCAAAACTGACCAAAAGTCAGAATTACAGAAACTCATTGTAAGATAAGTAAATTTCGCTGTATTTGTGCGTAAAATGAGTATCCAAGACTTTACATTTGGCCAAGCCTTAAATGCATGCATGCGTCAATCGAGACCATTAAATTATTATTTGGTTATCTATTAGCTCTTTTTTACATGCGTTTAAAACCACCAGGAAATTAGCGGCGGTTCAGCTAATCAAATGTTCCGGTTTCAAATACTCAGAAGGATGTAAGAGTCAATGATTAAAAGTTAACGGTGACGGGATGAGAGAGGAAGAGAAGCACAGAGGGAGAGAGAGGGGGGGGGCGGGGGGGAGAGAGAGAAGGAGAGAGAGAAAGAGAGAGAGAAAAAGAGAGAGAGAGAGAGAAAGAGAGAGAGAGAGAGAGGAGGGGGGGAAGGGTGAGAGCTAGAGAGAGAGAGAGGTTTTGGGTGTAGTCCGTTATTTGTTATCTGATACCGACGTGGTCCTACAATAAAAACTCTGCCGATGGCGACAATAGGGATTGTTCTCGAGAAGAGAGAGATAGAAAGAAGTTATTGGGAAAGAGGTGGACTCCCTCAATTTGTCATTTAAATGCAAAGTCGGTGACAAACAAACCGCAGCTGAAGCCAAACATTGTCAAGCTCAAAGTTGACAGTTACATGCCAGCTCTTGCACTTTTTCACTTGGGGGTACTCAAATGAGAAAACGTTATTTTTCAGTGGCAATGATAATAACTCTGTCATCACATGAGAGGCCCGTTAAACCACATAATGTCTTGACTCATAGCTCAAGAGGGCAGGTGTGTTTGTGTTTATTTTACGGGCAAGTTTGGTGTTTAAAAAAAAAAACACAAAGTAGTTCCAACCAATGATTCAAAAATCACAACCCTGTAGTGAGATTTAAACTTAAGACTTTACCAACAGCCCAAAGCTGAATGAGTAGGTTATATTATGGGCCTATATTTAGACCACATAGTATCTTTGCTGTACAAGGAAGAAAGCCTGCAATCAGGGGTTGAAGGTCGATATGAGAAAAGCAACGGGCCCTTGTGACAGCTTGTTAGGCCGCGACACAGAGTGATAAATGACACATCGACAAAAAAATATAGAAGTACAAATATACCGACTTTTGCTGTGACATAATATGTTTAATGGGATATTTAAATTGTATTTAGCCTATATATTAACAATTAAATACTACTAATTGAATCCCACTAGTTTTAAAATAAGTTTGTGGCGAACAAAATATTTAAAATGAGGCTTAAATAGGTGATAAGAAATATAATATGCAGCCTCGCAGGCAGGTACTACATTGTCTCTTCACGGCCCGTTGTGTTTCCCGTTATTCGGTGGCCCCGTACTGAAGCGGCCCCGTTACAATCACCACCCGACCTCCTCCCCACTGACATTCCCGGTGTCCCCCCTAAAAAACCGTATGAAATCCACGAATCCGTGCGTAAAAGCACCCCAATACGCGTCGAGACCTGGCACCGGCTATACTTTGGTTGCTTATTTAAAACAACAAATATGGCTCATTACAGCGGTGTGGACTCACCTGGGATGTAGACGTCCCCTCGTTCATGATCAGGGAGTTCACTCCAGTTCCGCTTTCCCGGCGAAACATTCGCCTTTTTCACCAAGAAAGCCCTCGGCATGCTCAATTAAGCGAATACCCTTATCCTTTAAGGGTTCGTTTGTTTTTGGAGAAGCCGCTTTTCGCGACGTAAAGTCAACCAAAAAGTTACAAAAGCAGGAAACTCTAAAGTTGCAAGGGAAAAAAAATGGAAGGTGTCGGTCCCCGTTTTCTCCTTCCTCCTTGCGCCTTCTCTTCTCGTTTCGTAAGCTTTAATCTCTTTCTTTTCCTTCACACACACACCTTGTTCTCAGTTTGATTTTCTTTCCAGCTCTGGAAGCAAAAAGGAAACAAAAAGTCTTATGGCGTCGGGACAGGTGAGTCCGCTCAGGTGAGCAACCCGGACAGGTAAAGAGTGAATATCAGCCACAGCGCCCTGAAATAACGGGAGTGTGTGTGAGTGGGTGAGAGAGCGAGTTTTAAGGGGGGGAAAAAAACGGCAGATACGATATCCTGATCACACACACACACACTCGACAGAGGTGGGTCAAAAAGCAGCACAGGTACTCATTTAAAAAGCAGGAAACAGACGCCAGCGCGCATGCGCCTCAGAAATAACGGTGACAAGCTGGAGAGAGCCAGGGTTAGGCCTCAGTATACCTGCTGAACCGGTTTCCCCCTCCTTTCTCTCTCTCTCTCTCTGTCTCAGTCTTTCCTCTCTCTATCTCCACCTCTTCTCCATTCCGCTTTAAGGCGTGGGGAACGGTGGAAAGGGCAAAGAAGAAAATGTGGGGAACAGAGAGTGTGTGAGGTGAGGGGGGTGAAAGGCAGTTATACAATATAGACACACAAGAACACACACACACACATACGGCCTGCACACACACTTTCCCCCTGGAGCTGCATGAACAGCAGTCTAAAGGCGATTATTTCAACCCCATCCAGCAAATAAACACCTCCAGGAGAGAATATGATGAGACTAACTCAGGTAGCAGGTGGCCCAAGTGAATCATTTTTGATATTTGATCCTTTTTGTTTGACTATTTTTATGCTAAACAGGTTGAAAATTCAGTGTTTTTAACAGAAATATGCTATTTTCAGGGTTAGGAGGTTTAATTTCAGGATGAATAACTGAATCCTAGATGAAATTAAGTGAATGTCTCGGGGTGACACTAGTGACATATTTGGTGGCAGGTTAACATCCTGTACGTTAGGCCTCTCTCTGAATTACTACAAATGAAACTTTCAGTGATTAAAAGTGTGACTGAAATCAAGTTTCACTGCAGGTTTTGCAGACTGTTCAGGGAGGAAGTTTCATCATATCAGCTTATCTGATATACTGTATAATTAAAGGGCAATTTTGGTACTGATGTGGTTTTCTTCCCTTTTCTGCTGTAAATGATCACTCACTGGAATGTATTTCCACATGGCTTTCTGTATATTTTTAGGGAAGTCTGAGTCTTTCTTTACTATTTTTTTTTCATTTTAGATTGTTTTAGCTTTGCACCGAAAGCTCTTCTGCACACTGTTGATACTCAGGAGTGTGTGCTACAGTACATGTTAAATATGTAAATATATCATCATAAAAGGGTCTCTGTGCAGGCCTGCGCAGGTGATTCACATAATGTTGTATTTGAATAATATTGTAGGCCAGTAGCTTCTGTAATTATGGTGGGTACACATATGCCTTTAGGAGAAATTCACTGGTAAAAACAATGAATTAAAGCCATACAGCAAACCAAAACAATTACTTAACTTTCCAGTCATGGAGTAAAATAAAGCATTCTTGTTTTACTAACCACGTTCCAGTTATTGATTGAACAGAAAGCTGCTTTTTTGGGGGGGAGGGGGGTTTCCTTCTTTATCTTTTTTTTAACATCTTTTTCAGTTTTGGAAGGATTGCTCTCACCTCAGTGCAGCCTTTTTAATCATGCAAGAAATGTCAGAATCACGAGTGAAGTATGTGCGAATTCTGACCCAAACACTGATTATTTGTCACTAAACTGGAGAACCCACCAATCCAAGCCTAAATGCATGTGAAACACTGTACCTTACTGCTTATATCAGCTATAGATTATCTGCTGATTACTATGAGAGTTGTTTATACTTCACATCTACGTGACGCTGCCGTTAAACAGCAGCATCACGGCGGTTAATTGATCACAGCTAAAAAGACAAATATTAGCCAATAGGTATGTAAATGGCTCATTGAAAGATCATTGTTTGCCCCACCTTTCCCTCCCTGCTGTGTGTTTACAACCCCCTACTGCCTCTCCACTGTTCTCCTGTCTTTGTAATTACCCCGACACACACTCACACATACACACCATCCACTAAATGGGCTCTTGACAGACCTGAAACCTGATTATAATAACACGCGCACGCACAAAGAAACAAAAAGCAAAAGCAAGTGTAATATACAACTGATACCCAGGTCCTTACTTCATTGAACCTCTTTCACACATCATGAAGAGACGCCTACGTGTATTTTGATGCGTTCACCTCAAATGTTTTCCTTCTTCAGTAAGAGCAGCAAGGCCTTTACTCCCTTCTGGTCTTTCTTCCTCATGACCTTGCATCCATTTTACATTTAACCACAAAATAAACATAATGACTCACAGTATCATCCCTGCGTTCAGTTTTACAGCTGAGGTGAAAAACGGTGCAGTCCCATATGGCTTTATGTAAATGCATTATCAGGTATCTTCAAACAGATGTTATGGGGACAAACAATTGGTCATATAAAGTAAAGTAAAATTCAGAATTTTCTGGACTTTCAGCATCTCTTAAGGCGCCTTTAGACTGTGCAACAACAACAATCATGTAAGTTTACTGCATGGCACATTGTGCAAAATGCCTATTATGAAATCTTGATGTCAATATGAGGCTGTCAGAGGCGCTGAATGTGTGGTGAATCGTAGCGCTACAATGTAAATAGAAAAAAGTGTAAGAAAGCAGCTTGCATCATCCTTCTGCACCGATCATATGTTTTGAAAATGCAGCAAAGCCACACAAACTTCTTTTCCATTTGACCTCCATTGTTTTGGTTTTTGTGTGCCATCAGGGAGAACAAGTGTGTTTTCTCCCTAAATTTTACTCAACGAACTGCACTTATGAAATCTCACACTGGCCAATGTATTTGGTGTCATTTGATATTGCATTCTGATTGGTTTGTTTATAGTTGTGGGTCATGGCAACAGTCACATTGTGAGATTCTCGTCCGAAATTTCTGACACTGTCAGAATTTTGCCTCAGGCCATCTTTGGTCATCAAAGCTCCAATAATGGCACAGTGGATGAGTTTCACAGTGTCATTTAGGACCAGTTTTGGATTGACTACCAAAGATTTTACCACATTTCTCTCAAAAAGGTCAACTTTCATCTCAGACAGCCCATAATTGCACAGTGTAAAGAGGCCTTTATTGGATGGAGCAGCCTTTGTGATTTGTTGGACTGTTCCACTGAGTCTTATATGGTCAGATATGGTGGAGTTGACATAAGCAGGCTGTGGCTGCTTAGTTTCCTTATCATTTAGAGGCAAAGACAAGACTACAGTCATGCTAGCAGCTCTGTGAGGCTGTACTTTGGCACAGTAGTGCTTTGAGATAAATGCGTACACCAGCAGGCTAACATGCACACAATGACAATGCTAACACGTTGATGTTTAGCAGGTGTAATATTAACCTTGTTCACTGTCTCAGGGTAGTTCTTGGGAAGTTCATAAACCAACATTTTGACATGATGACAGATGAAAAGTTACAGGATCACCAAAGTTAAACAATTCATCCTGAGGCGAACATGAATGTCTGAATCAAATTTCACAACAATCTGTCCAATATTTGTTGAGATATTTCACTGAAAACCATAAAGGTTCCTCCAGGAAAAGAATGGTCAGGGGATCTCAAAAGTCATAGGGGGTTGGTCTATACTCAAACTAGTTTGTACAACATGTTGTCTGACCACGTTGGAAATCAAAAGTGTTTATAGTTGTTCTGAATGGCCACACTCGAAGGTAGAGTGAAAAAAGTGGGGGGGCTAATGGTGATAATGGTGTATTTTTTCAGCCAGTCTCTCCTGGAAGGCTATCATACTGTTGCACTCAGTTGTTCACATAAAAAGTGACAGCAGTAGTTGTGTCAAGAATAGAAAAAGAGAACTTGAGAGTGAAGTTCAAACCCTGGCTCCTTTCTCAACTTCACACAGCTGGCCAATCAGTGGGTGTGAATATTGGATTGTTTTGGAAAGTTATCAAAATGGCCATACACAACAACTGACTAATCCAAAAACAGGAAGGCGTGGGACAAGGGGGTTTCCAAAGTTGTCTGACAAGCAGTTCTGATGAAGAATACTGGGTACATTAGGATCCTCTGGGGACCATGAATGTCTGTACCGAATTTCATGGTAATCCATCTAATAGTTGTTGAAGTATGTCAGTCTGGACCAAAGTGCCAGTAGTGTGGCAAAATTTCCAGCAAGGGAACAGTTTCATACAGGGGAGTAGGTAGTATCATAGCGATAGTGAAGTCATGAGTCCAAGTCTCCCTCCAGGCACTCCAACACAGCACAAGTTTGAAGTTCACAGTATTCACATTTGTCGCCCATCTTTTTTTAACATGTCAGTCAGTTGTATAAACATACAGTATGTTTGTGTCACTGTGTGCTCACAAAAAAACAGTCATATGGAAAGATTTAAATGACAAATTCCTGGTTTGTCACAGAGAGTCAATTACAGAATGTAAACTGACTTCTTCGCCTCTCAACACTCACATTTTGAGCCAAAAATACAGAGCGCATGACGCCGATATCTTCAGTGGCAGCTGTGGCCTGCTGTCGCAACGCAACACACTTTATTCTTGTCTAAGTAGAAGAAACATCCAAAGACTACAACTTATACAAGTCCCTGCTGCCAGACTTTTAACATGTTCAGAGAGAAGCGATCACATCACACTGATCCTTGCTGCCCTTCCAGTGCCCTGCCTTGCCAGTGAGTTTTAGAATTGATTTTAAGGTTTCACTGTTTGCTTTTAAAGCCTTGCATGGTATATATGAGCCTGATTGCTACTTGATATCTCTCTCATTAGTAGGGCCATATTAATGCTTCCTAAATCTTGCTTTGTCAATAAGGGTGACCAACCTATGTTGTAGACATGAGACTCAGTACCCTCTTTTAAATCTCTTCTTAAAACTCATTTTTATCTTCTGCATTTTTTTTAACTGATAGGAGTTTGTATAACTATTCTTGATTGTTTTATCTTGATTTTTATGTTTTGAATTTTATTTACTTTTTTAAAAATTTAAAGCACTTTGTAACTTTGTTTTAAAAGGTGTTATATAAATAAAGTTATTATTACTTGGACCAATAATGTATCATTGACATTTCCTGTGATACTACTATTGTCATGTGCATCAGGAATATGTTAATGTTAGATGCACATGCTTATTCTAACATACACTCAAATGTCAGCTTTTATTCCACAGGCCTTAAACTCGCAGTATGGGTCATCTAACCTTTGCAAAGAGCCATACACTTGGTTGTTCAGTGTTGTGTAGTTTCTGTTTACTTGTGTGTTTCAGATTTTGATTTTATCCCTCCATGCTCCTCCAGGTTTCTCTCAGCCTCCTGCAGGGTTTTCCATTTTCATGTGCAGATGAACAAAATCTAGTGTCTAAAATAGACACGCTTAAAATACAAAACTTACACAGCATTTGTCAGCTGTTAATTCCTCTGACTAGAGACAACGAGAGAACCAGTTAGAGCCAGTTGTGAAGGAGAGTAGTCTGATCAGAGGAGTGGTGCAGGATGAATGAATGAATGGTATGCCGTCTGGGCTGTCGGAGTAGTTGGGGCAGATGATCTACCCTTGTCTTTCCTTTAAATCCCTGTCCTAACTGTCACTGACTTTTTTTTTCTGACATCACCTTTAACCCTTTTTTTGTGTCTAAACCATCTGTAGATGTGTGTTATGCTTAAAAAGATCTTTAAGGGAGAGGAAATCCTAAAATGTTTACGTGCTGTGTGGTCTACTCTGCAGTTTGTCCAGATATATTTTTCAATAAATTTTCAATTAACAGGAAAATATGTCAGTCAAGATACCATTTGAAGGGTGTTTATGGAGAAAATCTTTTGTCGCTACAAGCGACATGTTCCTCTATGTCATTCACATCTACATGATTCACAGTGGTCAAAAGTAACTAAGTACATTTACTCAAGTACTGTACTTAAGTACAATTTTGAGGTCCTTGTACTTAACTTGAGTATTTCCATTTGATGCTACTTTATACTTTCTACTCCACTACATTTATTTGACAGCTTTAGTTACTTTTCAGATGAAGATTTGACACAATGGATAATATAACAAGCTTTTAAAACACAACATGTCGTTAAAGATGAAACCAGTGGTTTCCAGCCTTTTTGGCTTTTGAGGTCTTACAAAAAGCAGTGTGTAGTCGGGGTCACATTTCAGATGTCTATGAGTTGTTAACAGCTCCACTAAATGGTGATTTTTCCCTCTAAACTTCTCACATGGTTTCATTTCAATAAATATTCAAATGATCCAATATTTCAGCAAAAATCAAAGATTAGAGAAAAAGTCCATCTCACGAATCATCTCACAACCCCTCAGATTTATCTTGTGACCCTTTGGAGGGGCCCGACCCCTAGGTTGGGAACCACTGGACTAAACTAGCTAACTGTATATAAAGTAGTTGAAACTAGCTCCACCTCCAGCAGCTACAACAGTAACATGCTGCTCTAACACTGATGCTTCAGTATTAATAATCTAATGATGTCATATATAATAATATATCAGTCAGAGGGACCAAACCACTACTTTTACTGCAATACTTTAACTACATCAAGCTCATAATACTTATGTACTTTTACTTAAGTATTATTTTTCATGCAGGACTTTTACTTTTAACGGAGTATTTTTACATTAAGTAAAGGATCTGGGTACTTCTTCCATCACTGACGACTAATCTTTCCAAAATATTAAGACTTAAGATCAAATTTCAGCGTCACATTAGCTGCTTTCCTGAATCACTCTGAGCTCACAGACAGATTTAAAATGGCAGAAGAGAAACAAAGATGCAGTGAGAGAGACAAGAGCAGGATCGGGGGGGAGCAGAGTGTATTTTACACCAGTTCAACCTGATTGACAACCTTTCTTCTCCTCTCCAGTCTCTTCCACACTACTGTTATTTCTTTCTCTTTCCTCTTCTCTGTCCACATGTTCCGAGTAAAGGTACACAAAGATTTTTTGGGGGGGAAAATCATCCTGTTGGTCATTTTCTGTCTTGTTAAGTATAAGCGATAACACACAGCACGGTGTCTTGATACCTGATACACCTGTAGTAAGAGGTGGAGGCAGGGAATACCACAGTGTGAAGTAGGGTGGTGTTTCCTCTGCAGTGCTGTTATTTTCTATATCAGGACACCTTGCAGTGGGTTATTGTGCTTAAACCCTAAAAAAAACCCCTTAAACTTTAAACCTTAAAAAAGCTTGTTTGTATTTGTCAGTATATCCCACGATAAGATCAGTTTCACCAGTGATAGGTAACTGGTATTGTAGCCCAAAGCAAAAACAATGTCGCCATGGTTACCTGCAGTTTATTATAGCTCACGTAGTGATTTAGAACAGTGGTTAAACTCTCTGTAATAACGGTAGTGTGACATGAAGAAAAATAATGAAAGTTATGTAAATCTCTGTATTAATTATGCTCTTGACTCTAATTAGACTCAGTATTTGATAAATAATGTTGTATCTTTGTCTTATCTTTGATTGATGTTCACTTACAGAGTCTTTTTTAGGGGAATATTAACTGCAAATAAACAGATTTTTTTTTTCTTTTAACATGGAAAACATGCAAAGCATTTGAAATGACTTCTTCTACAGTCCTCTCAGACTACGTTCATCCTCGACAACCTTCATAAATAAGATAAGGCACTCTGTATGTTGCCTGAGAGGTGGAGCCCAGGGAAGTAAAGGTCTGCAAATCACTCACTGCTGCTCCTGAGCTTGTTGCCGTGAGCATTGCTGAAGGCGACTCAGATGAGTGTATGAACACTTTTCTCTTCTCTCACTTGGATTTTGGTGGCTGGGCAGTCAGAGGACACAGCTTGGAGAGATTTTAGTGAGAAAATCAAACAGAAACTGTAAAAGTGGAAATTTTGAACTTGTATGTTCAACGATTTCTGACCTGACTTCGGCAACTCTTAGTGGTCGTATCAAAAACATGGTGGACAGCAACACTCACTGTTACCTTCCCAAAATGACAATTTATAACATTAGAATGATTTTAAAGATGCTATCATTACATGAACATTGTATTGTATTTATTTATCAGGACAGTGTACAGTTTTTTAACATAAATGATGCACTGTACCAGAGTTAGCTCAAAGCTAATTTACATCTGCAGGAACCCCACAATCAAAACATACAACAGCACAACAACAAAGAGTACAAAGCAAAAAAAGAACACAGAACACATTATGCAAAATACAAAATACAAAGCTACACACAACAGCACATCACATACACCCACACACACATGTCAACTAGAAATTAATAACGTAAACTTAAAAGCAAGACTACCTTCACTAATGAGAAGACCATAGATGAAATTTAGATTCAGTGGTTACAGAGCTGAGTGGTTTTTAGCAGATTTTTAAAATTTGATTTTGAACGTATTGATGGATCTGCAGCTCTTCATATCATCAGGTAGGACATTCCTCCGAGTTGTGGCTTTCACAGAGAAAGCTGTCTGTGCAAATGCAGTACAATGAAATGTGTCAGGTTATGAAATTTTACTGGAACCTGCCAGTGAATTAGAAACAAGTATTTTCTGTGACCATGGAGTCACCAGAACATGAAAATCAAAGCATTTAAAAGGGCCCTTGTAATAATAATAATCTTTATTGATAGATTATTATACCCCAAGTTACAAAGTGCTTCACAAAGGTACCAAAATAAAACAAATATAAACAGATAAAACCAATTCAGTGTAAGCAAACACTCTTGTTTTCATCTGGGCCTCTGGAACAGGTAAAAGACCTCTGCCAAAGTACACACTAGCTCATACTGTACTAAGACGTCCGAAATATAGCAGGGAGAGAGGCCATGAAAAGCCTTAAATGGGAATATCTTAAAATCAGTTCTAAAACATACTGGGAGCCAGTGTAAAGAGGCTGAAACAGGAGTGATGTGATCATGTCTCTTGGTTTTGGTTCTGTACAATCTGGAGTCGATCAATACAGTTTTGGTAAAAAGGCTGTTGCAGTAATCCAGGTGTGATGAGATGAAAGCATGTAATATGGTCTCTATGTCTTTAAAAGTTGAAATAGATCGTCTTATTGTAATATTTCTAAGATGAGAAAAACATGATTGGTAAACTGTTGGTTCAGCTGTCCAAGTAAAGTATTGGTTTTATGATGCTGATGCAGAAATTCTTTGTTGAGAATCTGTTCATACATGACACAACTGTTTCAGATGACAGTGCAATTTGCTGTTAACTGGTACTGGAGGAAGTGGTCAAGGCCACTCTGTAGCACCCGAAGAAATGTCACTAATTAAATAAAACTCTCTCTGATTACAGACGGTAATAAATGGCATCTGCACTTTCAACTGATGCACTTTTGATAATGTAAGACAATAAACAGGTGTGTCTTCTGTTTATTATAAACAAAAATGCATCACTTCCTTTGCAGCACTATTATTTTGCATTTTTTTTATTTGCCACAAAACACCATAGATAGAATAAGTCATGCATAAGCAACTTAAGTCAATGTCTTTGTCACATCTTTATGAGTGAATTAAAACACGGGCAAAAATAAGACGTAGATAATCGGAATAATATGATATTTTACAACAAAAAGTCATCACATAGAGCTATAAAACATTAGAGACAATAATGTTCTGGTATGTGGAGATATGAGCTACTGCCGTTAGCTTTTTAAACCTCTTTCGGTTAGAGAAGAAGTTGCTGCTGATGTGTGAGAGAAGTCTGGTTTTAGACTGTGTGACTATGCATGGACACTTTTTTACTGTTTGTTTTTTTTTTGACTTTTGCATTCTCTACAAATTCTCTACAACTGTCTCTCTTCCTCCCTCTCTCTGTTGTTAGTCAGCGTCACATTATTAGGTCAGCCTGCATACTTGATTTGATAGGTTTTGTTTTCTCGGAAACAAGTGGGAGCACTGGTCAGGTAGCATACCTGTGTATGTGTGTGTGTGTGTGTGTGTGTGTGTGTGTGGTTGTTTACACCGAGAAATATATGTAACAGGTGATAATGTGTGTCTATATTTAGATGCTGTCTGGTGTTGTTATTATACTCTAAGGTGAAGCTTATGATTCACAAACAAAGGCTGAATTTTTTCAGTAGAGAAATGAAAACAAGAACCTGCAAATGAAGCAGAAAAAAAAGGTGATAGACTTGCTAGATAAGAGAAGAATCATGAAAACTAAAGAAAACAAACTGGGAAAGAAATGGGAAGAAAGAACATGGGGATAGCTATGAAAGCGTTAAACGAACAAAGAAAGCATGTCGGTCAGGTGCTGCAGTCAAACTTACCAGTTATGTAACAATAGTCAACACCTCTGGGGCTTTGACACAATTAACAAGTGTCCTTCGAACCTGTAATAACTGATTTTTGGTCACTCGAGGGCAGCAGACAAAAAAAGCAGTAAACACAACACTGATATATTATCTCCTTTTAAGTTGATATAGCACACTTGCTAGCAAACAGTTGCCTGTTTATAAATCCATTAGACACAGACAAGTAGTAGCATACATTTGGAGTCGTATTACTGGCCGCCTAAAGAATTTAAGTCCAATATTAACTTCCCCTTTTAGCTCAGTTTCTACTCCTGAGGGAAATATCTGGCTCTTTAGCTGTTAAATGCTCCACTATAGTCATCAGCTTGTTGCTAACTTTGTCTGTCTGCCATTAAGCGATGGGTAGGTAGCGTACAGTAGGTTTATCAGAACTTTTCCCACAGAAAACAGCTGCCTGCTTGGCAGGAAACAATGCTAATGAGAGCAATCTAAAACTATAAAACCAAAACAATGAGCTGAAAGACACTAAAAAGCTGATGGGAACTGATGAGTGGGGTAATAATTATTTGTGGGTTCAACACTACGAGCGACCCCTTTCACATTTCATAATAGTCATTTGATCTTTTGTTAATGTAAACACATTTTCTATAGCAGCTTTAAGTCCAGCAGTTGTATTCAAATCTGAAATCAACAACATAACGTGTAAGCCAAGCAGATTTTTATCTTACTCAAATACCTCTTTTATTCTCTCAGCAGGGTACATTCAAACACAACTAATTTTAATATATTTTAATATCTAAAACAAAAGCACCATAAGCTCACAGTCAATTCAAATCTTGACAATCAGATTTTGCAGCCTGTATTGATATACTTGCACATTCTACAGCATATTTTCCTTTATTAAAATTATGAATAAGTGCATCTAAACATGGGCATCAAACAGCAACATACAGCCTGTATGTAGCCTGGCAGTCAAAACTCAGGGTATAATAAGTCTTTATAACTGTGGCAATAATTAAACATTATCCAGTATTTTTTTGTAGATGTTTAACATCACAAAAATAATAGAAAATAAAATATATAATAAATGTTAAAAATACAAATCTAAATATGTTTTAAATAAAAATAATGACAGAAAAACTGTTTTTCTTGAGGAATAACTCCAAATGATGAATCAATTATCAAAAATAGTTGGTGATTTATTGAATAGTTGGTGACTAATTGATTAATTGGCTAATCCTTGCAGCTCAACATCAAACACAAGTTATTTTAATTGGGTAATTGGTAATAATATTGGAATGATCCTATTTCATATGGCGGTCATGTAGAAGTGTGTCATACTGTATATTATGTTCACACGTATTTCTTATGCAAATGTCCAGGTGCAGCAAAGGGGGAAAAAAAGGATAATGTCCTTTGTTACACCCACAGAAAGCTAGTGACGGTCTCCTACCATCATCCCTGCCAACCAACATACAAAACAGCCCAGGTGGAGCTGTTGCTCAGTTAAAGACAAGAAGAGCAAAGGTGCAGCGAATTAAAGCCTGCTTGTTCCTCCAGTTTTTAGTCATCACCATTCGTCACATAAAGAGTTTCGATCTGTTTCAGGGCAGATTCAAATAGTTTCAATTAAAATAACTGTTTAAATAAGTTAATTTTTTTCTTAATTTGACATTGTGTATTGTTCTATATTGCATTTTTTAAGCATGTGTGGTTACATTAATGTTTTCCCTCTGCCTGTGAGCTGTACTTTGGTGTCTCCATTTGTACTACTGCTTTCATTTGTATGTACTCCGTATTCATTTATTTTATAATACCATAGCAAATAAGGGAAACACATACAAAGGATTAACTGAAATAAAGGAATTCCATTTAACAGAGATTCATTTTGTTTAACCAAGATAATAAAAACTTTATCAGATAAGGCTGGCAGATGGAACTGCTGCCAGGCCGAATAACAACATAACACAACTCCAACATAACACAAGGTGGTGCAAGTAGGTAGAGTGAGGCCTCCTGGCTGCCAGGATGGGCACGTCTTTTATAACCTGTTGGGCAACGGTGACCAGCTGCCTCCACTTCCCTGATGGCCTCCAGCTCCACCCAACCAGGAACCTGCAACACTAAAAGACACACACAACATAGCAACGCCACAACACACACAAGCCCTGGCAGAGGGCACAATATACAATTCACAATATATTACACTGGTTCCTTTAGTTTAGATAGTTTTCTTGTAATTATGACATACTAAGTCATAATTATGAGATGCTAAGTCATAATTATGAGATATTTTCTTGTAATTATGAGATAAAGTCATAATTAGAAGATAGTTTTTCCTAATTATGAGATACTATGTCATAATTATGGCCTCCATTTTTTTTTTCATTGGTGACTGCGATGCGCTTCCATAGTAAAACACAACGTGCAGTTTTATTTTGAGCAACCTATGATGTTTTTTTGTTTGTTTGTTTTTATCTGTTTCACTGACGCAAAAGACCAAATCATACGAATATCAACGGGAGATCTTGATTTTTTTGACGCCAACTTCCTCCTCCGGGGCAGACGGCGGCGGTAGTGAGCTCGCTACCGCAATTTAGAAACCAGAAATAAAAGACCCGAAGAAGAAAACCCGGAATTGATTCGTATTTCATTCAAGTAGATACTTGCTTAGTTACTACAGAGATCTGTGGTTACGGTTTCCTCTTTTAGGGCAATATTTCGGACATACCGACCACCGTTTTAACAAACCGCTGAACCGCATAACTACAGCCGTTATGGCTACACGGAAGAGATTTCTCCCCGGTGATAACGGCGAGCAGGACGGACTGTTGACCGCTTGCAAGCAGACCAAGGCGGGTGGCAAGAGACACGTAGCCGCCGTGATCTTGGCGAGGGGAGGAAGCAAAGGGATCCCTTTGAAAAACATCAAAATGTTAGCCGGGGTCCCGCTCATTGGATGGGTGGTGAGGGCTGCTGTGGACTCCGACATGTTTGACAGGTAGATGAGAAAATAATAAAGATACTGTTGTATGAAGACAACCCTAAAATTGGCTCCAAATATCCTTTAAACAGAGTGCTTAGCTTATTTATATATATGTGTATGTATTCATGTTATATAGCTCGTATTACAGTATTTATGTTCTGTGTATAAACCCGTTTCACCTTTCATTTTGGCCTCATTAAAGGACAAGTTCACGGTTTTTCAAGTCTGTCAGGTGCTGAAATGAACACTGAAACAGGTTTTTCTTGCTGTAATCATTCCTCCTGTTCATACTGGCTATTAGAAGATCCCTTCATTATGCATTTACAATGTATGGGGAGCCAAAATCCTTTTCATTTAGTGCAAAAATGCATTTAAAAGTGTATCTGAAGCTTATGTGAGGCTACAGCAGTCTGAGTTAGTCATATCAAGTGGATATCTGACACACTTACAATATCCACAAGCCTCCTTCTGACCAAAAATGAATTAAAAGTTTATCTGAAGCTAACATGAAGCTTCTTCAGTAAAAGCTAGTAGATATCTTTCAACGTTACAGTCTTTATAGTGCCATAGTCCCTATTTTTGTTACTATACTTCCACCGCAACTCAACAGGGAAACACAAAGAAGGAATTTTACGCTAAAAAGACTGTAAATATAATATTTATAATAATAACACACCTGTATTTTCTTAGTGTGTGGGTATCAACAGACCATGATGAGATCGAGAAGGTGGCAAAATCCTGGGGTGCAAAGGTGCACAGGAGGAGTCCTGAAGTTTCCAGAGATTCTTCTACGTCACTGGAAACCATCCAAGAGTTCGCCAGGCTCAACCCAGGTACGCTGACTAGTGTTTCCTCTTGGATGTTTTTCAGCAGCGAGGGCAAAGGTTTTTTGTTGTACCTGGGTGGTGCGCATGTGCTGCTGGCGTCGGAGTGAATATCAATAGGTAATTTAATGATATGAAATAGAATGACACTTAACTGCATAACAACCTTTAGAACATATTTATTGACATCTATTTATTCATACATAATGCCTCTTTGACCCTCTACTTACAGAAGGTACTGTGTATTAGCCTCAGTGGCAAAGTTTGCGGCCTGGCTGAGAGCACTTAACTTTTTTTGTTGTTTTCTTTTTAAAGAACTCTAAGACTCTGTCAGGGAAACTCACCCAGAGAGAAACTAAACAATCTCTGATTTAAGATATTAACTGTCTTACCCTACTCACAGTTGAGGAGTCTCACAGCTCACTCTGGAGATGGGCACTCTGAGGGCAGTAGCCACCAGCTGGCTAAGCCAAGGGTAGAGCTTCATCATACTGGGATGCCAGTTTCCCCATTATGGTGAGGTGGTCCATATCCTGAAACACATAAAACACAGACAGTGGGACAACATTAATCCTCAGTCCTCTTTCTGCAGAAGCCCCCTATTAATTGTGACTCACATTTTACCTGCAATACTCCAGTTAGCAAATGATGCTTGTGCGGCGACCATGCTTACAGTACAGGATTTTCTGGCTGCAGCAGGAATTTTGTGGACAGGGTCTTGAGATTTCCTATATTGACAGCATCATCCTCCTTGGCTGTGTGGGGTCCCAGCACGTAAAAGGCTCCCATGATGTTCAGGTTCTAGGACCTTCTGTTCAAGCTGTCTTGGAGGCCATCCAGATGAGACCCCATCTACCTAAACATGGCACAAAAAAGAAAATGAGTAACTAGTCTGATTGGTTGATTGAAACCTTTATTTCCACAGGGAGACAAACTGAGACCAGAAATAATTTACATATATACACATATACATTATATACAATGGAAAGACTTATATGCACCCAGGTGTGGTCTCAGTGTCACAGGTTGTTCGTTCAAACTGCCACAGTGTTATCTCAACTTTACTTTGTGTTCTGTTGAATCAGTGATGAAACACTATCCTGCATCCTGTTCCACTTTCATGTTGTGTTGACTTTGTTTTCGCAGAGGTGGATGTCATATGTAACATCCAGGCTACGGCCCCGTGTCTCCATCCATTCCACGTGAGGGAGGCCTTGGAGATGATCACGCTGGGGGGATTTGATTCGGTCTTCTCGGTGGTCAGGAGGCACCAGTTCCGCTGGCAGGAGGTCAAGAAAGGATGTAAGTCAACAGATGTGGGACAGTTGTTACAGTGCACCAAAAATAGTTCCACCTATTTTTAACAGCACAAAGAACTGCAACTATTATATTCATTATCAATTAGCAATCTGACAGTTTTTTTCTGAATTAATTGATTCATTGTTTGGTCTATAAAATGTCAGAAAATGATGAAAAATGGCGATCCCAAAGCCCAAGATGCAACCTAAAATGTCTTATTGTGTCACAACAAAGAGTCCATTCAGTTTACTATCATAGAGGACTAAAGAAACCAGGAAATATTCACATTTAACCACATAATTTTGGCACTTTTTCTTTAAGAAAATGACTCAAATGATTAATTGATCAAAATAGTTGGCAATTAATTCTCTGTTGATTGACTAATCACTCAAACAACTAATCGTTGCAGCTCCAATATAATTCACAGTCACAGTTTTTTGCACGCAGCACCTCGACAAACTACATGGGTGTTTTCATTGTGGTTCTTTGTTGTAACCTTTAGTCATGAAGTAACCTGTTGCACCAGATTCATAACATTCATGTTATGCGGCATGAATCGTTATCTCCAAATTGTTAGGTGACAGATGTCAATCAACGCCCACATGGCAGACATCAAAGCTACTATAAGTCTTCAAATCTTATTAATGTAGCAGTAATATCCGAATTGGCTACTGAGACCATAATGAGTTGTTGAACTAAATTACTTAGTATTATTAGAGAGAAGTTAACACTTTTTGAATTGGAGCCAGCGTCTAGCGGCAGTCGGTGGCATTGCACCTCATTGTACTCTCACATTGGCTTCAGCCTCAAGCCGTAACCGGCAGCTGTTTTTGTCAACGCAGCCTCTCCATGTGAATAAACTGTAGATGCAAAATAACATTTGTTGAAGCAGCGTATTGTAGAACGGACCTTTAACCCTTACCTTGCTCCCTCCTTCTAGCTGATGAGCTTACCAAACCGTTTAATCTGGACCCGGCCAACCGGCCGCGGCGTCAGGACTGGGATGGAGAGCTGTGCGAGAACGGTTCCTTTTATTTCACCAAGAGAGACCTCATATTGAACGAGGGACTTTTGCAGGTAATTTGTCAGCAAAATAAACTGCAGTATCTCATAATTTTATGTCTACATAATTCTTTTCAGTTCTCCTAAACATGTCAGGTTTACAGTTTATCATCTGCCTCCTTTAGTTACACGTTGAATGTAGATTTGAAAGGCTGTAACTCACCATTTCTAGTTATATCAGTGATTTTAGTGGATTTTTTTTGCGCATTCACATTTTAAATGACCTCTTCTTTTACCTCATGCTCCCTCTGTTATCTCTCTGTTTCCCCTCTCTTCAGGGTGGCAAGGTAGGCTACTACGAGATGCTGCCAGAGTACAGCGTGGACATAGATGTGGACATCGACTGGCCTGTGGCAGAACAGAGGGTTCTCAGGTAACATACATTCAAACATGCTCAGCACCTAGTGGGCTGAAAAAGATATTACACAACCAGTGACAAACCTTTGCAGCCAGATAACTATTTGTGACGACAACCAGCTTGTAAGTGATCGAATGCTTTACGCCCCGACAGATGCAGAAGTCAGTTTGATGATTTATGCCATTTCACAAATGTTGACTAGATAATAGAGCTGCAACAATTAGTCGATTAATCAATCGTCAGAAATTTCATCAGCAGCTATTTTAAATAACTGATCATTCAAGCAAAAATGCAAACTATTTTGCTGTTTTTCCTTTTCATATGTGACAGTTGATTGAATATTTAATATTTTAGACTGTTAGTAACTGTGTAGACTGTGTCCTTCTAGTCTTTCCCCATCTCTAACCACATGTATGTTTCTCTTCTTTTTATCATTTTCCTGTGGTACTTGTTCTATTTGTCTATACGTCCTCCACTTCATGAATATTTGTTTTTCAAGTGTAGTCAGATAAAAGGCTCCGACTTTCATTTGCATTTATATGTTTGTCTGTTTCTTATCCATTTGCATGTCTTTATTATACACTGGTAGTTGAGAACAGATGGTTTTGATAAGACACTCATCCAATTTCTGCTTCTTCCCACAGGTATGGTTACTTCGGTCGCGTCACGCCTGAGGTGGTTCGGCTGATGTTCTGTAACGTATCCGGATGTTTAACAGAAGGAAGGATCTTTTTGTCTGTATCTGGAGAGGAGATGGTGTCTATTAATACCAGAGACACCACGGGCATCCGCATGCTGCAGAAAGAAGAAGTGGAGGTTTGATTTTTCACTATAAGAAGCTGTTGAATTGGCTCGTATCGTCCTTTATCGCCAACGCTGCCCTCTTTCTTGCACCAACAGGTCATTCTGCTGACCTCCAAAGAGGACCCAGTGGCTCAGTCACTGGCTGACAAACTGGCCAAGAGGACGGGCTGCCAGGTCATTGAGGTGGGAGAAGAGCCTCTGAATGATTTGAAGAAGATAGTGGAGGCCAGGAAGCTGGACTGGAAGGACGTGGCGTACATGGGTAAAGCAGCTAATCATTTACAGTAATATAGTGTTGATCAGGAAATTAGTCAATAGTTTCATTCACAAAGATTTTACCAAAGAGTAAAAAGAATTTCACACCACGGCTGCCAAAAATTAGCAGACAAATTGTGTCAGTAGTCATGTTAGAGGCCCCAAAACAATTGGAAAATGTGCTGACGATGTGTCATCAGAACAGCACTGTACTGTAACAGAAATCAAGAAGTTAGATGCTAAAAAAAAAAGTCATGTCTAATGTCTAATGTTGTGACTAATATGGGAGCCGGTCAAGGCATGTGACAGTCATAGAGATATTAGAGGAGAGAATATTATCGCCTACAGTAGTTGATATTAGACTGTCAGGTGCAACAGAAGATAAAACTGGACAGAAACCTGCAGAAAGAGGCAGCCGTTTACAACAAATACTGAAATGTAGAAGTTTGTGTGCTGAAATATGCCAAGAAAAATCATAAAATCTAAAAATAAACCTCTCAGTAAATTGGCAAACTATAATGATGATGATATAGGGCAACAGAATATAATTTTTGCTCTAAGTTTGTTCCAGTTATACATTTTATTTAATTTCGTTATCATATTTAAAATTATTAATTCAGATTAAAGCATTATGATTTCAGTTCAAATGAGTGTTTTGCACTGTAGAGAAAGGCAGACTGTCTGTTCACGACTTGTCCAACAGGCTTCTAAGCCTGAAAATTCCCACAAATTCCCCTAAATCACTCGTATCTTGCTATTTCAGAATGAATCTGTCTGTACAGGTGCTTCTACATATGTGTATGTAAATTATGTTTATCTTTCCTCCTCTCAGGTAATGATAAGCCGGATGTACACTGTCTAAACCTGGCAGGGTTGAGCGCAGTACCTGCAGATGCTCCAATGGTAGCCGTTAACGCTTCAAAGTACACCTGCCACAGAGTCGGGGGACAGGGAGCCGTCAGAGAGTTCGCTGAGCACATTCTTCTTCAGAAAGAAAAAGCAAAGTCTGCAATGAAGTAGGACCGCATCGGCGGCAGCAGCTTCTGATTTTAAAGGAGAATTTCAAATGAAATCTACATGGAAGGGTTTAAGAGTTAATAGTGATATTATTTAAGATGCATATCTAGATTTAGGATTGATTTAAATAATTCACTCTGTTTACAATCAAGTTTTTTGGGATTACTATGCATGTTCTTAAATAGTTTTCAGAAAAGAAGGAATTTAAGTAACGCTGTGAATATTAGGAGTCAGAATTTATGGCATATTTGACAAAAAACCAACCGAGGTTTGTCATAGCAGTCGGGGCTTGAGGCAGAATTCTCCTTGTTGGCTGAGATTGAGCATAAATGACATAAGATATTGATTTAGCATTGATAGACAAAACACCTCACCACCAAAACCCAAAATACTACACTAGAAACTGCTATCACTCTTGTCTTTTAAAACAAGGACCCAAGAAGTAATACTAGAAAAAGGTCCGCTCTTTGTAAAGCAGTAAACTTTAAGTTTTATGATCTACAGTACCAGTTAAGTTCTGTTAATTTAAAAAAAAAAAAAAACAAAAAAACACCAAATAGGAATAGAGATACAACTTTTTAATATTTAAGAGTAACTTGGTATTTTATACACGAGGTAGCGTTTTAAACCAAAATATAATACAAAGTCAATGTCCAACAAATCACTTTTTGACAAATCTTCTGTTCTGTCCGAACCTTTAAATGTCACGTCTTTGTAAAACTGATTGTACCTGTCATGCTGTATGTACCCATTTGTTTATTTTGCTCATGTGCCGTTAAAGTAATAGTTTGACACTCAGCGTATTTGCTTTCTTGCTGAGAGTTAGACGAGATAATTGATACTACTGTCATATCTGTATGTTCAATACAAGACAGAAGCCTTATGGAAGCTTTGCTTAGCATACAGACTGGAAACAAAGGGAAACAGTTAGTCTGACTCCGTTAAAAGTATCAAAATCCACCTTCCAGCATCTCTAAAGCTCACTAATTAACATGTTCTATCACGCTTAGGGTTTTATTCCAGTCAAACAAACAAGATATAACATGTATATAATATGCAGGTGGATTTTGTTACCTTTGGTCAGAACCAGATTAGCTTTTCAAGGTTTCCCCTTGTTTCAAGTCTTTATGTTAAGCTAATCTTTACCGAACAAAGAGAGTGGTATCAATTTTCTAATCTCACTCTCGGGAAAATATCTAACTATTGCTTGAACCTGCAATTATGATATCTGCACACAGAACATGAAGGCAGCATAAAGCTAAGTGCGATTGAGTGCCTGTTGCAGCGTGGAAACTTCCTGGTTAGCAGGATTCCTGAGGATTAATTTTATAACTGCCGATTGAGTTATTAGAAAGTGGCCTGAAAAAACCAGTTTATTGTAACCTGGTTTGCTCTTTGATCTTGTGTGTTCAGGTGAACGAGGTCTTTTGCGGTGTCATTAAGTCAGTGAACCTGTGTGTGAGCTCTATTTATTTTAGTACGGGGTATGGCAATATTTAATTCTGTGTGCTGTTGTTTCTATTATCCTCCTCATAGGTGCTCGGTTGATTGTTTTGTTTTGATTACACTGTTTACTTGTCATTTCACTCTTTCATGTAATTTTATTTCATTTTGTTTTATTTGATAATTGTGTATTATTGATTTTGTTTGAATCATTTTCAATGAAGTTGTCCATTGAAGATGAGAGAGAGTCTTGGTCTTATGTTTTTAATATGCAGCAGTTGGCTTACCAGAACTTATTCAGCATGAACACCAAACAACAATTTTTGAATCCCTTAAAGTAATAGTTTGAAAATACATTTATTTGCTTTTTTGCTAAGAGCCAAATGCGGAGATCAATACCATCGTCATACCTGTAGCTACATATAAAGCTACAGCCAAGAGACGTTTTAATTTTTAGACAAACAGAAGTGTAAAAATGGTAAATTCTTTCTTGGCTGAGACTTCCTGGAGTCTTCTTGTCGCTGTGATTCAACTTTGCTGAGACTCTAAGAAGTCACCAGTCCAACTAAGAAACAGTCCCAGCATGTAATTTATTATGATATTAATAAACTCCAACATTCAAGGGTCCAGTGTGTAGGATTTAGTGGCATCTAGTGGTGAGGTTTCAGATTGCAACCAACTGATAACACCTCCCCTTCCAAGCGCTTTGGAGAACCTACAGTGGCCACGAAACTCGTGAAAAAACACTACTGTAGAAACATGGCGGTGCAACATGGAAGAGAACCTGCTCCCTCTGTAGATATAAAGGGCTCATTCTAAGGTAATGAAAACACGACTATTCTTAATTTCCAAGTGATTATACACTAATTAAAACATACTTACACACTGGTCCTTCAACACTAACATACAGGAGGTAATCCAAGCAGCAGAAACCTATGAAATAAATTTAAATTGATTGAACAACATAGTAAAATGATAGAAATAAGTTATTTAAAAACAGAAAAAGACTGACTTCGACTTTGTACAACACTGTAAGTCAAGATGTTGTGATATGTAGCACAACATACTAGCTAAGCACTACAGTGGCATCTGCCTTACACAGAACGACTCTCTGGAGACTGAAAACGTGATCACAGTCTTTGGAGCTGTTTCTAAACAAACTGACTTGACTGCAACCTTTGGTGGTGAAGGAACGTGTCACCCAGTGGCCACGATGGGTGGCTCATTGATGTATTTTAAATAGTTTTTGGACAACAATGGAGGTCTACAGCACAGAGGAATACTGTAAGATATATCAGGCTTCGGATACACACATAATACTTGTAAACAGATCAATTAATTGTTGGGTTGGCTCCAAACATGAGATTTGAAAATTGCCAGCCATATCATGTAAATATCATGTTATTTCTCCTTTCCTGTCATCTGTCAGTGACTGTAGTTTGACATTTATTTGGAGCTCGTAGAAAAGGCCACTGTCATTTCTGTTAGGGAGGAGCGCTTGCTTTGGTGTGTCATTAATATGCCAATTGTGTGTGGCATAGTATGTGTTTTGAAAAGATACAGGTTTGGAGACAAATAAAATTATGTACTTAACTGGGTGGGGTAACTCATGTTACAAGACGTGAAAAAAAAAAATCACTTCGTTCATGAAAGAAGCACCGATTATCCTTCTGGTGTTTATTTTAATCTGATCGCTGAACCTGTTTGTGTGTATGCTTGAACTTTTACTGCACCGGGTGAACTAAATGTCCTCACAGTGCATTGATGATCTTCTGATGTTAAAAAATGCTTTGCATCATCTTTTAATCCTAAAGTATAGTTATGTAGTTTTTAACGTTTCTTATTCAAAGCTCTTTTTCTTTTTTTTTTTGGCCAACAACCACTGGTTATGCTTATATACATAATCATAACAGTATCCATGTTTCTGATTGCGTGCAGGCGTGTCTTGAATCTTGAACATCAGAGCCACTGATGTCTGTACCGACTGAGTTACCTCAACAGGTGAGAATGAACAGCGAAGTTTGGTTTCTGGCTGTTTGAACTCTGCCGCATTTGCATTTACATTCACATGAGTGTCCTGGTTTTTAAGTCTTATCCTGTTTTTGACCATATTCTGGATATGGCATTTACATGGAAGACAAGACACCTGGTTTTTAACATCCCTGTTTACATGATTCTAACAGTATCCAGGTTTCTGATCTGTGTCCAGCTCTGTCTTGATTCCTCAACATCTCAGCCGCTCAATAACATGTTTACATGTGACAGTATTCTGGTTTCTATTGGAGTACTCCAGGTAGCAAACCCAGGTTTCTCAAAAACCAGGATAAAGGATTATTCAGGTTTCTGAAAGGTGTTTACATGTGGAACACATAACTGGGATACTCAAAAAACCTGATGATAACCAGGATACTTGTGGGCATGCAAACACACTCAGTGTGACTTTGTATGTGCAAAGTAATGATGTTAAAATCAAAACATTTATGTTTAGCCTACATGTTTATCATCCTTTCAACGCTGCAACGCTCTATCGTCTTCCTTTCTAGGCCTAACTATTAACAGTTGAAACAAGGCAACTCGTTAGCCATTGGTGACGGAGAAAATAAGATTGACTGGCCAAATACATATTCATGGCCAAATTGAAAGCTGTAACTACATTTAACGCCAAGTAATCATTGTAGTTGGATGTGGAGGGAAAGTAAAACAAGCTGCAGTAGCTTAATCAGCACCACAGGGGTCTGGACAGCTCCGCTTCAGGCTAACCAGGGTTAAATCATTTCTGTGGGTTAAATACTGTATATACAGTGATAACCCATGTATATTAGCCCAGAATAGTTAGCCCTAGGTTAACAAATAATAGGTCTTATAATAGCAATAATAGATAAAAGGAAAAAGACCTGTACATTGATGTTAATCATATTGAAAACATCATGTTTATGTGGTTGAATGGGTTGATGAAGAGTAGCTCTATTCTACAAAGATAGATTCCCTAATATTATATTGAAGTGGATGAGATTGCACAGGTGTTGGCTTTACACATCATCACACCATTGAAGAACAACAGTGTCAGGCCCAACATAATCTACGCAGCCTACTGCTGGAGCTCTAGTTGATAGGGTTGATTATGCATTGATTAATAATAAGTACTAATAATGAGATCTGACATTTAGACACCATCTATGCATTCTGGCATGGTACTCCTGATCTCTGATAAACTCTATAAGTAACAAGCAAAATGACTTTTTGTTTTCTCAAGCTAATGGGTTGATTAACTCATTATCTTGAGATAACGGCATTAAAAAATTGCAAGCATGGCTATACTGGGCTTGCGTAGCTTTCCTCCTTTTTTAGATGTATTTTAAAGTTTAAACTGTTTAAATTGGCTTTTTCTTTGTTTTTGCTTTTTACTTTTAATGTAAAGCACTTTGAACTACATTTTGTGTATCAAAGGTGCTATTTGAACAACAATTATTCTTATTATTGTGAGTTTTACTTTGTGTGTGTGTGTTTAGGGTAGAGGGTCAGGTTACTCATTTGCCTACATTTTCCACAGATGTAACAAAACTTCCCCCTGGTGTTCAAGCTACTAAACTACAACAGAGGAATAGAAAGGTGTATCTGTTACACTAGAAAAGAAACAAATACTCTTCTCCATAAACACTTAAAAGCGAAATATCTGTAACTAAAAAAGATAAATTATTGTTTTAATTTTTCTTTTTTTAGCATGACGTTTCCTTAAGAAAGAGTTATATGTTGTGAATTAGACTAATATAAAAAATTACTCAAATAATAACAATAATAATATAATAGCATAGAGTCTAAATTCATGCTGACAATTATTCTGTAAAACTACACCACAATATTTTTTCTTTTTCTAATAGTTTTGTATCTTTTTATAAAATAGTGTTTTCATGTGCATATAATGAACAAAATGAAAGCTAATCATAATAATAATAATAGTTATTGCATGAATAATATTCAAATACAAATGTCTTATCAGAAAATGTGATTGTTTTAATAAAAGATCAGCAAATCATATAAAATACATTGTTTAAAACAGAACAGAACGTTTTGAGAACCCAACAATGAATATTTATAAAGCACATAGCAAAAAAATGACCAGGAACCTTAATACAGAGCAATTACAAGTAGGTACAGTAAGAGAGAAGAAGAAACATGTCATAAAAACAAATAACTTTCAGGTGTTCGGTCACTCTGTCATGTTAACTGGTGTGATAACCAGTGGCCCGTCGTTCTTTCCAGATTTATTCGTACAGGGGCTGAAGAACGGGTAGATGCATTCAGTGAACGTGTCATTGAAGGTGTAGATGTGCATTTTAGCGTCAACGTTGTAGAAAGACACCTGAGGAAAAGAAATAAGACAATATAGCATGTGATGCTACTGCAATGAGATGCCACATTTATACTGTATTTCCCATACTGCACCTGTCCTTTCTCAAAGTCAACAAATATCCCAATCTTATGGGGTCGGAGGTTCAAATGGACGTCTGTGGAGGGCTCAGTGCGAAAGGCATACTTGTTCCTGAGGAGAGGAAGGAAAAGATAGTTCATGTCTGCCACATTTATCACCAGGTGGCTATTTAACAGCATGTTATCTCTCTTTTTTCAGTATTTCATTATTATATTATATACTATACACCCTACTTAACTCCAGAATTGAGCAAAAAAACAACATATTTTCAAGAATTCAAAACAATTTTATTTAAAAAGAAATCCATAATTTAAAAAGAATGGACACCAGCAGAAGAAATATTAATCCTGTCATCCTGTTTTTCATCGCTGTATTTCTGTAATGTTGCTATTTTGGACTGTTCTGTACACACATAATACTGAACACGTTAAAGGGTTTTTTGGGGTGTGTTTTTCCTTATTAGAATTGAGGGTCTAAGGATAGAGGGTGTTGTATTGCTGTACAGACTGTAAAGCCTTCTGAGATATTTGGGCTTTACAAATAAAAATGACTTGACTATATTTATATCGGACTTTTCAAAAGCAAGTGTACAAAGTGCTTCACAGGTTAAGGTCCTTTAGATAAAGCATTTAAGGTTTTCTGTCTTTTCTTTCTTTTTTGTTTTTTAAAGCATTATGCAATTAAATTATGACCTTACCACTGTTCTGACTGGCTTTATTACAGTACATAATGATCAATACATGTAGATGAACGTGGGTGAAATCACATTTGGTGTCAGTAGCAGTTTGATCCATTTAACATGCAACATTTTTGGGTTGACTGATAACTGATGGCAAAACTCACTTGTCTCTCAGGCTGAGGAACCAGTATCCGTTGCTTGGGGTAATTTCAAACTTCCCCTTCCTGTTGATTGATTGCCTGGCTACCCCCAGATCCCAGTCTGTCTTCCCACCCACCTGCACCTGTTCACAGGGATTACGAAATATTTATGAGATCAAACGCAAAAACATATGAAAGGTATGGAAGGCGTATAGCTATTTTTGGTCATGTTTTGTTAGCTTGTGATCATTATCTAATTATGACTTAAAGTTGCAACTTAAACACAAAAATAACACAATGTTTTTTATAAGACTCAAGTAAACAACTTCATCATGTCAAGATGACATTGTGATCATAAAAAAACACAATTTTGATAAAATCATCTTTACCCGTGTTCTCTTTGACCAGATATACCAGAAATGTCTTCTCTTGTTTTTGCAGCCAAAGTAATTGTTGTGTAATTTAGCTTTTTGTAAATTAACACATACTTCATATACTGTACCTATATACGTAACATGCTTTTTGTGAATTTTTGTTATTTATATACTGTTACATTGTCTGATGTCAATATAACAGTAATGTGAGGTGAATGTATGTAAAATGCTCCCTTCAAGTCAAAAGTCAGGGCTTTAGCCTGCTCCTGGAACTGATGTCAGATTGTTCGTGCGTGCTGACAAACAGACATGGGTTGTTCACATTGTCTACTCACATATTTCAGATTGGATTTTGGTTCGAACATGTATGGATGTATTTTAGAAGCTGACATTTTGAGTACAGAAGGAGAAAAAGTTGTGAAATCCTACTACTGTACTGTTTCATACTTTGTTTACATAGCCTCTGGAGCCGGCAGAAGCCTGCCAAGGGGCAGCATCTGGAAGCTAACCAATCAGAGCAGAGTGGGCTCATCGGGATGGGGGCCTTAAAGAGACAGGAGCTAAAACGGCCTGTTTCAGACAGAGGCTGAACTGAGGGGCCCGTATAGATAAATAAGAACTGTAAATCATGCAAAGATATTCCAGTAGAGCCCTAAAATATAAATATAGACCTGGAAATCTGCATGATACATCCCCTTTAAAGGGGAGTGCATTTTACCTCCCAGTAGTGTCTCCCAGAGGAAATTGCCTCCCTCCCCAGGACACAGACAACTCTGTCAAACCTCTCTGTGTTGTCTGGAACCAGCTGGTGTCGATCTGCACACCTCACCTGCAGAAGGACAGTTTGTCAGTGCAAAACTTCACATTGACGCAACAAAATTAGTGATGTACAAGGCCAGTAAGGGAAATGATGGACACTTCAGGAGGGCAGCTGCATGTCAACAGGACGACTCGGTCACAATTTTAAAGCCAAGTGAGCAAAACATTTCCAAATTTATTAAGTCTATATGCCTGTAACATAATCCTCCCATGTGATTTATGCAAACATGAAAAAAGGCCCTCCAATTTTGCCTTCCAAAAAGCTAGAACAGACCGAGATTTTAGTCACAATTTTGAGACCAATTTTCAAGATTGTGAAGAAAAATGATGTGTTTGCAGGGTTGTCAGTTTGAGTCCCTGAACTGCCTGGAAATTGAATGATTAGCACTTTATTTTTTCAAAAAGAATCTTGAAAATGTTATGATTAATAAATTAAATTAACTCTCAATGATCAATTACTATATGCTGTAATAATATGTGATGTGTCTCACACTCTTCATGTCCTCTGACAGAATCAATCTGGGATGGGCAGTATTGGAGTCCAGAGTTACATCCACTGTGTTAAAGGAAGACGAAAAAGGTAAAAAATGTTAAATTAAATGTTAAAGTATTTTATATTTAATCATCTCTGCAAGGTGACTTTATGTGTCCTTAATATTTACATTGAATTCAAAACACACCTGCATACTCCTGTATCCTCCTCATCCCTGAAGAAAAAGAAATGTTTCATGAAAACAGGACAAAATGTTGTTAAAACTCACAAATGCAATGCCAATATTTGTGTCATTAACCGGTTTAAGGTGGAATGCTCACTTTATTGTGTGTAGTATACTGGATGTGTTTAACTGTTTAAGGTGGGATGGTTGGTGTCACTCACTGGTTTGTATCTGGATCTCTATTATCAGCAAGTTTAAGGTGGGCGGCAGATATCATTCACTGGTTTATGTATAGACCTTTATCATTAGCCTATTTAAGGTGGAGTGGGAGTTGACACTCACTGGGCTGTGTTCGGACCGGACTGGGTTCCAGTAAGGTGGCAGGAAAACCTAGAGGAACAAGAAGTCATGCATCAGGAGCTAAACACCAATCCATAGTAACGTTTAATTGCACAAATGATACATTTTGTCCCATGTGATTGGTGCCATTTTGTGTGTGCTTTGGAGAAGTCAGGAGTAATATAAATTACTTGCAATTTATAATTTCACACATCAAGATAGCCAGCTCATTCTTAGCTCTACCACCAGAGGGCAGTATTTTTGACAGATCTATTGTAGTGTTTTGCTCAAGGGCATCTCAGCAGAATCTAAACTGCGTTTTTTGTCTTGAAGAAAGGTGGGGTTTTTCATAAAGCAAGATGTGGAGGAAGACCCATGATCCTTTTAAAGGATAAGGCTTTTTTTCTATAGTTTTCTTATTGTCAACAGATCTTATGTGCAGAGCCAAACCAATAATGAATAGATTACTTACAAGTATTGTGTGTGTATTGAAAGCCTGGTATATCTTGTTCCTCTGTGCCATAGACTTCAGCTGTTTTCCAAAAACTATTAAAAACACATCAATGAATTAATAGTTTTTTCACTACAACTGAGGTCTACGGCCCAGAGGAGTAAGCTATATCAGGCTTTACCTACCAGCCATACCCTTTATCTGATTCCCAAAATCAGGAGATAAAGATGGAGATGAAACTGTTCTTTTGTCAAGAGACGGAAATAAATCAACACTGACCACCTTTTGCACATGTTTCTACAGACTCAATGCTTTACAGTAAAAACAGAGAGCTAAAGATCTGAATTTACCAGTTGAATGTCTTCACTGTCATTCATTTATGTTTGTGTTTTGCAATCAAAGACCTGTCTCTGCAATAGTATTCAGCTCTTTCTGGAACCTTTCCACCAGAACTGCCAGCGATCTGTAGATGGTCCCTGTTCCCAGGTCAGAGTTCACCGACACTCCAGACCAGTCTTTGGCAGGTGGAGGACTAGAGAAGATGGGGAAGGTCTGGAAAAATAACCAAAGGTTTGCAGTATGTAAGTATATTAACTCCATGTGAAAATTTCCTCAACCCCTGTATCATCAAATTGAACCTCGTTAGATCCTCGCCAACCTTGACACAGTGTATGTGATCGTCTGATTGGGCAAGCTGGGCAAGCACGCTTTCTCTCCTCCGCAGTTCTTCGACCTCCAGCTCCAGCTGCCGTATCATGGCATCAGCCTGGTGCTCGGCCGCCCTCCGGCTCATCTCCAGCACCTCCATCAGCTCTGCCTGGGAGCGCTCAATGGCAGACACCAGTGCTGAGAACACACATACGCTGCCCGCTGTCTCTCGCTCCACCGCCAACTGGGGACAGATGTGCATGCATGTTTCATGGATTTTATGACTTGGATGTTTCCAGACACTCTACACTTTAAACTTTTTATAAACTTAAAGATGGTGTTACCCCCCAAAACAGACCAAAATATACAGTACAGATTCTGGCTTAGATTTACAAGGTTAGAAAAACAACCTGAAAAGGTAAGTAAAAAAATAAAAACCCTGAAAATTGGGTTAAAATTTCACAAAGGTTAGGAGTAAACCTGAAAATTGGATAAAACCCCTTAAACCAGGCAGAACCCTAGAAAGTCATTATTAAACCTTCCATAATTATTGGTAAAGTCTCAAGAACTATGTAAGAAACCCCTAAAATTACAGAATGAAACCCTTGAAATTTGATAATAGATTTGAAATTTTGGGTACAACCCTGAATACTTCCCTGAAATTTGAGAATAAACCAGCAAATTTAGAGAAACTTGCAATACAACAAGAAATTTGGGTGTAGCCCCAAAAATTTGGGTAAAGCCCTGAAAAAATTTGGGCAAGACTCCTATGATTGTGTTAAATCCAAGAATGGTGTAATAAATACCCCAAATTAGGGATTTAAAACCTCAAAAATTGAATTTTTTACTAGAACTAGACACAAAATCAAAAATTTGGGTTAAACTCAAAAAGTTAGATAAAACATAAAAAATGGAAAATGAGGAGGGAAACAACCTGAAAAATTCAGATAAAACTCTAAAAAGTTGTGAATTAAATTAGAAATTGATAATAGAATCTGGATAAAATCCCAAAAGTTAGGTTGAACCCTGAATATTTGGTCCAATCTCTGAACATCAGGAAAATAAATTTAAGGAAAACTGTAAAAAGTTGTGAATGCAAACAAAAAGTTGGATGTAGTTCTGGAATAAATACACCAAATTAGTGAATTAAAACCTTGACAATTGAAAATAGACTTTTTGGTAAAACCCCATAAGACCTAAAAACTGTAAATATTGAGAGGGAGAATAATGGAGAATTCAGGTAAAAACCGAAAAAAAGAGTTGAGCCCAAAACATTCAAGTAAAAACCCTGAAAGGTCAGGAACACACCTAAAAATTTGGGTAAAACCCCTAAAATTGTATTAAACCCTGGGAATTATGAAATAACTATGGCAAATTAGGAAATTAAAACCTTGAAAATTGAAAATAGACACACATACAAATACAAACAAACACAAATATGCAAAATTGAGAATTCAAATCAGAAGGGAATAAACCATAAAATTGAGATAAAACCCTACAAAGTCTGGAATACATGCACAAATTTACCCTTAATTAGGGAATTAAAACCTTGAAAATTGAAAATAGACTTTTGGGTAAAACCTTAAAAATTGGGTAAAATGATAATGGAAAATTCAAAAAGCCAAAATTTGAATTGGGCCTACAAAAGTGTAAAACCTCTAAAAAGTTGGGAACACACCTAAAAATTTGGGTAAAAGTTGGATGAAACCCTGAAACACAGAGAAGAAAAAAAAGAAAACCTAAAAAAAGTCAGTGACAGTGTGTTTCTGATAAAAATGTTGATAAAGGGATGGCAGGAGGATTTACAGGTTTTTTCACAGAGCTGTGGTATTTGCAAGTGTGTGTGTGCATTCAACGTACCTCCAGTTCATTCACTGACATTCTGATCTCTTCAATCTTTCTGATTCTTTGTCTGATCATCTCCTGGATCTCCTGCTCCGACGCACTCAGCTGAACCTACACACACACACACAAAGCAGCAGCAGCGGCATTAACAATTTTTTATTGCTTTCCATCTAGTGTGATATTATTTTTTGTTTCAGTTAAAGTTACTTTCTGTGTTGTGTCATTAAATTTACTTTGTTTGGCTCAGATTTCGAAACATGAGGAACTTCTTGCTGTCATGGCAACAATCACCTGCTGTAGAGTTGTTCTTCCTCTTCAAAGTCATTGTCTGAATGATTCACTCTAAAAGAATTCTGTTCCTCTGTTTTGTTTTCCTACCTTGGTTTCCATCCATTCAGCTTCAATAGTCACTGTGTCATGATCCGGGTGGTCCTCGGTCTCACAATCAGGACATATACATACTTTGTCTGTCCTACAGTAAATCTGAAATCAATGAGAGAGAAAATATAAAAAATATAAACAAATAAACCTCACTTCAAGAGCATCCCAAAATCATACACTATTGTTACTTATTCCTCAATGAACTGTAATACCGTATTAGTCCAATAAGACAGGGTTTTTTCCCTGGAAATACGTCTGAAAAAAGTGAGGTTGACTTATATTCGGGGTCTAGAATTTTAAATGTCAATATACACTCACAACAAAAGATGGCGCTAAAACACTCAAAAGTAGGCGAACAACTGAGTAACAGTAATGTAATGAGTGTTGTCGTCAACTGGGCTTCACCGTCTCTCCTCTGCTGCACTGAGCTCTGTGAGTGTGTGGAACAAGAGAGGAGAGAAACTCAGCGCAACCATAACTGACAGCAAAACACAGTAGAGAGCTTCATATGGTGCTGAAATGAAATGAGTGCACATAAATTAGGTAAATAATACAAATGAACATGGTCTCTACTGTGTTTTGCTGTCATTATAGTCACACTGAGTCTCTCAGACAGTTCACACTTACACCTGTTGCATTACTGTAAGTGCAATAAAAGTTCTGTGAGTAAAAAGCAAATAAGAGTAATTTAATCCAAGGCGTTAGTCTTGAAAAAGGGGGGGTTGTCTTAAAATCAGGGTCGTGTTATATTTGAGCCAATATGGTAATAATTAAAAAGATTTTGTGATTCCTTGTGGTGACCACTATTATAATTTACTAGTACATCAGAGGTTATGTTCCTTCTAGCATACTGAACTCTGAAATGCTAAAACTCAATGACAGATATGAGTTTATAATATAGGTAAAAGTACCATTATTCCCCTGTGGTGGATGTCACAGATAGGGAGGTTGTTGCTACTCGCAGCCCCACTCACAGTGAACCTTCTCCGGCCGCTGGAGCGGGAGACAGGGGGAGGTGGCGGAGGAGGTCTGGAGGTGTGGTTCAAGGCCGAGATCGGACTGTTGTTTGGTAACGAAGAAGCCAGCGAGGTGGTGACGGGAATGGTTGCTGGTGACAACAATGTCGGGTTGGGCTCACCTTCAAAGGTAGAAGACAGAAAAATGAAGAAGCTAAAGTGTGCTCTTCATCCCTCAAAAAAGCTTCTAAAGCCCTGCAGAATTAAAGACATTCCTATCCCATTAGCATGCAGCTAAAAGCCAAAGTACAGCCTCATAGAACGGTTAGCCTGGTTGTCATCTTGTTAAAAGATTGCTGATAAAATTAAACCCATGTAAGTACAGTTGTGGAGGAGATTGTAACGCAAAGTAGCTCTGACAGGACAGTTATAGATCATCTGTAGAATGTGCAACTAAACTGAACAAACTGGATTTTGAACTCATGAGTCAATTCTGGTGGACTAAACCAGCATTTCACATTGACAGAGTTCAACTGGGGCACCAAAAACATCCAACAACTAAATTCGAAAAGTTTGAATTTAGTTGTAATTAACTGAAATAACATTTGTTTTTTATGGTCATTAGTTATCAGTCATTGCGTGTTGAGCTAAGCCTACTGGACTGTCAATCTCAATCTACTCACGTGAGAAGAAGGGGCCAATTTAGTGGAATATAGGTGAACTTTTTGTTGGTGGAAACTGCCCAAATGGTACAAAAAGTAGTCTGAATTATCACAACCTGCTCAATTAAATTATCAGTGGCCCAACTGTCAATCTGGCAACACTATCTGTAGGAACAAGCGCTAGAGGGTTGGAGGGTTTTGTGGATGGGATGTTAGTAATAACACAGGGTCTAGATGTAGTCTGAAAAGGTGAGGTTTAGAGACTGCTGTGGAAGATGGGCAGTGCCTCTGCTGTTGTGACTTCAGTCGGGAATTCATTCTAGAGAAGAGCATTGATCGAGAAGTCTTTGGAGTGACAGGGCGGCCAATTGTCCAGAGGAAGGGGGAGTGCAATGTTTGTGTGGAAGTGTAAGGTTTGACCCTTGATAATGTTCCCTTCCCCATATTTTCTTGAAGGATAGGAAAGACTGAAACAGCAATCATGGGACACTAGATGTATTGTAGGGTTTTGATGCAATCATGTGGAAAGGAAAGAGGCACTAGTAAAGACTCAAGTGTTCAGGGCCTTGTTTCCCAAAAGCATTTTAAGACTAAGATGATTGTAAAATCCATCTTGTAAGAGGATAAGGGCATCTTAAGAAGCAAAACGACTTGCAGAAGGAACCAAAACTGTCATGTTTTATTTAATTTTTTAAAATAGTTTTTGTACATGTTTAAATCTATATTGTTCTATTTTCATGAACACTGATATTCTGTTGGATGTAAAATGACTGATATGGATGTTTAAATTAGAAAGTAAAACTAAATCAACTGGCGCAGGTCAGTCGTCTATTAAAATTTTTTTATGATCCTTTTGCACATTTTTACCACAGTGTAAATCTTTCCGACTGCTTTCTACATGTTACATGTACGAGTATGTGACAGCAGCGCTTCTTTGCCCTCACATACCTGATTATTTCATGACCTAGCTGGATATATCAGATGAGCCAGAAAATACCCAATTTCTTTTTTTCATTTATTCAGTGTCCTTCTAGAAGTCTTAATTGTAATGAAATATTTAGTAAACTGTTAATAATCAACCATCTAAATTCATTAAAAAGGCCAATACTGACCCCATATATAAATGCAGATCTACCCTTAAACCCTAATTCATCTCTCTTACCATGGGTTTGCGCCTCATAGGTCAGTGTCATGGGTGTCTTTGGTAGAGGTCGTGGCAGCTTCTTCCGCAATTCATCAAATAAATTATCCTGTACGCATCCATCTCTTCCTCCTCCTTTCCCTCCTCTCTTCTCCCTCCCTACTCCTCCTCCTCCTCCTCCTCCTCCTGTCATCGATTTGAACTGCTCAGTGATCTCTCGCAGCGTCCTGTTGATCTGGAGGTCTGGCCGCTTATGGAAGGTCTTCTTACACAGAGGACACTGGCAAACCTGTGAGAGGAAGGATGGATGAAGGAGAGAAGAAAATTAGAAAGAGAAAAAGAGAAAAAAAGTAGAGCAACAGTAGAAGAAACAAAGACGCAAATGTGTGTAGAGAAAGAATGAACAGAAGGAAGTGAAGGAAAGAAAACAGACGCACACACCTTAGATCCATCCCAGTATCTGCTGATGCAGGCCATGCAGAAGCTGTGGCCGCATGGTGTGGACGAAGGGTTAGTGAACACATCCAAACAGATCGAGCACTGGAACTGCACATCAGACAGAAAACTACCATGTAAGGACATCCTGAGGAAAGGAAAGAGAGCAAGAGAGTGATACACAATTCAATCAATACCAACAATTTTTTGAAACAATCCCTAAACAAGACTAAGAACCTGAAAGTCTTATGTTTATCAGGTTAGTTTAGCCTGTTGGTGTGTATGCTATCATAGCGGACAACACAATAGTTGTTGAGATATTTCAGTCTGGACCAAAGTAGTGAAGAGACCAACCAGCCAACCAATGATACCATCCTTAGAGCCACACCGCTAGTATGGCTAAAAAGTAAGCTAGAGGATTTAATCTTTTTAAAAAGTCCAAAATTCATAGCAATCCACCTGATGCTGTAGTTGTTGAGATATTTCTGAAAGTCTTGGGTTTTTACCACCATCCACCCTAACCCAAAAAATATGTTATAACTAAACGTAATCCAGGTAGCAATTACATTTCCCTTAAATGGTAATTGGCAAAAACAAATTAGTACATTAACCTAATTTTTAGGAGACAGGAACTAAGATCACAAAGATTCACCTCGATTGAATTATTAAATTTTGGTGACAGCTGTGGTTACTTCTCTGCCCACAGGGCTTACCAGGGCAAAAATGCTATTACAGTACTGTTGACTCATAAGGATGGATATATTAAACACCACTGAACACTCCATTTGTCCAACACCTTGGTCAAAAGCAAAATATCTCCACAACTGCAGGCCAGATTCCTAATGTTTTAAATGACCACTGATTTTTTTTTTAATGCCTACGAGAAGTTAAACTTTGTCCTTGAACAATGCTATCAATCATGACTTTATATCTTGAAATCAATCATGGTCATATTCTTTGGTGACCCCCCTGACCTTTCTTCTGACAACACTTTTGAGCTAAAATATCCACTTTTGCATAACAAAATCTAATGGGTAGATTGCCATTAAACTTGGTCGACATACACATGCTTTTGAGAGGATAAACCCTTTCTATTTAAGAACCTGATTACCTTTACTCTAGCATCAATCTCAAAATAAACATTGCACTGCTTGCTACATTGCTGGTAAGGCTTTACATATAGAACATGTATGTTATTTGTTCTTTCCAACATTTTTTGGAACTTGGCAATGGAAACAAAGTAGTACTGTTAAAATTGATGTTCTTGTTTGTTTGTTTTGGTGGCTGTGTGGGAGAACAGTAAAGCAATGGAAAAAGGTGAAAGAGGAAAAGATGCAAAGTGAAGGCAGTGCAAAAGAGTTTTGTGTAGGGAAAGCTGGGGTGACATGAGATAAATGCGACACATTATATAACACACACATATCTCTCCTGTCGCCACAAATCAGATTAGGATGGTCAGAAGACTTTAGGAATGAAGCAGGGCAAGATTCTGTCCTACACTATCATGTACTGTACATACAAACACACACAGCATACTTTTATGCTTAACAAATTGTATTCATACTGGTTGTTTGTGCAGGTAGCATTTGATTTTAAACTGAATCCAATGGGGTAACATATTTTACATATCAATGTTTCAGTGCTAATTATTACTAGTCCTAATGTAGTACTGATCAACACTAGTACCTTTGGAGACTATACAATGAGTGAGGGTTGTGGAACATCCTGCATAGGATGCCAGTCTGTCACAGAGCATACAGACATGTAGAAACATTCACACTGTAGAGAGAGTGCAAAGTAGATTTTCTTATTCACCTGATGTGTGAGGAAACACAATAAAACCCAAGCAGACAAGTAAAATTCCACACAGTAAAGGCCAAGTTGAAAATACTCATTAATAAAAATACAGTAAACACAAAGAATAGGCCAGATATCTGAATGACAATATCTACCTTACATTGAGATGAATCTATAATCAACTCTGTCTCTTTATAATTGCTTTTGTATAAGACCTTTTTAAATTATATTTTCATTGGGGACATAATCATTGTCTGGATTAAGTTCACAGCAATGTTTTTTCCAAGGAAGGTGGTGCTGTGTTTTTAGTATTGCACAGGTCTCAGGGATGTGGTCAGGTTGGATGGGTATGCAAAGTGCAGGTTGAGGCTACAAAAGCACTTTGGGTTAAGGATGGGGAAAGATTATGGTTTCAGTTAAATGCTAGATACGTTGTGTCTTGTGTGTCACTGCAGACTTTTTCTGGTATTAAGGCCAGAATCATTCCCTAACCTGAACTTAAAGTTTTGTCATCACACAAAATGTATCTGCTATTGTAAACAAGTAGTATTTGCTATTACTGTGAAGCATATACTGTAGAGCAGTGTATAGCTTTTGATTGCAGGTTTAAAATATCTTATCGCACTGAAATAGCTTTAAATTTCTTAATTTTTGTAAGAGACTAAGATATTTATGTTTCAATATTAATGAAAATGTAATTAATTAATAAGTCTTTTTTAAACTTTTGTTTATTCAGGGTAATTTCACTGAGAGCAATGCCCTCTTTTTCAGGAAAGCCCTGATCACATTCACACAGTTACACATTCATATCTGGAAGTTGCCCAGTACAACCACAGTCTGACCTGCTGGCCACTGAGCAGCTCCACTGGAGCAGTTGGGATTAAAGGCCTTGCTCAAGGGCACCTCAGTGGTGGTAATGAAGGGGCAAGCGCTACTGCTTGACTTTTCCTACCCGGATTTATCCTGCCAGTCCGGGGGATTGAGCCAGCAATCCACCCGTCACAAGCTCGCTTCTCTAACCTTCAGGCCACCACTGCGCCAACTACTAGTACTACTTAATTAATATACATATTAATTAAGTAGTACTACAACTACATCTTAATATTGAAGGAATACATGTTTAAATGGACAGTTGCAGACTCCTCTGACATTTGTGTACACATCAGGCAGATGTCTGATAATCAATAAGTAGCTACATATTTACCACATATATAACCATAAGTTTCCAACCTGCAATAAATTTGTCAACAACGCAGACTGTAGGTTTATATCCAAGAAAACAGAATAATTCTTTGTCAAAATGCAGATTAGATTGAAATGGGTGACTTGAACACCAGCTGGCCTCAAACGTGGTTTTTACAGGGTAGACAAATTGCACTCTGGGTTTTCAAATAACAAGAAAAGTTGTAATGTCTGTAATTACATTTGAATTTTTTAAAAAGTGTTCCTCCAGATAGAGCAAATCACATGTTCTTTTTCCACACCATCCCTTCTTCATTGCCTCTAATGATCTTGTGACTTGCAGCTTTGGGCAGCTTTTAGACCAATAAGCACAAACAAGCATCCAGAATCATAACATCATTAATATAAACATATTAATAGAGCTACTGCAGAAGAGCTACAGTTGATGAAACAGTCCTGCCAACTCAATAAAAGAAACTGCTACAGCCAAGACATGACGTCAAGTAAAAAGTAGACTTGAAAGAACAAAGTTTTTGAAATACACATGCAAATGTTGAGCCTTCTGATAGCTAAAGGAGACTTCTTAAAACAACACATTAAATTATACTTCTTTCCTGCTGGGTCCTTGGGATCATGTTGATTTGGAAGTTTTAGGAAATACATTTAATGAGTAACTTCAATTTAGAGCTGATAGTTGATCAAGAGAAAAACAATTGGGCAACTACAGTGTACTCATTACGTGTCACATGGTAGAAAAGATCTCCTCCTACTATGTTGCAACTTTAAATGGTGTCTGCATTTGTAAATAAATGTTTTCTTGCATTTCTTCAGATAAGCATTAAACAAGTAATAAAGTAAAAGCTGGTACCTTGGTGGAGGTGTTCAGTTTTTTCAGGATCTGGTTTTAGAATATGTTGAAAAAGATCCAGTGGTGTTTCTTTTCTCTGGCGGTGTTGTTTCTTGATCTCTTAATGTTGTATCTTCCACTTATAAGTGTGTCTGCTTCTCAGGCTGTGAAATATAAGGGTGTGTTTGTATGTGTGTGCGAGAGTGAAAGGGTTGTGATTTTCCTTCCTGTGTAGAGGAAAGTCACACCACGCCCACTCACTTGTCTTTGTTTGTCAGGTAAATGTGACAGGACTGGTTAAGGTGGGAGAATGATACATAAATACAGAGTAGGTCAAACAGTCACAGGCTCTACCTTCAACCCGTTTAACTAAAAACTGCCAACAGAATTTTTCTTTTTTCTTTTATCCCCAGTCACTGTCAAATAGTTTCTTGGAATCAATGTATGATGGTTAAAAATGTTTCTCATTTATAAAATCACACTATATCCATTATATTTTGTTTTATTTACCTTGAATGATGAACTTTGGTTGACTTTGGGATCCATGTTTGTTTGCTTTTTCATGCACATCCGTATTGTCTAGCACTAAGTTGGATATATCCAAGCCTTCATAAAAATCTGTTTACAGTCGTAATTACACCTTGGATGTTGACGTAAACGGTATTTCCAAGTCTGAAACTGTTCACAGCAACTCCCATATGACATGAAAACTGCATAAGGGGCAAAAATCAGTGTCTTCTTCCCTGAATTTTCAGTACAGAGACAGACCTAAGATATGTTTAGTTTAGCCTTAGTACAAAGTGGGGGGAAAGAGCTTTTCCAGCTCCATCAAAACTGTCTTCCAACAACTCCAAAGCAACTACTGTATGTTGTATCTTGTGTATTTTAAATGAGTAGAAATGAAGCTATCAATTTTTAAAGTTGTTAGTTTTGCACACTCCTCTGAACTCTGAACAAAACTCTTGGATAATTTGGTGGCTGTAGATATCTTAATGCATGTTGTTTCTTATTAGCCAGCAAGTTGGCTAATAAGAAACAACATGCAAGTAAGATATCTTTTTCCACTTTTGTTCCACTTCACGTCTTTTTGTACTAAACTAGACTAATCATGTCTTCCTGGAGTAACTTCCAGGTAAGACAGCAAACAAGAGTAGCAGTAACAATGAATTATGATAATTACACAAACAATAACATTTTCATAACAGATATGAGCAACCTAGCTAATTAACAGCTATCAAAACAACAAAAGTTGGGTGAGCATTCCTATAGAGGCCTTGTACAAATGCTAAATGATGTTTTGACCTCATTTGGTCCCGCATAGATCTGCCAAGCCCTCAGACAGGCGACATTATTCTCTAGCCCTGACGTACATGCCTTTGAACTGCCTTAATCCTACACTCACCCAAGCAAAGAGCAGATAATCGGCAGCTTGACCCTGCCTTATACAGTACCTACATTGCATCTGCTTAAACTAAACCACCAGATAAATCCAATGAAGATGCAACATACCATCAAGCCACCTCGAATAATTATTCTGCTTTGTCTTTTTTTAATTTAGTTTTGGCTTGATATCAAGGAACAATCTCCTTTCTCACTGCTCCACCCTGCAGCTCATAATTTATGTCTTTATAATTATTATGGTACCACAACTAGAAATATTAATTATTTTCATGACAACAACTTTTCCACAGTCTTGACACTGTGCACTACATGACAGAAGCTCAGTGACAATGTGAAGAATAGTTAATTCTTCTTATCATCTCCGTCTGTGCTAAGAAAATCATGATTGATAAAGCTGTGGGAAATGTTTGTTTGCTTTCCCTGTGTATGTGCGTTTGGACCAGTCACATCTCACATTTTTCACATTTGTCATTCCTTTGAGCTAATGATGCGCTGCCTCCTGAGAGAGATAAGAGCACTCTTACACACCATGTACCCAAAACAGGATGCTGGGCTTTGTTGCAAAACAGCTTCCTTAGTCATGCTGATGAGTCTGCTTCTGTGTGACTACAAAGTGCAGCATATGCAAATGGTTTTTAAGGTAATTTTGACTAAATGGACCCTGCAAGAAAAGTAGCTATATTTTACTGGGTGTACCTTTGCATGTCCATTTGGTCCATTTGGCCTGCTGGTGGGCAACATATAACAACAAAGTGTATCACATTTATAATCACTTGTTGTCAAACAGGGTTTTTCCATTGTTGCTGAAGTTAGTGGCGCCAAATCATGCTATGAATGGCCATGACCGGTCAAGCCACACTGGCATGGTGCCAATGTTCTTCCGTTGTACCACACAGCAAGGTGAAGTTGTGTAACTTGATAATGTGTTGGAGGTATGTGGGTCACGAATCACATTAAAAGTATGTCACCTGCAGCTCTTTAGCTAACATTTCACTGTTTCTACTTGTACTTTTGATGTGAAGCAGCAACAGCAGTAAAGGTTGGGTTTGTGTCAGTAGTAACTTAACTCAGTTCAGATGTATTTGAAGTGGTCCCAAACAATAAAATCAGGCTGATATCTGACAGTTGTACAGTATTTTGATGAGAGAGACATCGCTCCTGCCACTGAAGGCATTGACAGATCAAAGCAAAATAATCAGATAATCAGATATACATTATAAGTAGTGTAATCAGAATATATTGTATTCTGATGAGAGAGAGGACTCAAGGCCACTGGGGCAGTCACCCAGCTCTCTGAGCAGGTAGGACACAGCCAAACCTTTATACCTTTACAGAAGCAAGGTTAAAAACTGTTGGGTCCCAAAAAGGACATTACACAAACACCAGTATCTCCTTACAAACAGGTATGGTCATAGATGATCTCAGAGTTCAAGAGTTCAGCTCAGTCTAGATAGGGTGTCTGTTATCAAGCTCAGAAGTAGACAACAAAATATGTCCACACAGTCTCTAAGATATGTCAGATTAACACAGTGAAAGAGACAATAGATAGATATAAAGTGATTTTTCTCAAATGCCTTAGGCTGTGGCTGTGAGCTATTTCACAGTATCTGAGGTTTGTCAAAGTCAACCCCAAAGGTCAGTCACCAAGCCTCAGGTAGGAGGAAGGGTCAAAGCTTAACTATTCTAGGAATAGGTTGCCTCCACAGGCATGTGCGCAAGAATGACAGCACACAGGTGTGGACCAAAATAGTACACCAAAGGACAAAGTGACATTGGTTGAAAACAAACAACAACGCTCATGACTTTATCGTCAAACAGAAAGATATAAAATGATAACCATTAGTAAATCACTTTCACAAACTACATACAGAAACGGCACAGCTATCCCCTGCTGTGAGGCTGTAGTGGAAACACGTCATCACAGCGTGGATAAAGCAGACAGACCTGGGCCAAACCAAGTCAGAGTGAATACATCCCCATTTCCCCCCACAATATCACATCTTTTAAACTTGTGTATCATAGAAATTCAGCTCTTATATGATGCATTAATGTGTGCAAATATAATTTTAACTACTTTATATATTGTGAGACAGTTTAATTTATAATGTTAAAACATATTTTTAATGTAAAATCTCAATATACAAACTAACGATTCTATTCCTGTCAAATACATCTATTGAAGTAAATAGTACAAGATTCAGCTTTTAAATGTAGTGGAGTACAAGTATAAAGTAGCATAAAAAGAAAATACTCAAGTACAAGTATCTCAAAATTGTACTTCCATACAGTACCTGAGTAAATGTACTTAGTGACTCTCTACCACCAGTGTGTTTTTATCTGCTTGTTTTGAGTGACTCCCGCAGAAGATGTTACTTCAGGTAAATGTTCTTCAGTGTAAACTTATTTTCTACTTATCTGCTGATCAACAGTACAAGCATCGCTCTTCCTCTTGCACATTCAGCACTGTCACTTCTATTGTTTCACAGTAAGAGCTGTTGCACCACCGCAGGCGAGTGATATGTGCACTTACATTTCAGACATTTGGCTGAAACACACCGGCTGATGCCAAGACTGAACATGTTTCCTCCAGTCTCTGTTATAATATGGTGTTTCTGAATGCCACAAGGGAAGGTACATGAAGTTCTATGAATTAGTAAACAGATGCTGCAGATTTTTACATCAATAAAACTTATATCAAGCTTTATTTATTTGTATAGCAGCTTCCATGCATGTGCAGTTCCAAGTAATTAACAGATGACTCATGAGCTAAAACAGTAAATATATAAACAGTAGGCATGGTGTTCTTTTCTTGGAGGCTTCATTTTTTCTTCTGTAAACATAGGATTGGTGTGATTTAATAAAAAGTTCGAATTTTGTTTCATCTGTCCAAAGCACATTCTCCCAGAACAACTGAGGCCTGTCAACATGCATTTTGGCAAAGTCCAATCTTGTCAGTCAAGTCTTTTCTGTGTCTCCCTCTTAGAAGTGGGGTCTTCCTGGGTCTTCTACCATGGACCCCATGTTCATTTAGAATAACGGCTGACAGAAGCATCACCAAATATTTTTGTTTTGCTTTGTGGAGCAGCTAACAGATAAGAACCTGAGGATCTGAGGGGCCTTCCTGGTTACTAACAGGTAACCAACGTAAAGACTTTGAAATAAGCATAATGTGTGCTCTTCTTCTGGTCTTAGTCAGCAATTGTGCGGCAGAATTGACAATTCATTGTAGCTGATTTTATCCTCGTTGAGCTGTAAAAATTTCTGACATCCAGGCCTTTCATATCTAACATACAGTTAAAACGTGAGTCAATCAGCCTGTTGTCATCAGGAGCCATGGCCACATAGAGCTGAGTGTCATCAGCATAGCTATGGAAAGAGATACTGTGCCTCCTGATGACACTGCCCAGGGTTAGCATGTACAAATTAAAAAGTAACAGTCCTAAAATTGATCCTTGTGGTACCTCACAGGTAACTTCAAAGTGTTTGGAGGAGTGGTCATCTATATATACAAAAAAATTCTTCAACAAAGATATGAGGTAAACCAGTTAAAACAATTCCAGACAGGCCAACATGCTATGTATCTAAAATAATCTGATGGTCCACAGTATCAAAGGCAGCACTCAGCACAAGAACTGAGGGCTTGTTGCTGTCAAGATTTGTTCTGATATTGTTCACTACTTTTAACAGAGCTGTTTCAGTGTTGTGATGTGTCCTACAACCTGATTGGGACATTTTTAATTTAGTGTTTGACTTGAAAAAGGTACTGATTAAAAACTGATTAAAAACTAGTTTCTCTAAAATGTTGCTTAAAAATGGGAGGTTTGAAATCGGTCTAAAACTGCTGGGTGTTAAATATCCAGGTTCCCTTTCTTGAAAAGTGGTTTTACTAGAGCAGTTTTAAAATTAGTGGGGAAGACACCAAGCTGTAGGGAGATATTTACTATGGCAAGAATGTCTTTAGATACAGAATAAAGATAGTTTCAAAAAGGGAGGTAGGAAATGGGTGAAGGGAACACGTGCAGGCAGGGTGCAAAATTAACTTTTTTGTCCACCTGCCAGGGCTAGTGAATATTCAACTTTTAACAGCCACTCAAATTACCATTGTTTTTTTGGCTGGTGAGTGAAGCAAATCTACCAGCCACTTGCACATTTTAACAGCATTTGGTTGGTGGCTGGTGGCTAGTGCTAATTTTGTGCCCTGTGTGCAGGGTTTCAATTCTGTTACTATTTTCCTGACAGTTTCAGCATCAACCAGGTCAAAACTTGACTTCCAACTTGACATCACTCCGTACACATTATATAGGCAAAAGTGCAGTGTGCTTGTTCTGCTTGTTATGCAGGTTATACTGGCCATGATTAATGTCATTAGTTGCACTTGTGTTTTTCCTGCTGTCACGAGTCAAATGTCCATTGTGGGAAAGATGTGTTGTTCTTCTGTTCCTCATTCTGCCTGTCTGCCAGCTGATTTCCTTGTTGTTGCTGTTTACCAGATTCTTCTGGCTTGTTTCCTTTTCTCAACTAACCTCATGAATATATTTTGAAAGGGAAAAAAATGCCCTCATCCATGGGTAGGGTGTGGCATAAAAATAAAAATCCAGGCACTCAAGTAGATGGTTAAAAATGAAAAGCCAATGTACATTGGCGCATTTGCCTCAGGTTGTTTCAACACACAATGAACCCAAAGCAGTAAGTTGTCACACACACCTGTGTTAAGGTGAACCCAATACATACCGAACCAGACCACTAGGGGTAATTTCAACAAAAGACACAATAATGTGTCTCAACATTAAAAGGTATATGTGCAAGCAGAGAAAATTGATTAAACATTACTTAAATAAATACATAAAATAAAATCTGATGAATAACAAAAAAGCTTACAACACTTTTCCTCTACCTGTAACTGATGCTTGAGGACAAATTTTCCAACCAGTGTTGGGGTTTAACGCATTACAAAAGTAACGCGTTACAGTAATATATTACTTTTAGCAGTAACAAATTAATATAACGCATTACTAATAGGATTTCAAGTAAAATTTTCACTTCATCATTTATTGACGTGTTCATCACTCTTACATGTCCTCTGGAAACACCTCTGTTGTCGTTTCTGTAATGTATTGTGTTGTGGTATTTGCATTGCATTTTCTTAAGTTGCAGCGCATTTGCCCTTGTTGGCCACCGTAATAAAAGGACTAAAGAAACCAGAAAATATTCACATTTGAGAAGCTGATACTCAGGGAATTTTGACATTTTTTTAAAGAATGGCTCCAAATGATTAATTGATTACCAAAATAGTTGGCGATTTATGTAATAGTTGGCAACTATTTGATTCAATGAGTAATCATTGCAGCTGTTAATCCAATATTAAATAATATTGTATGTAGTAATTCTTGGGAGGACTTATTGAAAATATAATGACAAAAGGTAAAATACTTTTTTTTAAAAATCTGTTTTTACTCTTCTTTCTTTTGTTATTTCATGTCTTTGTTGTGGTGTTGCTGTATTTGTGTAAGTTACTTTGTTTTAACTTTTTGAGGTATATGTAATTGTCTTAAAGTTAAA